>NW_024609880.1:94193108-94304296 GCF_016920785.2 Ixodes scapularis
AGTTCAATGTATGTCCTGACAAAAATGTCCTGACAAAAATTTGAAACAAAAGTGTGGTGGCATCTTGCCAGGACCATTGACCGTACGCGCCGATAAAACCATTAATTGTAAAATACTTGTGTGCGTGTGTGCCTGTGTGTGTGTGTGTGTGTTGTGTGTTGTGTGTGTGTGTGTGTGTGTGTGTGTGTGTGTGTGTGTGTGTAGGGGGGGGATACATCGAAATTCGGAGTTTATCAGATGAATCCGAATTGACCAAAAAGTTCACCGGCTTGTGTCTTTCGTGTTTTCGGATTTATCCAAAAACACGTCACAAATCGAAAGAAAATTATCACCGGCAGAGGAATAGATAATGCGCCCAAAACTGATATGCACACTCTCTGTCTATTGGAATGAAGCGTTTATATATACTGCTATATATATATATACTGAGGATTACAAAATGTGAAGGTATGTGCAAGAACCGTGTACGAAATATATGGTTACAGGCCAGGCACGTAGCCAGAATTTTGTTTCGGGAGGGGGGGAAAGGGGGGGGGGGGGCCGCCCATGACAAAATGCTGTATGAGGAGGAGGGGGGAGAGGAGGTCCCAGCAAAATGGAAAATTTCGGGGGGGGGGGGGGGGGGGGGGGGCCCATGGGCTTCCCTCTGGCTACGTGCCTGTTACAGGCTTAAGTTGAGCTAGTTGGTACATATTAGTGATGTGTCTGCTTGAAATTAAAGAAATAAACGTAGCTTCTTCTTTTTTTTTAGTTATTAATCTTCCCGGGTGCATTTAGTTTGTTTAATTCTTACGCACCGTCTTTTTGCCAACCTCAGCCTTTCCAGTTCGAAGGAGCGCCTACACGCTTGCACGTCTGCTTACTGCAGCACGTTTCGTTGGCGTTGGAAACCGGCGAAAGAACGGTTTTAGTATTGCGTATTATATGAGCGAACGCAAGAGTGTTTGCACTAGCGTTGCGTGTTGCACACAGCGCGTGCCCAAAACTGCGGTCTTAGATAGGAGCATGGCGACGACACGCATGCGCAGCGTGGAGCACCTTGCAGTACAAAAGAAAGCTCCATAATTGTCCTTCCATCAAGCTCCAATTAAAAAAAAAAAAATCTAACAAGGGGCATGGGAGGCCGGTGTTGAATTTTTGTTGTTCTGGCACGCTTTTGTACAACGAGCTCACAAACGCCAGGTGATCTAGAGGCGGGAACTTTATGGCATCCTTGTTTCCTTGTTGAGAAATAGAGAACAAGAAGGCCATTGCGCCAGAGGCCCTTCGGATTGTTTCTTCTGCTTTCTGCATAAACTTTCTTAAATAATAAAAAAAAAAAGACTAAAATTTTTTTTTTTTTAATTTTTAGGGGCCAGCATGGGGCCCCCCTGACAGCCTGGGGCCCAGGGCTGCAGCCCCCTTAGCCTGTACCTTAATCCGGCCCTGGCTGTGGGTAAAGCAAGTTATATGATCTCCCATGAACAAGAGCTGGGACAGTGCAAAGTAATCTGGCGAACGCTCGCTGTCAGAACGCGCTCAATGGTAAAGCCCAGTTCATGTAAGTGTTTGGGGATGTTATACTAAACACTTAGCAGTAGAAGAACTGCATGGTCCCCCCTCCCCACCCCCTCCTCCTCCTCCTCCTGGCGCTGCTGACGCAAGGCCCAATTTGACGGTCCACAAGGGGCCCCAGACACGGATGGTTGAGAACCAAAGGTTCCGAGGTATTCTCAAGACTCTCGCCCACTAACTGTATAGGGTAGGCAATGGCACTTACCATCAGAAGCAGGAACAGTCTTCTTGAGAAAAAGGAACCGGATGGCGCCATCTCTGCTTCCTGAGGTGATCTGTCGTGAGAGTCCTCCTGCTTCCAACAGCAAATGGCAGATTCGGATGTTCGAGTGCCGGCGGCACGGGCAACCAAGAACGCGCCAGCGTCGCACCACGTGACCGTCTCCACCCGGATCCTCCCGAAAGCAAAGCGCCGGCAGCTGGCTCTTTGTTCGCCTGTGTCGCGCATGAACTTTGTTAACTTCTTCCTCGTTTATTGAATGGTACAAGGAGCACAATTTATACGTCAACAACATAAATTCGGACGCTATATAAGAAGGGTGTAAACACAAGTGACATCGAAATAGTTTTCAAAATATTGACATTAACCTGGTCCGCACAGCGTACAGGATCTTAGTATCTAAAATTAATGGGAGGGCAGATGAATAAAGCTGTGTGGTCTTACCCTCACATGCGTCAAACTGCAATATATTTTGTTTGGATTTCCGAAGAACTGTTGCCATTCGACGAGGCTTCCAAGAAGGTTTGCAAACGTTGCTTTTCATATTCTATCATTCTCGTTATTACCTTTGTTGAGGATCCTCAGCGTCGAACTGCATCATAATCATTTATTGTTGCAGCTGTGTCATAACACGCGGTGTCCCCGAGCAAACCGACCATGCGCAAGCTGAACGAATTCTTCCAAGTCTTTTGGCTTCATTAGCAATTTATCTTCCTTTTTTTCACTTTTTTTAACACAAATCGGCAAGCCTTCTTTTTTTTTGGTTCTTCTCCCAATTCACAAATCCCGAAATTGCCGTACTAATGGCGGCAAGGAAAATGGAGTCTGCCGTATTTTATCGGGCACCGTCACTTTGGCGAGTCAACGGCAAACGACAGCGTGTGCTTCACAGTACATTTCCTTCTCAATCTCTTTCAGTGACGACAGAAACAAAGATGCAACCAGTCAGAACGAGGCGTCAAACCACGTACACGGCTTGATAAAGTTCTGCAAATCAAGGGGCTTTGGAGCACCTTGATGCTACCAACAGATTGGTTGGGCCCGAGCTAGAAACGAACGCTTACGCAAATCTTGCTTTCAATTCCTGCTTCTCATCGTGCTAATGTCACGAATGTTTAAGCCTCGAATTATCTGCTAAGGAGCATCTCCAACTTCTTCGTTCATCAGTAAACACAAGGCCGCCATTATACGGCACATATACCATTTCTCCGATGATGATGGTGATCAAAGTGGCCAGACTAAATTTCGGAAAGGGTCTATTAAAGGGCAACTCCGGCCAAAACTCAAAATGAAATAAATTGCTGGTATCACTGTAGTGACACAAAATACGACCCCATCAAAATATTAAGTCCGTGGGACGCCACATTCTCAACTAATGCCGATAATAAAAATGCGACCGGCCGCGAGCCGCTGCCCCTTAGCGGGCGGCCAGCGGGTTGCCGATCGCTAAAGCAACAGTGGGCCGTGACGTCAGTATCGTTCTCTTTTTTTCTTCCGGTCCGGGCGTTGCGCAGAGTGCGCTTCTTTGAGCCGCTACCACCGCTACTTCGGCTTCTGATTGGCGTGTTTAGTCGTTGCTTTTATCTGTAGCCCGTGTAGGCTTCGGTATATATCCTTTTGTTTCTTTGCTTGTGAGGACTCCCAGACTCGTTTTAGCGAGCAACTCGGTGCGCCCAAGACTGCCCAGCTGTTCTTCGAAAGATGCCGAGTGCAATTTGTAGCGCTGTGGGCTGCTCAAACAACCCGTTGCAGAAGCCGGAGGTTCTTTTTCACAAGTTTCCAACGGACCGGAAATCGGAGAAGGTGTGGTTGAACCTGCTTAACGAGTGGACTTTGGATTTCGGCTCTTGCGCACCCGAGGAAAAAAGAACGAAAAAACAGGCGTGTACAGGCCTTCACACGTGTGTGCGGGCGCCGCGGCCCGCGCCGGCGAGCCTCAAAGCTTCGTGTCTGTGAATGAGCCGTAGCGCGAAAGCGAGAGGGCCCCCACTACTGTACGTCACTGGCAGCGCGGCGTTAAGCAACGCCGCTCCGTCCATGGGGCCCCGATGACAATTTAGGCCTAGCGACAAATACGGAAGACCGCACGCACGGCGACAGCCGCCAAGTACGGCACCGAACGAGTTCACTCGTTTGCCAGTCGCTAGCTTTTGGGTATACAAGCGACGAGTACGGCATACCGCACGCACAGCGGCGGCCGCCGAGTATTCGCGACTCCAGCAAAACGGACGCCGCCAAGCGGGAAAACCGGGAACCAGTCGGTCCAGGTCGCTCCGCGCCCCGCCGCGTCTCTGATGGCTTTCGCGGACGCGTGCTGTCGGCGCGGGGGCGAGCAATGTAATTTGACGAAGGTCCGAAAATTTCTTAAGTTTGCCTGAGTGTTCATTAGTGTGTTGAAGCCTCAGTAGATTGTTTCTTTCCATCACGTGTTTGAAAGCCCGTTTACTCCACAACACACGGTCGCGTGCTTTCAATGTTTTGGATGAGGAGGAATCACGGAAAAACGTTTTGATTTCTCGTCTGTCTCTAATCACATTCAAAGTGACAACTGCTTGGTAACTGATAAATGGTTTCTTTATAAGGATGTAGAACAGTGGACTGAGGCCGACAGGCGAAGTGTTTCACTGGAGGGAACACCAATGTTGCAGTCAAGTGAATGGGAAGGTTCGATAGCTGCTTTCCTTGAGTTTGGTTGTGCTCGATTAGCTTCAAGTTAATTTGAGCCACTAACGCCGGCCGGTGCGTTGGCTATTCATCATGGCGGCTTTTCGCCGAAAAAGACCACATTGAAGGAGTTGTGCTAATTTCGGAATTACTTGATTCAGAAAACTTGCTCGCTGCATATGATTAATGAGGGAAATTACCTGCTTTCAAAAGGTGGGGGACGCGTCTCGCAAAGTTGGAAGCTGTCACGTCATTAGGATCTATCGCGCCTCCAATATTTATATTATAACCCCTGTCGAAGCCAGCAGCAATATACGTCTACATCGCTCAGGTTGACCGGCCACAAAAAAATACTCATTCTATCCGTTCAGGATTCGAAGTCAAGTTCAATGCAGAGAGGTCTGAGTGAATCTCCGATGAAGACTCTCCTCAGTTTGTCCGCATTCGTCTCCGTTCTACTGGCTAGAACCATTTGGCTAAGTTTAAGTAGTACCTCTCTGTCTGTCAAATATACTTTTATTCAGCAGTTCACTTAATAGTTAGTTAACTAAGTTCATATTTCAACCCGAAGAATATACTAATATCGCTTTAGGGACATAGTACGTAATATGATACATAATCCGCATATTCGTCAAAATGACTTCTCGATTGCTACCGAAACCTGAATTGAAATACGAGTATCGGCTGCTTAGTGAAGCGCCAGCGAGTTGACATGCTCCTTGGCTCAAGAAGCGCTTGCTTAATTTTTGTAAAAAAAAAAATTGGGTTGTGTGTGTGTTTATACAGCCTAGAACTTGGTCTACCTCACAGGGGCGACGAGTCTCCCAGCTGTAGATGAGCAATTTAGCCAGTGCGGTACAGCCGCTAGCCTGGGGTCTTTAACGTGCACCACGCAGTAGTGATACACGACCGCACGCCGGTACGATGCTCATCCAGATCGAAACGGGCAGGGGGTGGGGCTCGAACCCAGGATCCCTGGGTTCTGCAGCGCGAGCTTTCGCTCCACGTGCTCCGAGCTGGTGTGCGCTAGACCACTCGGCCACCGATCCCCCTTATCTTAATTTTTGTAATTTTCCTGCAGCCTGTGTTCTTGACCGAGCACACGACTGGAGCTTTTTCTTGAAACGCGGACAGGCACAACAGCTCCATTTCGCGGACAGATAAGTCGCATGGTCGAGGCATGCGAGTTAGCTAAGAATTACTCTCGGTGGAACAATTTTGTAGCCCTCGCCGCTTTCCTTAGATGATCAAACTAATTAGAGTCTATTACCGTTTCTCCGGAGCCCATAGTTTCGGTTTTGATCGAAGTCTCCGAAACAAAAGTTTGACATGAAAAGAAAAAAAAAAACAAAAAAAAAAACACCGGCAAAACAAAACTATGCTCGGCAAGTTTATGTCCACCGGCTACACTTAACTGTCTCAGTTCAAATACCCATAAAATTGGGCATTCAAGAAAAGAAAATTTGTTAAATTGAATGCGCCCCCCGTTCTATCGGCCCGGCCGAGCCGACGCGACCTGGACTCAGCCGCCATGTTTGTTTGGTGGTGGCGCCCCCTATAGATCGCTGGAGTCACGAATACGGCACCGAACGAGTTCGCGGATTTTTCAGTCGCTAGCTTTTGGGTATACGCACTAACTCTTGCTACATATGCTGGATACCTACCACGTATACAGAATTAAAACAAAATAATCAGCTTACCTCCTATCTTTAGACGGCTAGCGCAACAGAGGTAGGTGCCGCTCGGCCTGCGTGATCGTTGAACGAGAACGATCCTGACGTCACGTTCACATAGCGGCTGATTTCCAGTGTTGCCGGGGCCTCGAGCGGCTAGTATCGGTTTTGTTGGCCGCGCCCCAAACAAAGCTTTGAGGCGTCGATATCTTTGAAACTATGCACGATAACGAGAAAAAAAAATTACACCTTGGAATTCAGGGAGGCTGACTGCACTAAAAACAGTCATAATCCCAAAATCGAAAGTTTGGACCGGAGTTGCCCTTTGATAAACTTTTTGCCCCGTTCTTTCAGGCCGGGTTTAAGCAAGTCTAAAGCGTTGGCCGATGGTCAGTACTTTACACTCTGAGGAATTTTTCTGCCGCGGTTTTAAAGGGATACCGCAACGAAATTTCGGCGCTCATTTTTTGGTCTATATGTGTTCAAAAAAGTACCATCAAATCGAGCATACCGATATCTTGTTAAAAAAAGTCACGAAAAAGAATTTTAAAACGAATTAAACGATTAGCAAAGAGCACCTGGTGGATGTCGCTAACGCCTCGCTTGTAATGCCCGTCTAGCAACCTTGGCAGCCGGTGACGGAGGTTGTCTCGCATCCGGCCACGACGAGAGAAGAGGGGCGGGAGGAACTCCCCTCTTCCCGAGAATGCCTTTTGTGTGTCGCAGAAGTCGCTATTGTCCCCCTACAAGATTATAGAAGATTAACCCGTCACTCAAAATTTGTACAAAAGCAGCCGCTTCGGTGGCTGGAACGACTAGGCCATCCTCTCGACGTCAGCCTCGCCGTAGCTTTGCTCGTCTTGAGACGACCTACGTCACGATTGCGCTGGATGTCACGTGGTCTCCGCTGGGCCTTCTCCGAGCGCTTGCCAGAGTGGGCCGTTTATAACGAAAAATACAGCCACCAGGCTCAAAATACAAACGCGCGGTTGTCATTTACGGATAGTGTGGATCGTATTCAACCTATTTCTTTTTATTTTAGTAGTTGCCTCACCGGCGGACAGAGGGCGCTGACGCACTCGGCGCCATTAGGTTGCTACAATTTGGTTGGTTTCGGTTTCAATGTGACCGCGGCTATGCTGTTTTACGTTGTTTTTGCTAAATTTCGTGATACGACTATCTTCCTGGTAGCACACAACCAATGAAACAGTAGTACTGTGCCATTTTGATGACTACGAGATGTATTTCAGCTTAAATTATGTTTTTTTTTTTTTTACCAACTCCTTTGATGTATCTGATTATGGTCGGTTGCGAAACGCCTGACTGATGTACAGGGAAGATTATCATTGTGTATGGCCGTACCCGATAACACCAGTTTCCAGAAAAACAAACTAATGAAGAGAGTAATATGTGAATGTAAAGGGGGGAAGCATATTGACAGCTTGATTAGCAATGTCCTGAATCGGCCAGAACAGATGAACTCGCGAGTTTACAACTCACTGTTTGGTTTGCGTGGGCACCAGACTTTAGTGAACGCAAATAATTGATATAAACCAATAACATTGTCTCGGCCTCTTTTTTTAATTTAGTACTCGAGCATGTTTTGACAGGCTGAGTATGGCATTTCTTAAATTATCAATCCTGCTAGAGTACTCATAAGCAGCATTTCGCGATATTTGCCCTAGGAAATACATTTTTTTTTATATGAACATTTGCTTACTCAGGGTATGATATAAGTGACAGACCCGTGAAATTAAATATGGCGTTTGTCTTCCGTAAAATTGGCCAAATAAAATTAAAGGGCGCAGGAGGAAAATACCTCGGAAAGTTTGGCTGAATTCTAGCGCTAGGCACCACTTCACGGATCTTTGTGAACAAATATTTATTTCTTAGAACAAACTCGCTTTATAAATTTCGGCGTAGCCAGCCACAAAAAGTAAACCTCTATTCGCCATCGACAATCCTGGACTCAATTAGCTGTTATGCAGACGGCTCTTCTTTTTTTCTTTTTTTTCAGGGGGGGGGGGGGGGGGGGCGTCAATTATTGTGAATTTTACATACTGGCAAAAAATAAAACAACGTAAGCAAAAAAAAGCGTCGTCGTTACTGCGCATGCGCCAAACCTAAACCGCGTTTTGGATTTGCAAACAGGAACGACGTTATTTGTGCACGCTATTCTGAAACCCGCTACTGTTAAGTGTATGTGGCAGTTTCTTACGCGGGAGGTCCCAACCTTTGTGTTAAGTAAATTAAGTGGAGGGCATTGGTTATCTAAATGTAATCAATAAATCATTTAAATGACTGTCGAAATGGGAGCGAGCGTGGTATACAATTTTTTAAACTTCATAAGTAAACCGACCAACCGAATGTCTACGTCGCAAAAAAGAGATTGAGAACCTCATACAGATGTAGGTATTATTATTATGAACAAACAAATCGCTTGATGTTGGCGTACCTTTACTTTTAGCCTCAGATAAAATACAAGTTAAACGTTCGTTGTCTATCTCCTCCGCGAGTTTCCTCCCATAATCAAAAGAAACTGTTTTCAATATATTATGAATACAAAGAACGATACTTTCAGGGAACACAGATAGTCTCCTTGGGCTGACTATTCTTGACGCCTTGCCGACCTTAAATGCGCGATATAAATATACGCGCTTCTTACTGAGAATGTTCCGCCACTATTAGTAAACAAACCTCGGGAGTCGTCGAGTAGACGTATCGGACTACAGTTTCCGAAGTAAGGCAAGCACGCGCGGTGAAACGCGACGAAAAACACGAATTCAACGCATCCGCCAAGGCGCGGAGGGGAGAGCGGAGCAGCAAGTTGAAGCAACCGAATGGCTGCCGCATCACGAGATGATGATGATGGTGATGATGATGATGATGATGATGATCCTGCAGCTGTTCCCTTTGTATCGGGCGGTTCCGAACAACGTTCGTACCTAGCCAAAAAAAAATATTAAACAAGAAAAAAAAAACACTTATTTCTTCGCGTTCATGTTGCTTTTGTTCCTCGCCACCAGTCGTCCAGTCTGCTTTTCGTTCTTCCGATTACTTTCCAGCTCCATCCAATCGGCTTCGTGGACGCTGCGGCGCGCGTTTCAACCTCACTTCGAGGGATAGCAACAGCATCTCTATCTAGAAACGCGTTCATCGCTGACCCCGTCGCAGGTGATTGGAAGCCGAGTGCTTCCTCCAGCAACTGGGCTTGTGGAAGGGGCTGGCCAGGTGTCTGTCCGTTTACAGGAGCGTAATACCACTGCACCGGATGGCTTGGTTGCAGGCTTGTGCATGAGAGGACGATGTGTTCGATGGTTTCATCCGCTTCTCCACAAGCCCGGCATGTTGTTGTTTCCACCATCCGATTATATTTCTGTTGGTACACTAGTGTTCTCAGCCCTCCTGCACGTGCCTCAAAAAGCAAGCGGCTGCCCAGGCTGTTATCATATAACTGAGCCTCCGCTGATATTGTACTTTTGCTGAGGTTGTACACCAGTAGCGTTGACTTGCTCTTGGCCGCCTTTGCCCACTGAAGGGCCTCCTCCTCACGCACTCTCTTCCGCACCTCCGTTTCCCACTTTGTGTCTGTATTGGCACTCACGGGCACTGTAAAGAAACCAAATTTTTTTTTCCAGTTGGTATAGCCGCTTCCTCCATCTTGTCTGTATACTTGTAAGGTGGATGTACGAAGAGTCGCTTTGCCCACCGATTTCGGTCCATGAATCGCAGCCGCCCGTTCTAGCCGATCTTGCTCGTCGCTTCTCTGGCTTCGAAGGATGACCACCCGAGGTCTCCTTGGACCGCCTCGTTGGCCACCCTACCATGGCATCCTACGGCCTGCCTCCCGACGTCTCGCTGACGGCGCTCCAATATCTCCCCCACATCCCCGGGTACGCAGATAACAGCGTTGGCAAAAGTCAGTCCCGGTACTATGGCCGCTTTCCAAAGTTCTCGTGTAACAACAAACCGGTTGCAGCTCCATAAGTTTCGTTTGCGAAGAACGTTGGTGCCTCGTATAGCTGCCTGTCGGAGATGTAGATGGTGCTCGGCCAAGTACTCTTGCTTATTGGTGAGTGTAATACCGAGGTACTTGTAAGTACCTTGTTCGGGGATTTTTTCGCCATTCAGCACGCAGTTACCTATATTAGGCTCTTGAGGCCCAACTAGCTGCATCACTGCCGACTTTTTGTTGTTAAAGCGAAGGCCTCGCGCATCCGCCTCCTCATCGCAAATGTATACCAGTTTCTGTAAGTCTTCTGCAGTCTCCGCCATCAGTACAATGTCGTCCGCAAATGTAAGACCCGGCAGTACCCAATTTACCTCCTCGCCTTCCTCTAAATGCACCAATGAGAACCCGATTCCAGACTGAACCAGGCGCCTCTCCAGTCCCGACACATAGAGAATGTACAAGAGCGGTGAAAGCGGACAGCCTTGTCGGAGACCCCTTGTCACCGTCACTTCTTCTGATTTGGCACCATTTAGCTCCGTTTTCACCGTGTTGCCCGAATATAGCCATCGAATGAGCGTTAACCACTGGTGCGGAAGACCAAGTTCTTCTAGGTACAGAATCAGTACGTCATGAGGCACACTGTCATAGGCCTTGGCGATATCAAGAAAGCAGCAAAGCAGACTTCTTTCTTCTTTACGCTCAACCTCAATACATTGGGTGATCGTAAAGAGGTTATCTTCCAGTCGGCGATCCCGACGGAAACCTCCCTGGAGCTCTGTGAGCACCCCACTCCCCACTGCCCATGTCGCCATATTTTCTTTCACGATACGCGCGAAGACTCGGTATATCGTGGAAGTCACTGTTAGTGGCCGGTAGTCCCGAAGGTGTTTTCGGTTTCCACCCTTCTTTGGGATTAGGACAACCCGGCCAAGTCGCCAGCCTCGTGGCAAAGGCTCTGCGCCGCAGAAGATTGCACTGAAGATCGCTGCCAGTTGTTTCATGGAGTCCTTTCCCATGGATTTGAGACAGGAGGCTGGGATTCCGTCTAGACCCTGGGAGGTAGATGTCTTCAGGTGCGTCACTGCTCGAAGAATTGTCACCCAGCCTATGACCTCTTCTTGAGAATGTTCTCCTGTGTTTGTCGGCCGCCAGTCTAGTTGGGGAGCTGCCGGCTCTTCGGAGACAAAGGTCTCTTTCAGGTAGTTCGTCAAGTAGGTGCCAAGGTCGTTAGGTACCTCCCCAGTGACCTCGTCGACAATAGTGGTTTCCTGATCTCTGCCATCTAAGGACCCAAGGTAGGCCCAAAACTTCCTCGGTGCGTCTTTACCGCTGCACCGGATATCTTGGACGGTAGCCAGATCTGCAGTTGTTATCTTCTGCTGGATGAGTTGTTTAGCATATCTTTTGCGAATCTGATACACCTCCCATTTCTCACCAATCTCTTCCAGCCCAGAGCGGAGTGCCAATCGATGACACCTGTTAGCTTCTTGGCGGGCACGAAAGGCGGACTTGATTTCAGCGTCCCACCATCTCTTACGGTGTCTACGTCCGATTAATGTTTTCGGTGTGTGTCGCTCGATGAGGTCTTTAAGCACTGTGATGTAGTCTTGATATCCAGCTGCCCGTATCCTGCTGTCGCTTTTTTCAAAACTCTTCATTACGCTCTCAACTGCCCGCTCACTCAAGTACGATCGCCGGGGGATCTCGTACCGCTTTTTTGTTTTTCTCCAGGTGGCTTTGCTGAAATCCAGCCTCAATCGATTATGATCGCTACCAACACTGTGATCGCCTTCTTCATCTATATGTACTTGTGTAATATTTTTTCCGAGTTCGTGAGATACAAGAGCGTAATCAATGCAGGTTTTACTTCCTCGTGCGCACCATGTGTACTGCCCTTCGCATGTTGGTCGTAGATTAACCACCTCGAGTTGCAACTCTTCAGCTATCTTTAGGAGTAGCCGCCCACTACTGTCCTCCCACCCGTCTAATTCTGCAATATGTCCGTTAAAATCCCCCATTATTAGGATACTTCTGCCTCCCCCAATGGCCTTTGCATCCTTTACAACACATGACATAATGGCCCGATTCTCGTCCTCCCGCGTACTTCCCACCGAAAGATAGATCACGCACACTGCCACTGGAGACTTTAACAGTTCTCCCGTCACCCAGAGGTGGTCTTGGCAGGTCCTGTTTACACGCTGCCACGATGACGAACTGCGTTATAGGATCCCCACCCCCCCTCCTCTACGTTGACATTCCTGGCGGTTGCACCCGGTCCATTGCCACTCAGGATGGATAGGCGGTTCCTCATGGTCGCGGAGATGTGTCTCAGCCACCCCATAGAGGACCATACCCTCAGTGTCCATTGCTTGATATAATTCCTGCCATTTTTGCTCTCTTCTTGCTCCCTGGAGGTTTCGGAACCCAACCTTCTCCGCCGCCTGGTTTCGGTGCTTCCGACGAGTGCGCTTTCCGCCTCTGCCCTTCACCTCCCCACCGTCCTTAAAGCGTCGGTATATCTCTAACTGCCTTGCTCCTGTGCCCTGGCCTCCAGTTGACGCCACACGGCCTGTGCCACCATGGCGTGTAGCCATGGAGGAGGAGCCAGTGGAGAGTACTCTGACATACTCGAGTTCAGCACAGGTGAGTACATTGCCATATTGATTGGCAGTTTGTCCGGCATCCCTACCCACGGCAAGTTCATGCCTTTTACTTGCTGTATCTGTGCGGGATGGAGCCACGCTGGTGCCGAGAGCACCGGGGTTCCTTCGGTGTGTGGTTGCTGTCCCACCGTGGGCGCATTCTTTTCTAGGTGTGATAAAGCCTGAGGCGGGGAACGTTCTATACGTGGCCAATCTGTCTGACCCTTGGTTCCCGGCTTGAGGCTCAGTCGTGAAGAGTGCCGCCTCCAGTTCTCTCTGTAGGACGATGGGGCTTCCGGCTCGCTGTCGTGCACCTGACTGTCTTTCAATCCCTTGTGGCGTATATGCTGGGGTCCCACGTCTGCATATTGTGTCAAGCTTTCTTGTTCTTTCTGCTTGTAATTCTGATGGCTTCCCGGGTTGATCCTCTTCTTCCTCCGATCGCCTAAAAAATTCCGCGCTATCTCCGCCAAGCGGTTTGTCACTATCCGGACACCTTCGTGGTTGTAGTGCATCCCGTCTTTTTTCATGGCGGCCTTGATTGCTAGGTCCTGCGCGAAGTCAACATACTTGGCTCATATTTTCTTGCACATTTTTCTGAGCTTAGCATTTAACAGCATAGCTGCTGCTTGTATCTCTCTGCCCCTGGTCGTAACTTCAGGAATGGAGCAAACCGTTAAAGCACTTTGCCTCTTGCCCCATTTGTTTTCGAGGCCCTCCACAATGGCATCCGGTTGATGTCCTAGCAAAAGGTCGTTGATCCCAACATGCACGATGTACATCCTTGGAATTCTCCTCGCCTGTTTTTCATATTCCTCGATCATTGCGTGAACTGTTGCCGTGGTGGCTTTTCTGTTCATCAAGATTTCGAAGCTTTGGCCATCTGTCATTTCACCGTGAAAGGCCGGGGCAAACTGCCGTACATTGTGGTCTCCAGCAATCAATACCTCCCGTAATACCCCCCACAGTGGTCGTCTAATTGGCTGGGTGGTTGTTTTACAAATCGTCGAGGGTTCACTGATGGTTATATTAGTTGCGCGCGCCTGCTTGGTTGTACCTGAAGCCAATGGGAGAGGTTGTCGTCTTCTTCCTCCCTCACTATACGCTGGTTGAGAATCACATTTTGGGCCCGTGTCGTTTGCGCTTGACTTGACGACGGGTGGTTTACCGTCAGGCGCATTTTCCACGCTTTTTCTGTCCAGAGTGTCCGTCAATTGTCTGTTGATTGGGAGTGTCGAGATAGAGCACACCCCTTTGCTGTTGCAGGGATTTGTCAGCGGCGCCACATTCAGATCTTCTATCTGAGCATTCAGTAGCCTGTTCAGCCTTGCTTCCAGTCCTTCACATCTGGTGATCAAACTCACCAGTGTTTCCCGTTCTCGTTCCTGTTCTTGCCACTTCTTTTCAAGCCTCTGCAACCGCTGTGCCACCAGCTCACTTGTTATTCTGCCAGCGTCAGCTTGTTGCAGACGATCGGTCAACTTGTGTATCTGATTTTCGAGCTTTTCAATCCTATCTTGATACGGTCTTTGCGAACGCGAGGGAAGTGCAGATATTGCCGTTATAGCTTGTGCTCTCTCCTGTTGACCCCGTGTCCAAAAGTAGTACCTCACGTTGTATGCAGCTTGCCATGATTCCAAGATGGCAGCGCCCATGCGGAGGAGGATGAAAAGGTCTATATAGACGGTCATTACAAACGAGGTGTTAGCGACATCCACCAGGTGCTCGTTACTAATCGTTTAATTCGTTTTAAAATTCCTTTTCGTGACTTTTTTAACAAGATATTGGTGTGTTCGATGTGATACTGCTCCTTTGAACACATATAGACCATAAAATAAGCGCCGATCCGGTTTTTAAGACTCTTGCGACGTCTTAGGACCGGCTCCGCTGCAGCGTTTTTGGTCGTAAGAGGTCGCAAGAGGCTTAAAAACCGGTCTGGTCTCCCTCGGTCGTACTTGGTTGCAAGGGTGTGAACGGAACTTTACGACCCGGTCTTAAAGGCGCGTTCACGCACATGCGACTTCTTAGGATTGTAGCCTTTCGCGACTGTTCACGACCGGCTCCTCAGCAGACCAGCCGGTAGTAAGCCTTCCCCAGATGCTTAAAAACCGGTCTCGTGTCAGTAGGTCGTACTCAAACGGAAGTATGTGAACTTAAACGAATTGTCCAGTAAAATTTTGTTTTTCAGAAAACAATGAAATTATAGTGTCATTGCTTTTAGGCTTTATCATCCGCACAATATCAGAATTTTTAATCCTTCGCCGCGCAAGTAACTCAATTTTAAACAAAGCCCACAAGCTCCCACTGCACCCGCCAAACCCACTGCGTTTTCGTTGGCAACCGCGGAAGCTCTGACGCGACCACCTTAGCTCTTGATTGCTGTCTCAGTCAGATACCTTTGTTCTAAGAAACACAAGATTTACGGCATTTGGGGAAGCTCGATTCCTCGACAATGATCTTTGTGCGCACCATTGATCAAAAGCAGGAATAAGTAAACGCACGCGACTCTCGAGTTACCTTGCCTAATGTGACGTCACGACACGACCAGCCATGCAGACTGGCGAAATTTGGCATTACGTTTCGTACTGGTATTTATAATTGATTTAACGAATATTAGGGCGTTCTTTTACCTGCATCATACGCGTGTATAACTATTTAACTATTTTGGGGTTAATATTACTACTAATACATATTTATTGGTGTTCAGGAGTTCCGCGGCGACGCGCCTAAGCAGCTTCCACGCACTGCACAATCAACACGAAGCGCCAATTTCAGTAGAATTTATATAAGGTTTTTCAAGCGGACCTTCCATTGAAACTGTCACGGCCGAGTTAGCGGCACTATTAGGGCGTAGCTCTTAGGCGCCCGATTCCGGCTTGAGCGGCGTTGCCGTCGCCGTCGGCGTAACCGCGCGGTGCATTATGTGCAAATTTCCCCGCTAAATCTAGTGCAAAAATTTCCCCGCTAAATCTAGCGAAAAAATTTCCCCCTAAATCTAGCGGAAAAATTTCCCCCCTAAATCTACCGGACAAATTTCCCCGCTAAATCTAGCTGAAAAATTTCTCCCTTAAATCTAGCGGAAAAATTTCCCCGCTAAATCTAGCGGAAAAGTTTCCCCTCTAAATCTAGCGGAAAAATTTCTCTGGGGGGTCACGTGATCCCCCGCCGAGGTCACGTGACCCCCACGATCACATGACCCCCCGAGGTCACGTGACCCCCCCCCCCCCCCCGAGAACACGTGACCCTCAGTACCCTTCCCTCCTCCTCCTCAAGAGCTGCACTCTAAATCGGCGTTACAGGGAGTTGTAAACGGCTTTCATTGGGCGCGTTAAGTCCGTGCTCCGGAGCGCGAAAGTTTGGTGCTCCTTTCACTAAACGGACAGGAGTGCCACCGGAGACTGACACTCGAGCGCGCTCTTCGTGCACCGAGAATTTTTCGGAGCGTGAGTGACTTCTTCGCGCTCCGTGACGTCACGTAAACAAACAAGATGGCTGCGCTGCTGTTGAGACCGTCGAGACGAAAAGGCGTAGCCAAACCGCTGCCCCTTTTCAGTTGATTAGTGCTTAATCCAGCGGATAAAAACGATTTGATTTGAAAGTCAAGACAGCAATTAGCGTTCCGAAAAAGGTTTGTTCGTGCATCTCGCCTGAAAAAGGAATTCATCTATCAAACGGGCAGAGGAAGAAGACGAAGCATGGAAGTAAGACGTTTTGACGTCGAGCTCCGTTACCCGTTGTTTTTCACCATAAAAGCAGAGATCAACGTACCAAACTTTGGTACCAGAAAACGCCGCAAGGTAAGAGGTCAACGCAGAGACCGCTACCACCGTGGTCACCCCCGAATTCCGGGAGACAGGTCACTTTGTGCGGCTCCGCTGCCGCGGCCGCGCTAAGCCTAACGGCGACTTCGGTAAGCCGGCTCATTAGGATCGGGGCTGATCCTTGGGACGGCAACCAGAGACCGATGAACATGGAAGCAGGTTCCAGTTCAACCCCGCCGCAATGCGGCGACCACCGAAACACTACCAAGGAGGAGAGGCCCCATGGTGCCGTTGACCTTCCAGCACTCAGCCGCAAAGCCGATGACACGAGCCATCCCTACAGCCACGGTGGAGAGCTTGTAGAAGCTTCGGACCTTGCCAGTGACTCAGGCTCCCGCAGCAGCTCAGTGGACCGAAGGCAAGTCACGCTTTCATCAGTTAAACCGTCCGAAACCGGAGCGGGACTAATCAGCGCCCCTATAAACGGGGTGGAAGGCATTATGGCTGACATCGCTCAAGGGAGCCCCTTTTTAAATGGCGGCCACACCGAAGTTATGGAAAATTCTCCATCGTCCAAGGAATTCGAAATGACAACAGACGACGGTTGGACACTGGTGGGTAGGAGGAAACGAAAAAAGCTGCCCCCCCCCCCCCCCCCCCCCCTGGCGGCACCACGAGCAAGCCCTCGAGGAGACTTACGCAGAACGTGACAACACAGCGTCGAACGTTCATCTTGAGACCTCAGCAGCGTGTCCACGTTGCCGAAATAGCACCTCAGAAGATCCTGGAAGCTGTACACAAGGCAGTGGACAGCGGCGGATTTCCACTGGACCTTCGAATTCGTACCAAAGAGGACGCCAATACAATCGCCATCGACGTTTGGAACCCTGCCCTGGCGGACAGAATTCTCGGGGCGACTGACGTTCTCGTCCAAGTTGTAAAGAGCTCCGTGGGTTTTCAAGCCTATGAAGCCGCCGGCCCAAACCAAGTAAGGGACGTCATTTACGCGTCTGGCTTGGATGAATCGCCGGACGTAATTTTGGCCAACTTGAAGTGCCGAGCACACGGGATCATCTCAGCCCGACAGTTAGGAAAAAGCGGCAAGACCGGAGTCATCACTTTTGAGGGCGACAAGATTCCATACCAAGTCACGTATTTCCACAAGGTATGCAAAGTCGCCCCATACCGACCCAGGGCGGTCGTCTGTTACATGTGTCACCAAATAGGACACAAAATGGATGTGTGCCCTGACGACTCACAATGGTGTGGACGCTGTGGGCGCCCTCACAATGAAAAGATGTCTGATTGCCAGAACCAGACCCCGCAGTGCCGAAATTGTAGGGGTGAACACGTGGCCACCGATGCTACGTGTCCCAAGACAGTTAAGGCTACACAAAAAATGCGGCGGAAACTAAAGCCGAAGAACAGAAGGCTTAAGGAGGTTCCCAGGTCTCAGTCCCGGGACCGGGCACCCAACAAGAATCAACACGACCAAGGAAGAACGTCGGGTCTTTAAGGTCGACACCGCACTCTAAAAAAGAAAGGGTATCACTTTACGCCCTTTGGTCCCATATAATACACCCCAAAACTTCAATTCGACGTACAGCGCCCTATAGTCGAACAAACGGCACAAAATTTTACCAGGGGCTTGATAACGGTGCGATATAACTTATTAAATTGATAAAGTACGTATCAAAGACCAAAGAAAAAAAACACGGAGCTTTTGCAGTACGGCCAAGAAAACTGAGATAATCTTTTTTTGTAGTCAATAATACGTACATCAGCTATCTTAATAAGTTGTACCACACGGCTGTCAAGCCCCTCGTAAGCTTTGGGGCCGCCTGTTCGATTATAGGGCGCTGTATGTCGAATTGAAGTTTTGCGGTGTATTATCCCTTACGAAAATGGCAGATCTGGACTTATATAAAAAAAAAACAAATATGGATATATAAAAAATTGGGCAGATCTGGCCATATCAAGCACATCAGTTTATATAAGCCTTATATAACCAGATCTGCCCAATTTTTTATACATCCGTATCTGGGTCTGCCAAATACGGGTATATCTGCCTCCCATATCAGGGTGCTCTTTTTTTTTTTATTCTTGCAGATTTGTTCTTAAAAAAAGTCATGAAAGCCACACTTATGTGGTTTCTGCGAGTGCGTTATACGCCCAGGGGGACATTACGTGGGCGCTAAGCTTTGCGATTATTCGGCTAATTAATTAAAATTCACTAATGAACTTTTCAGTTAGTGAAAATAGTCATACGATTTCAATAAACAGCTAGCGGGGCGTCGTCCAGAATCCCTGAATCAGTCATTTTCAGAAAGTCTTTCAGCGCGTGAGAAGCGCACTAAAGCCACCACTCGTGGAGCAGGTACAAGGCTATAGCGGTTTCGGTAAGGCGCCCGCGCAATTTTTCTGTCTCTTATCTAGCCCCAGCCTTGTATCCTGGTCCACAAGTGGTAACTTCAGCGCACGACTGCGCTTCACACGCGCTCAGTCTTTCTAAAAATTACTGGTTTAGGGGTTTTGGACGACGCTCAGCAAGTTTCTAATTGAAACCATATGTCTATTTTCACTAATTAAAAGTTAATTAATGAATTTTATTTAATTAGCCGACTTATCGTAAAAATTAGCAAACTACATAACGTCCCCCTGGGCGTATCACTCTCGCACAAACCGCATAAGTGTAGCGTTCACGGCTTCTTTTAAAACAAACCTGCTAGAATAAAAAAAAAAAAAAAAAAACTGTATCCACCGTGCTGGTAGTTGACTCTTCGACCCTCCACAGGGGGAGCAATGGTAAACCGTGCCGCTCTCGGCTGTAGCAATTACCCGGTATCCCGACGATCGTTTCGTCAGCATGAACCGCGAGACAGAGATTCCGTCAACTTAGAGAAAGTACAAGCGGGCGGAGAAGGATACGCCCGCGGATGACCTAGCATTGTTTACCAATATTTCGCAAAATCGTAATAATCTTTCTACAAGCGACTCGTCAAGGCGCTCGTCAAATTTTGGAACGCGTAATTAAGAGTCTGCTGCTGTTGTTTTTTGGCGACACGTCAAAACTTTGTCGGCGGCATGTCGAAACTTTCTGCTTGTAGCGCAATCGCACCAATGCCGAAACATTCTGCACAATGATTCTCCAGGCTGCCAGGAGATAGACACGGCCTAAATCTAGAGGTGATCTGGGAGAATACATTTAGGAAAAACGATCAATTGTCACGAAATAGGTTGCAGCGCACTTACGTTGACGAGACGCGACTTGAAAGGTGTACGAGGGAGACGTCGACACGGCCACGGCAAAACCACCACTCGAACACAGAAACGAGAAGGTGCCCGTGAAGATTCAACACGATGTAACACAAGCTGTCGTTTGTAGAACCGAACACTAAACGCATCACAAAAAATTCTTGGGCTTCTTTGAAGAAATCATTTGCAGAAGCAGACATACGCTTCTGCCACAAAGGGAGAATTCACACGCGAAACTAGGTCCGGCTAAACGCATTCCGAAATCGGCAACGGCTAACGCGTCATCCGTCAAACCCGTGAACACTCACCATTTACAACGATTTCAGCTTTGCGAGAGAGAAAAGGATCGAAGGAGCGGCCAAAACGGGGTTTCACGAACAAAAGGCTTATCTTTTGGGGCCACAACCAGGAGATGTGTCACTTGTAACGAAGGTTGACAGTGCTGTGAATGCTATGTGTGGCCTTGGGCGCCAGGCAGGTGCGATGTCCTGCTTTGTCACCAGATTCTAGACTGTAGTCACGTGACCCTAACCGGAGACACGATTGTCCTAAAACACGCGTAGCGTCTACCCTGCTGTCAATACCGAGTGAACATACAGCTCTATGAAGTCTAGCTTTTGAACTCAAAACGATGCAAGTTTCAAGATACTATGTTTTACGCTGTATAAACCACATTATAATTTTAAATGAAAAAATTAACGCGACTATTTTTTTGTGCATGATGTCGACAAATAAATACACAAATAAATATAAATATATATATATATATATATATATATATATATATGTGTGTGTGTGTGTGTGTGTGTGTATTTCTACCAATAAATTTAACATCACGTGGACACTGTTTCAGATTTTTTTACGAACGAGTTATACATAAAAGACACCACGGACAGCACATCTTCCGACTTTCAACACACGATGAATCGCCGTCGCTCGCAAACGAACGGATGCGTTGCTGCGCGAACGGTTTTGAAAGAGCTGCGTATTGTACTCCGGGCGCAACGGCTTCCGTTCGAAGGGAAAAGGATTCGGGACGGCGAAGTAGCGTCTTGCATCTTGAGTAAGCTAACGGTACGTGTTTACCCGCTCAATTTAGCGGGGAAACATGAAAAAAAAATTAGTTTCACTGACAGATTTCGCGGAAAAATTGACGTCACGTGACATACGTACCAATTCAATTTCTCGGTAAATTTAGCGGGGCGGTTACACCGATGGCGACGCCAACACCGCTTAACTCGGAAACGGGTGCCTAAGAGCTGCGACTAAAATCCATTATTTGATTAACTCGCGCTCCGATCGCACTTCGTCATATTGTCACACATCAAACATACAACCAAATTTCATTTGTCTTTCAATCTTCAAATTGCGCAATTGATTAATTGGTCCAAATACCTGGAATAACTTCACTTTCAGGATGTTGACAATAGTTAACCAATTACATGAGACTCATGCAATACAGATCAATCAACTAGTGTCTTAGCGAGTACATATAACTTGTTGCTTGCACGACTTAAACGGGCCCATATATCATTATCAGGGGCGCTATATTTCCACGCGTATATGGTGATATATGGACGTATTTACGCACTTATACGGCCAGATCTGGCAGTATTTGCCCACCTATATGTCGAAATACGGCTGTATTAGCTCCCATATCTGGAGAAATACAGCCCTATTTGACTGCTTATATTATCATATCTGAACGTATATAAAATATATCAGGGCCATATCTGACATTTTCGTACGGGATATTAGACAAGGGGTGTAATAATACACCTTTTTTTCTGAGAGCGCGTCCGAAAGAAAAAACGTTCCCGCCCACCCTACTTGGTGCGGAGGACTTTCCCGCACTCGACTCTGGACGTCCAGATTCGGAGAGGGCGCCCACGCTCGGCTCAGTAGTTGCCGAGCACAACAAAGCGGCGAGGGACCAGACATATGCCAAAAAGGACAAATCCTCAGCACAGCGAAAGGGGCCCTAAAAGGATAGTCCCCCTCCAGAGGGGACCAGGTGTCAGCCCTCTCTACGAGACCTCCCGATCGCCATCGAAAAGCTTCTGGGAGAGGTTTCCGCACTCCGAGATCAACAGGCGATAATGCAGCAGCAAGTACAGACACAGCAGCAGCTAATTGAACAGCAAGCTCTAATAATAACCCGCCTATCGGGAACAAGTCAGGCCATCACGGGAAACCTCACGCGAAAGCAAATGGCATTCGCCCGCCGTCACAGCGGTGGTGACAGTAACCCGAGAAACATTCAACACCACGGCGCAGTGTAGCAAAATGGGAAGGCGCAGGCGAGGTGGCGTAGGGAAGTCCACGTGGATTCTGCAATGGAACTGCAGGGGCTTCACCGGCCGCCTCGCCGAAATTCGACTCCGCCTCGAGAGAGCAAGCAAGACACCGAAGGGCAGACCCCTCGCTCTCCTCCTCCAAGAGACGGGCAATGACACCATGAAACTGCAAGGGTATTACACCTGCACTGCACCTACGATAGCCAGAACCCGAAGAGGGGTTCGCAGAAAAGGAAAGCCACCGGTTAAAGATATCAAGGGCCAGGCGGCAATCTTCGTGGATAAAGACGTACCTCAGGCACAACTGGACGCAGCCCCCTTTTGCAATCCGGGCAGGGAGGTAGTAGTTGTTAAGGCGAGTGTTGGGAAGACGAAGATTTATCTTGTATCAGTGCACTGTAAACCCGGGGTTAAGCAGTGCAAAAAAGCGGACTGGCTCCGGGACCTCTGCTGCAGCGATCCCCTTGGATGAACACATTTATATAGGGAGAGATTTAACGCCGCCCACACTATGTGGGTTTACCTTCGGGATACTCCTAGGGGAGTCAACCTGGCGCTAGCCGCATCAGAAGCCAAGCTCAAGCTACTAAACGAGTATGACGTTTGTACCAGGATTGGAACGCACAACAAGCAACATGACACTTCCCCGGACCTCTGATGGGCCTCATCGAAGCTCAAGGGAACCTGGAAGGTGCTACCAGACTCTATGGGTAGCGATCATCTACCCATTGAAGTCACCTTCAACGCATTGCGCAGGTCCCAGGCGCCGAAACGAGCGACTTATATAATCAATTGGGACTTGTTTCGGGGAGCACTGAAAAAGGATCAGCGAGAGCACGAACAGCCCAGCCTCACAATACGGATACAAGCAGCTGTTGGCCTCGCGACAAAAACCCGGGAAATCAAGGTGGGCACGCCGACCCCCGACTTATACCTATTAAACCTCTGGGCGTCAAGATTACAAGCCCTGCAGCGGTACCGCAACAACGGTAAGACATTGCCGCTACGAGTCAAACTAAACTGCGTCACGGCGGAAGCAAATAGGTACACCCTCGAGCTATGCCGACGAAGGTGGAGAAAACACTGCACCTCCTTTGGAGTCAAGACCGGACTTGCTCGACTTTGGGGCACCTTCCGAGGAATGCAAAATCGTGGAAAGACACGCACGGCAGGACAGAACTTGGCAATCCGAATGGGCCTTACGGAAGAAGAGCTATAGCCATCGTAGCGGGAGCGCACTTCTTCCCACAACCAAGTGGCACCAACAGGGGAGCACCGGGAGCGGACATCGAGACTGAAAGACCGGAGGGCGGTGCAGTTTCCGGACGCTCGCCCATGGATTCCCCCTTCACGCTCGGGGAGTTGCTCTCGGCTATCCATGAGGCCAAGGCTGGAGGAACCCCTGGACCAGATGGGATCTCAAATACGGCCCTTCGAAACCTACCCGAAGGCCGGAAACATGAGCTCCTGGACTGGATAAACGAAATCTGGGAGACAGGCCGGGTCCCAGAGGAGTGGAAGGAGTCCTGGGTTGTGCCCATACCAAAGCCCAGAAAGCCCCCTACGGAGCACCCCAACATGCGACCCATATCTCTCACACCAAACCTGTGCAAGTTAATGGAGCGGCTTGTCTTGGACCGTATCCAGTGGTACGTGGAGGCAAATAGCGTCCTGGACCCACGCCAGACGGGTTTCAGACCCCACCTCTCCACCCAGGACAGCCTTCTTTTGTTGCATCAGGACGTCCTAGCAAAGAAGCCCAAACTAGATCCGAACGTAGTCGTCACAGTCGACGTTAAGAAAGTTTTTGATTCGGTGCCGCACCACTCGATAATCGAAGGAGCACGAAAGAGCGGTCTCAGCGGCAGAGTCATCGCATTCATTCGCTCATTCCTCGATGGACGTCACTATAGAGTCAGAGTGGGCTCTACCTTGGGCCCAACAATGACGAACGGCATAGGAGTCCCGCAAGGGGCCGTTCTATCACCGATGCTATTCAACCTCGCGATGGCAGGCCTTCCAGCGAGGTTGGCCGAAATTGAGGGTATCGGCTTCACCATATACGCCGACGACAAGCCCTGCAGGATGGCTTGAACACCGTGGCGGATTATCTGAGAGAAGTCGGAATGCCTCCCTCTCCCGAAAAGACGACCTACGTTGTGGTGGCGGACGCAAGTAACAGGAAAAGGGCGTAAAGAATCTCTTCAACCTATGCCTCGACGGCCGTCCCATTCAATGTCAATACAGCATCCGTGTTTTAGGACTCCCCATCGACGAGGACGGTGGAGCGAGCACCTAGCTTGCACAAGTCACCAAAACGTGGAGACAGACCCTGGGACTTATCAGAAGGGCCACCTCCAAATCGTGGGGGGCAAACGAATGCACCCTCCGCATGTTAGTACATGCCCTCCTCACGTCCAAGGCAATGTACGGTATAAACTAGCTACGTGTCACAGGAGCACAAAAGCGAAAACTAGAGGTGCTGAACAGGGAGGCAGTGAGGGTGGTCACCGGCCTCCCCAGATTTGCCCCAATAGAGGAGCTCCACAAACACGCCAAAATCAATACTCTGGAAGATAGGGCCGAAATCCATCGCATCGCACAAGTCCAGAGACTCGAGCGAACCAGACCCGGAAGGGCCATTCTCCAGCTGCTTGGGTATCAGCTAATGGGCCGCCCCGCGATCTCTCCTCCTCCACCCCCGTGGGAGGACGAGGCAGTGGTGGACCATCGCCCCATGAAGCAGAACGTAGACAAAGACCAGAAGGGCAGAAGGAACAACGCAGCCAAAAAACACGCGGAATCCGTACAGGACGTCCGTCCCGGCTCCGAAACAGTACACGTCTACACTGACGCAGCTGTCAGAGAAGACAGAGGCGGCACAGCCATTGCATGGTTTTGTCTTAATACAGAATCTAGGGGAAAATTTGCGTTTCACAAGAAACACTCGACCGAAGAAGTAGAGCTAAGAGCCATATTATTCGCCGTGGAAGACGAGTCCCTGACTCCAGAGGGGTCCAAGCACCTACGCGTGTACACAGATTCGAAAGAGGCCCTAGCCACTTGCCGGAAGCGAGACTCCCCCAGCAAAACGGTAAAAAAAAGAAAATGAAAGCTAGAGCAAAGACCCTCAAATTCAGAGGAGTTAAAATCACCATCTGCTGGGTCCCGGGCCATGCCGGGATCGAGGGGAACGAGAGAGCACACGAAGCCGCGCGGGAGCTCGTTCCTTCTCCCTACCCCCCCGCAACAGGCCAAAGTGCGATTCTCGACAACCCTCCGCCCGCACTTATTCAAGACGACTCTGAGGACGAAGAGGAGCCTGACTGGGACGAGGAGGCGACCCTTGCCCGCCTCGAGCGGAGAAGGGTCCTGCGCAATAAGCTACCTGAAGACGATGACCCACTGCCAAACGGGTACGGTCGGTGGGCTACGGTGCGTCTTCGGAGTCTCCAAACCGGCACGGCCGTCACCCCAGCAGTCCGGGCTAAGTTCGAGAGATGTGCTTTCAAGACAGATCTAGAAAGAGAACACGCCGACGATGGATCTTGCAGACGATGCGCAACTGGACAACAAGCCACAAGTGCCCATCTCTTATGGGACTGTGTGGAGCTCAGCCGGACGCGGGAAGAAGTCATTCGAAAACTCCAACCTAAGCTGCGGCCGGGGTGCCTTCGGGACTGGATACACCCGAGGGGCGCACCGGAGCACCGCAAAGCCATATTAGACTCGCTTCTTGACTTTGTCGCGACAGCAAACATCCAGGACTCCATCTGAATAGAGACATTACTGGTACCCCCTTACCTATCCACACCCCATTCCCCCACCCCCTTCTCCTTCCGATGTCAGTGGACAATTGATTAGAGAAAGTCGTACGCGTTTTACTTCTTTTTTATTAATAAAACATGTTCAATCAATCAATCAATCTATCAAAGGGTAGCGTGCCGATTGCACAGCGACAGAAAAGTTATGAAGATGCGGAGACATTCGGACCGCTCTGTCCCTTTATAATGCTTAGCCCAGCGAATAGATACTTCGATTTGAAAGCCGAAACATCAGTGAGAGTTGAGGAAAAGGTTTGTCCGTGCGTCTTGCCTGAAAACGAATGATCTATCGAACGAGCGTGTCGATGCTTGGCGACAGAAAAGTTGTGATGAAAAGAGCCAGACCGCTGCCCTGCTTAGAATGCTTAACCCAGCTGCAGCGAATAAAGATACTTAGATTGGAAAGCCGAAGCACCAGTTAGCATTGCGGGAAAGGTTTGTGCATGCATACCGCCTAAAAACGAATTGACGTGCAATCGAACGACGGTGTGCCGGTATCGACGTAGCTTCCGTCTCCCTGCGAGACGGAACCAGGGAATCTCTGATAAATTTGAGGGTTTCCTGCGTCGACGAGCGGGTTCAAGAATGTTGTCTTTAATTTAAATCGGAACAACATGCGTGGTCAATAAATAGGTCGGCCAGGTAACCTTCCACATATTTGCACGAAGCGAGTCTTCAAACCTTTCAGGAATATTAAAACGTTTGTAGAAACTTCATAACGTCGCCGTCTCTTTTGCTTTGGACTCTGCCGCTCCACACGGGCCTAATTATTATCTTCGAAATATTTTGGGCTTCTGGCACCCGTATCTACGGTCGGAAGGAGTTTGTGTGGCCCGTCTGTAGCCCTAGGGTGGCCCGTCGATAGTTTCTGGCCGTGTTTCAAAACGTACTCGATCTAACTCTAGGGTAAAGGTGGTTATCGAAAACCTACCCGCGTCCAGCGTTTCTCTATTTTTGTTGTCACGTGACACAATCTGCCAGGGTAACTCGGATCCATTCGAGTAGGTTTGGAACGCACCCTCGGTGTGTCGCGCTCCTTAGAGTTCCTGTATAGCTACCTACGTATAGGCTCCCGTAGGGAGCCTATTAGTCCCGAGAGCGAACACAAGCGTTGCTGCGGTCGCCGCGCCCTGATTGGGTGAGGTTTACCGTGACGTCAGCGCGAGTACCCCGCTCCGCGATCTCGCATCGGGTCGCTTCCCAGCACCAGCTTCCTGGTTTGGCGTTGTGCGCCGCAAGCTCTTCGAGGAGCCGGACTTCGTTTACCCGGTGTACAAGACGTCGAGTTAGGCCGATATTGACGTGCTTCCGTACATTTTATAAGCCTGCTTGTACCTTTTACCTTTAAAATTGGGTTAAAAATTTCGAAAACTATCGGCGGAGGCAATTACGCCGATGAACCTCCCCGTCCGTCCACACGACGCAAGGCAATCTTGAGTGGGGTCGGTGAAGCGGTGACGCGCAAGTGTTTCAGACGCTGGAATTCTGTTCCTTGCATGTTCATGATTTAGGACGATATTACATCCCCCTTTCAAGGCATCTGAAGTGGCCTTTATATCATGGGCCTTTCGGTGGTCGGCAAATTAGCTCGCGACCCCGACTTTGCGCTGCCACTTTGCATGCGCTGGTTTGCAGATGTTTTAAAGGCCCTGCGTCTGATGATCTTTGAAGTGCTCATGGAACAGGGTTGTTTTACATAATTGTAGCTTCTTCCTGAATCAATTATATAGTTTATACGCGTATGCAGGCATATTTCTTAGAGGATTCACAATTACTGGAAATTAGTTTGTATGGTAGCAACAAAAACGGCCGAATTTCCCCCAGTTGCCTCTATGATATGTAGTAAACTGCCCAAAATATGCACAGCAATAGTGCCGTAATTTGGAATGTTTATACTTTGTCCTGACATTCTTTATTCCAGCCTTTGGTATTCGGAAAATACACCGTTTAGTCTGAATTGTCATTTCCATTTAAGAGTCACTGCCGCAGGTCCCCAAAAGCTTCCTCAGCCTCCAAACTCCCTGCAACTGGACTCTCTGACAACAGAGGAAAACAGGAGTAAAAGCAAGCATTCGAACGTCTGTCCAGTGGTAGATGCAGAACTAGCAGCAGAAAATGTGGAACCTGTGAAGGGCGGCAGGCTGCGTGAGAAAAGCTTCTGGTGCTTTAGCTTCAGGACAATTCGATTTAAGTAAAATCTCAATTTTAGGGCTTAATGGACTAATAACGAGCTAGACACCATAACTTACGTTTGTTATATATTACTTGAGGATTGATATAAACAAGTCCACAGATACCACCCGTGTAGTCCATTGAAGTACCATCCGAATCCAGCAAAGGTCAAGTGCGAGCAATGTATATAATAAATGTTCCTTGTTTTTTTGTTTTTTTTTTTACTTTGCCCCTGCACTTGGGCTGTCTTACTTGTGATTCTCTCCCCATGGCCGAGACTGTATTTAGCACGTTGCTCGAGCAGCATGCAGCTTTTCTGCTTCGGCGATCTTGTTTAAAGACAGAGATACAAAAAAAAATTGTATAGATAATTTGCCAATTCATTCGGACCATCAGCAGCGTTTATTGTGCGAGATGTAAATCTATAGTGATGCCCC
The DNA here is from genome assembly GCF_016920785.2 of Ixodes scapularis. Classification (NCBI taxonomy): domain Eukaryota; kingdom Metazoa; phylum Arthropoda; class Arachnida; order Ixodida; family Ixodidae; genus Ixodes; species Ixodes scapularis. The sequence continues at coordinate 94,221,560 of NW_024609880.1, forward strand.
TGCAATTGTGGCCATATTTGTTTATTTTCACATACCAGCTGTGGTTCATGCGTTGCCTGGCCTGTCAGCCATGCTTAAAATGTTCGTTGAAGTTTCGCCTGTAGCTACAGGCCATACCTCAATAAAGGCATATATAAAAATTTACACTTCCTACGAAAAACACGCCAAAAATAATTAAATAGAAACGAGCGCGCCGACAGCTAACTTCGTCACAGCCTCCACAGGGCGGGCGGGGCGAGTCGGGGAAAAATTCTCTCCTCGCCGTGACGTCACCCCGGTTCGCCGTAAGGGGGCACCAGGCAAACTTCTCGGGGCTAATTAGCCCCGAGAAGTTTGCCTGGTGCCCATACAAAAATGTCCTATGGTCGGCTATAGAAAATTCTTTGTATGGTCGGCTTTAGCTATTTGGCCCAATTAGCTAAAGAATTTTCTATGGCTGTCTTTAGCATTTCTTATGGTCGCCTTTATGGGGCTCTTTAGCTTTGTCTATGGCCCTATCGCTGTCCAGCCATAGCGCTCTTTAGCTTTTCTAATGGTTGGCTAAAGACTCCTCTATGGCTCATCCTAAGGCTCTCTTTAGCCAGCAAACTCTAAAAAAATTTACTTCAAGTTCCCCAAACTTGTGAACGCTACATGGTAGATACACATACATCTCTGAACACACAGAGTACGCACAACACAAGCAGAACACTACCCCACAGAACAGCAACAACGCAGCAACACCGGACTGCCATTTATACATTTAGTACGAACGTATGCTAAAAATGGCTTGCTCTTTATGTTTATACAGCCTTGATGGAGATGCGCCTCAACGGGTAATCGGTCTCTTAGCTGTAGATGAGAAATTTGGCCAGTGCGGTACAACCGCTAACCTGGGGTTTTTAACGTGCATCACGCAGTAGTGATCACACGAACGCGTGCCGGTACGAAACTCATCCAGATCGAAACGGGCGGGGACGGCGGGGATCGAACCCAGGAGGTTCCCAGCGCAAGCTTTCGCTCCACGCTCCGAGCTGAGACGCGTTAGCCCACTCGGCCACTTCCTCCCTTCGAACGTATGCTATGTTCGCACTAGCTGTATATATAGCAGTCTAATTTTTGAATCCGACTTTCCCGGTGACCCATCATTTGTCTCAAAAACACGGAGAGGCGGAGCAAATATTACTCGTACTTAATACATTATTTGAATTGTCTCTTGGAATAGCCCCCATCTCTTAATTCGACACCCTGAAAAAAGCAAATGTAGATCATTAGGCTAATTAACTAAAATTTATTGATTATCTTTTTAATAAGTTTGATGAATCACGTTGACAATGCAGTGATGACATGCAGTACACTGGTGCTGAAGATTGCAATCAAGATATTGCTTGGTTGCAGTGTTCGGAGCCATTGTAATTTATTTTCACTTTTGGGGGGTAATATTTAATTTTAATTGTGGCACAAATATTTTAATGGCTTTTTCAAACAAACGATATCACTAATTTTCACGACTCGTTGCAACAGCAGAGAACATATCTTGGGTCATGGTTTGTCACCTCCATTACAAAAATTTAGTATTGATTTAATTTTCTAACGTGGAGTGTTTTTACTAAAAAGTAAGCGCCGGTAGTGATTTTCTATAGGCGTGGAAAGAAAATGTATTGGTTCTTGGCCTTTAGACTCGGGGCCATAAATTTTTCTATAGACGAGTAAAGACAAATAATTGGTTTCCAGTATTTAAACTCGGGGCCAAAGGATTTTTTATAGGCGGGTAAAAACATTTCTTGGTTCGCTGTCTTTAGAAATGGGGCCATATAATATTCTATAGGCGTCTAAAGCAATTTTATTGGTTCCCAGTCTTTAGACTCTGGGCCATAAAATTTTCTATAGAGAGTTAAAGACAATTTATTGGTTCCCAGTCTTTAGACTTGCGTCCATAGAATTATCTATAAGCGGGTAAAGAAAATGTATTGGTTCCCAGTCTTTAGACACAGGGCCATAGATTTTTCTATAGCTGGCTGTAGCTGTCTTTATGGATTTCTATGGCCGACCATAGAGGGCCATAGGGGGTGATAAACAGCCATATAAATTTCCATAGACAACCATAGACCATTTTTGTATGTCGCCGAGTGTAGAGTTCCTGTATTAATACAGGAACTCTACACTCGGCGACAACTTTTCTTGGCAATGCAGTGGAAGGTACAGGCTCGCGTCCCCTCTCCCATTTTGAGTGTTCGCAGCCTCTCCTCCTCCCCCATTTCTGGGGAGAGAAGGGGAGCCTGCGTACACTCAATATGGGAGAGGGGACGCGGGACGTACCTTCCACTGCATTGCCAAGAAAAGTTGTCGCCGAGTATAGCGCTCCTGTACGCTAAGCGCCGTTTAGTTGGTGCGCTCGGAGTATGAAACTCGGAGCGTCGGAGTAGGAGTAAAGCGCGAAACACATGTACGACGAAACCGTCCGATCCGACGTCCGACCGCGCAATACGACGGTCGGAGGCGAGGGTTTTCAACGCTCTCCGATGCTACGAAAACCCTCGCCTCCGACCGTCGTATTGCGCGGTCGGACGTCGGATCGGACGGTTTCGTCGTACATGTGTTTCGCGCTTAAAGGGCTACTCCACCGATTTTTTCATTGTCTCCGATTTGCTTGAAATTTTGCTAAACTAACCAACAAACATCGGGAAAATAGTATCCCAAATATTAGGTCAAAATATTGTTTTTTTGCGAAGTTATTGAATTTACAGTTTTGGTCCTCACCGTGTTTTTCAAGCTCGAAGTCTCTACTGGCAACAATGAAAAAGTGACGTCAGTGGAAGGCAGGGGTTCACTCTTTGGGCTGTAGATTTTGTTTTAAACTGATTCGAAGCAGTTTCATGGTGTCAAATGAATGCTTGGGAAGCTCGCTGCAGTACCCGCGCTCCAGCACGGAACAAATGATTGGCATTTTCTATTTTTTGGCTGCTTGCTGGACTGGCAAGCCTGCCTGCCACTGACGTCACGGCCCTGAAAAGCGCGCGTATATTTGAATGTTGGTTTTTGCATCATTTTCATTTGCCGATTTCGCAATAACTATTATGAATTTCGCGATTCTAAATAGCATACCGGAGAGAGTAAAGGCCGGGGAGTCAGAAAATATAGTTAGTTGAGGTAGCTCAAAAAATCGGTGGAGTATCCCTTTAAAGGAGCGCCGACTTAACGTGCCCATTTTTTACTTGTGGCGCCATCTACCGATAGGCGCAGCAAGCAGACGACGCACTCCGTCGTCTGTTCGCTTTGCTTATCATGAGATGGTGCCACAAGTAAGTTGCGTCGCTAACTCGGTTGTCTGCCAACGCCCCCCCCCCCCCCCCCCCACCTTGACCTTGGCAAGTTTTTTGCTCTAATTATTTTACAGGAAGATAACTGCGCCTAAAAAAATGTCACATGGTTCAACTGACATGCTCTGCGCACATTGGGTGAAAGTTCGAGCTCCCTATGTGCACGTGACGTTTTTGCCGGCTTGTTTTACGGCGGGAGGTCTGCAAGCGCCGCTTTAGCGTAGCGACATTTAAAAAATCTTAATGCTTAAAATCATTGTTAACGTGACGTGTTATCCAAAACTTTTTTTCTGAAAGTGCGAAAAAAAAAAACGCTTTCCCGTCTTTCAGGAACGTTAGCACAGTCCGTAACAGAACGAAATCGCAGCCCCTGAGCTTCCTGATATCGCACCGAAAGCACAAAAAGTCGTATTTTCGAGTTGTGACTATCATTAATAGACCCTTTTCAAAACACAGAGAGGCAACATTACTACGCTATTATGGACAACTCATGTTATGAACGATTGGGGGGGGGGGGGGGGGGGGGGGGGCTACGAAAGTGTTTAAATTAACCAAACATAGCTGTAATTCACTCGATGAGGATGGTCTATGCCGTGTCCCCGTCGCAGCGGTGAACTGTGTCGCTTATAGAACTTAGCAGCTTATTTCTGTTATCATATTGAGCCCCTGCCAATTCTTTTTACGCTTTTTGAGCATGCGGAAGTCCGTCATATAAACGCTACAGCGTTTCATAGATTTATATGCAGCTGCATGGGGCAAGATGTTCAGGACTGGACAGGGAAAGTATAGAATAAAACACATATATTGTCGCGACCAGGCGGTCGCGATACAACAGCAGCCGAGGTCGGATGAAAGAGCTGAAACAAAAGCGCTTTCATTCCCCGCACGCTTTCCGGAAAACAAATATACGCCGTGTGGAATGGTGGCGCCATCTGTTAGAAGATGGGCGTAACACAATGTACTGTGTGTTACGGCAAGAAGTGGGGAACACCGTTTCGCTCTACTCTTAAGTTTTGTAGCCCGACGATGAGGGTGATGACATCGTAATTCGCGGCTATTTCTGTGTATTGTTTGGTTAGTTTGGTTTTTACTTGGATGGATGGATGGATGGATGGATGGATCTGGCTAAACCCTGTGAATCGGGCGGTGGCCTGCGCCACCTAGCCAACATTATAAATCTAATTATATGTTTTGAATTCCAAGATTAAATCTCACCCCTGCCTCGATTTTAGCCACCAGTCTGATAACCTCCGCTTGGTTATTTCTACCCGTGTAAAGTCTATTTTTCCTTCACTGTCTTTAAAACCCAATGCTTTGATTAAATCCGCCCGGTCACTGTTAACTGTTGGGTGAAGCCCTTTACAGAAAAGTATTAAGTGTTCAGCCGTTTCCTCCTGCTCCCCACGCACACTACATAAAGTGTCCATCTCCTGGTACTTAACCCGGTACGCCTTAGTCCGCAATACTCCTGTCCTGGCCTCAAACAACAAAGAGCTTCCCCTAGAATTATCGTAGATATTTTCTTTGCAAATTTCCTGTTTGAACATTCTGTACGTCTCCAGTGCTGGTTTTGTCTGCATACCCGTTTCCCACAGACCCTCCTCTGTTTCTTTTATCCTTTTCTTAACCCGTAATTCCTGGTTGGCGCCCCCACTGCCGCCCAAATATTTGCTTGATAATTTTCTAGATCGCTTTCTCCATTTGGTATCTACATTCCTCATGTACAAATAACTGAAAACTTTCCTAGCCCACTGCTCTTCCTCCATTTTCCTCAAACACTCCTCAAATTCTATCTTGCTGCTAGCTTCCCTGCCCTCGAATGACGTCCATCCCATGTCGCCTTGTACCCCCTGATTCGGCGTATTTCCATGAGCTCCCAAAGCAAGCCTACCTACGCCCCGCTGTTTAATTTCTAACTTTGCTTGAATATTTGGTCTCATGCACAGGACCGCATTGCCGAAGGTCAGGCCGGGAACCATGACCCCTTTCCAAATCCCCCTCACCACTTCATACCTACTGTAATTCCACAGAGCCCTATGTTTCATGACGGCTGCATTCCTGCTACCTTTCATCGCTACATGTTTTTCATGCTCCGGTAGATACTCAACACCATTATTTATCCATACCCCAAGATACCTGTACTTATCCACTACCTCCAACATGACCTCTTGTATCCTATGCTCGCCACCATCTTTATCATTAAAAATCATCACTGCCGATTTTTCTTGACTAAATTTAAGACCTAGTTTATCTCCCCCTGTACCACAGATATCCATTAATTTCTGCAAATCTTCTTTGTTGTCGGCCATTAGCACTATATCATCTGCATACATCAGCCCCGGTAGTGATTGTTTAATCCATTCACCTTGCTTGATGAAAGAAAGGTTGAAGCCAAACCCGCTCCGCTCTAGTTTGTTCTCCAATCCCTGTAAGTATAACATGAACAACAAAGGCGACAAAGGGCAGCCTTGCCTAAGCCCCCGCTCTATCTCTATAGGCTCCGATACATTTGTTTCCCATTTTATAAGCACCTTGTTGCTATTATATATATCTTTTAAAAGATTAGTTACTCCAGCTTCTACCCCTAATGTACCCAGTATGCCCCACAAATTCTCTTGAATTACACTGTCGTAGGCTCCTTTGATATCCAGAAACGCTAGCCATAGGGGCCTTTGTTCCTTTTCTGCTATTTCGATACACTGCGTTAAAGAGAACAGATTGTCCTCTAACCTCCTTTGCTTCCGGAACCCATTCTGCAGCTCCCCCAGCACCCCCTCGCTCTCCACCCATGCCTGCAGTCTATCCTTTATAATCTGCATCACCACCCTGTAAATCACTGACGTCACCGTTATAGGACGATAGTTGTTTACGTCCGCTTTGTCCCCCTTTCGTTTATATATCATGCTCATCCTGCTTAGTCTCCATTCATCGGGGGCTTTCCCATCCGTTACCATTTTATTCACTGCCTCTCTTAATGCTTGCTTAGATTTTGGGCCCAAGTTCTTGATTAACATAATGGGAATACCGTCAGGGCCTGTCGAGGTGCTACTAGGAACTCTTTTCTCTGTCCTTTCCCATTCTCTTTGTCCGAACGAATCCATAGCACTTACCGGTCTGTTCTCCTGCGATAAAGCATGTGCCTCATTCCTTCGGTCTTTAAATTTTTCCGCCATCATTGTCCCTATATGCTGCATTGCCTTATCCCCTTCCAGTCGAGTACCTTGAGCTGTAACTATAAACCTCTGTTCTAAACTTGTCTTATTACTCATGGAGTTCAGATGTTTCCAAAATTTCTTGGCTGCCTTTTTATCCTTTTTGTGCACTTTTGACAACCATTGGGACCCCCTTGTTCTCATTTTCTCACTGATTAAACAGGATGCTTCCCTTCTATAAATTATGAAATTATCCCATTTTATGTCTACTTCGGCTTTTGGTTCCCCCCTTTGCTTGGAATGTCTGTGTTCCCTGGATGCTTCCTGGCGTCTCTCTATGGCGTTCTTAACCTCCCCATCCCACCAGCTCTTGGGTTTATGCCTTCCTTTTCCTTTTTCTCTAGGTCGGACCTTGGATAGCTCTAGCTCAAATAATCTCATTAAATTTGTGTAAGTCCATTCTGCTGTGGTATCGCCAGAAATTAATTCCTCAATTTGTTTGGTTGCTATCTCCAGTTGCTTCTCCGAGTAAAAGATCCTATCTGGTTGTTTATCTTGCATCTTTCCTTTCCAGGTTTCTCTCGTAAAGCTCAGCTTGATCCGTTTGTGATCACTACCCAGGCTTCTGACCCCAAGTTCATCTATGTTCATTACCTTTAGCCTATCATACATCCTATGCGACATTAGTGAATAATCTATCGTCGAATGCAAACTCCCTACCTCCCAAGTTATGAGTCCTTCACACTTCTCGGTACTGTTGCATAAAACCAAGTCATGTCTTTCACACATATCTAGCAGCATGTTACCTGTCGAATCCGTGTACCCGTCCATATCTTCAATGTGTGCATTCATGTCTCCTAGTATAATAATCTCACACCCCCTCCCTAGTTCATTAATGTCACTTGCTATACATTCTATAATTCTTTTGTTTTCCTCTTTGGCATCTGCTCCTGTCCACAAATACACAAAGCCAAGTAGTGTTTGCTCCCCCGCCATTTTTCCTTTTAACCATAAATGTTCCACACAATCCTGTTTGACCCTTTGCCAATCCAACCAAACTTTAGTTTGGTTGCGAGCGCCACCTGGCGCCACACAGTAACACTCTCTAGCGGTGAATGCAACTGCCTGAGAAGCGCAGCCACCGCGCGAAAACTCTCGGAGGCCATGACCTGGTCACGACTATAGAGCTGGGATTTCCGGGAATAAATTAGTGCTGAAATTGGGACAAAATCGGGACAGCAACTTCCAAAGCATCGGGACACTTTTCGGTACAGTGTACGCGCTTGAGTGAGTACACTCAGAGTGTTTATTAAAGTTGAAATAAATAATATTTGTATTGTTATTTAAAAACGCTTGTTCTACACTCATGCATCGAATGAAACGGTCAGCAGCATTTCAAGTGTTTGTTTGTTGAGGCTGTGTTTTTTCTCTGTTAACAAATCCTCGATCGGTGTGTGTGAACGGAGTCGCTCGTGAACCGCAACCACGTCGTAAACCTATCTCAAACACCAGTGTGAATGCGCAGTTAGGCGCTTTGACGGAGCAGAGTTTTTCTGCTGGGCGGACGCCGGAGACGTCCGCTCCTTGACGCACGCAGAAGTTAGCCGGTTCGCTGATCGGAAACCCGAGGATAAATCAAAGCAAAGTGCCGCCGTTGACGGAAAGTCGGCCGGCAACGATCCACCACGATGAGCCTATCGGAAGCCCAATGGAGAGAAGCGTATTTTGCCCAGCACCGAATAGCGCCACCATAAAATATTTCAACAACCTCGACGACGGCTTTCGGCGCTGTCGCGGCCGACGTGAATCCCCAGGATGGACCAGGCTCGGCTGGGGTCCAGATCCGGACGGAGCTCCGGGCAGTTATCTCAGCAGGCGACCGATGAAGATAATTACAAATCTCCTTTATTTACATAGGTACAAGTCAGGAGAGCATTGAGCTCTGACTTTACAGCGGCCAGCAGCAGCTGTAAGTCTCGGTCTCGACGAGCTCCGGGTGAGCTAGCTGCTTTTAAAGTATTTCAGTTGCCACGCAGTCGGGTGGCAACCAATCGCGACAGTGCACCAGTTTCGTCACCTACGACTTCTCGGCAGGACCCTCTGTCCAAGTTACGTCACACATCCACGCACACCGTAGCGAAGAGATAAAAGGCGTCGTCCTTCCAGGTGTCTTGGAGCAGGCTGGAAGAAATTCTGACGTCATGCTAAAGTCGGAGGCCCGCTGGGTTGACCTTGAGTATCTCGCTCGGGTTCCAAAAAAAGGCAGACATTTCGATCGGCTCGACGCCTCGAAGCCACATTATTTCGGCGGTGAAACATGAGAGGGCGAGCACCGCCCGTGAGCGAAACATGAGACGAGGAACCAAGGCCGCCCACGCCCATCGCCACCGCCGTTGCCGATTGCAACAGCGCCAACGGGTCGAAAAGCAGCAACGACACCCAGGGGCGTCCCTTCAAATTAACACTAAAACCAAAAAAAAAAAAAAAAAAAAAAAAATTGTCATTGCGTATTTGCACGCACGGTGCCGCAGTTAAACATACTCTGCGAGTAACAAAGAAAGCTCTTTGTGCCTTTAGGCACATAATGTATTTGCACATAAAACATTCTAATGACAAGCTATGTAGTATTTTCAAAATTTTCATGTGCAGTCTCATGTGAGTTTTTTTTTGTGAAGCGGCTGTGAAAGCACATTATGCGTTGACTTTCTTGTTAATTTTTGATGACTCATTAGGAACACATCAAAATCCAACCAGAAATTCAATATTCGTTTTCATAAGAGTATGGGAGCCATTGACCCTTAAAAAATAATAAGTTATCTTTGCAGTCGGATAAACAGCTCGTGCATTTTTATACATACTGTTTGTAGGGTTCTCGTCCGATTCCCCAGGCCTCTGTCTCCGGATGAACGTGACACAGCAAACGCATAGCTCTCAGCAGAAGGGGTTTATTCCACTCACGTTCTGCTGGGGGTTTCGGGATCGGGAGAAGTGATCGAGGAGGCCTGGAGGGGGTGCGCCGCCACTGTATGCTGCATGCCGATTGTCCGTGCGGTGCTAGTCCACACCGCATCCCGTGGACGTCGCCGTCGAGGGTCAAATCTGGGGTCTAAGTCCGGACCATGTCACCGGGCCGTCGCCCGAGCGGGCGGCGCGGTCGCCACCAGCGCGAACGTCCGTCGTGGCCCGTTTCCCGCGCAAGAGTCCCCTTTGCCAATCTCCCGTCGTCCCAGCTTCCCCCGTTCCCGCCGTCGCCGCGCACCAGACCGGCGGGGGCCTCTTGTCTCCCATCGTGGGCGGTCTCTCGCTCTCCCGCGGCACAAGCAGGGCCTCGGGCGCCGACGCTGTCCGGGAGGGGGGTCCTATGATGTCCACCGCCGACACCGCCAATGTCTTCAAGATGGGTCCCGAGGGAGGAGGCGCTCGGGAACCAAACCTCAAAGGCGCCGTCCTTGCCACGGAGGGGACCGAAAACGAGTCTCCAGGCGCCGGCGTCCGGTTGTCGACCAGAAGGGGGCTGACGGGACCCCACACCATCCCCCCCTCAAACGAAGGCCCGGGGGTCATGAAGGTCAGAAGTGGAGGTGGCGCAGATGACCCAAATACCGCACGGGAGCTCAGCTGAGTGTCGCCGATAATGGCGATCACCCTTGATGATTGCGGCGAGGGTGCCAAACGAGGCAAGCCCGCGGGGACAGTTCATTCGCCGGGAAGCTCGACCAGGCAGCGTACAGTCCAGAAGCGGGCACAGAGCACCACCGCTCACAGCACGCACCGGCACTAGGTCACACACAATACACCAAAACTTTAAAGTCTTTTCCCCCCAGTGTTCGAGACAGAAAAACAAACGCCAACAAATCGCGGCACTGAATATCAGACAGCATGACAAAACCAAATCTTCAACACAGTGAGCTTGCCACGAGATACAAACGAAGCCTTTCCGTTCTAAAACTATTAAGCGTGCACTCATCAAGGCCGTCACGCTACATGTTCAAAAGACGTACCCAAAAATAAAACTAATAATCCACACAGGAAGCATGCAACAACACTAATCTATTGTCGAAATGTATAGTCATTAGACAACCATTGCTCTTATACAAGACAACCCAATCTCTCTGCTAAAATGTTACATAATCTACGAGAGCGCTAGAGAATCGCTTCTTCGACAACAGAATTCACTGTTACATAATCTACGAGAGCGCTAGAGAATCGCTTCTCCGACAACAAAATTCTCTTTCCTCACAGCTAAATCACTTGTGATGAAAACACAAAACATCAACACAATATATTACCGTCGGCACGTCACAAGCAGCTACAAGTCCTACACCGCTTGCGAGGTGCGATACACAATAACCATACGAACAAAACTTGCCGCTAACAGTACACGCACATTCACCTATAAACATCGTTCGCGACTCTTACGCCAGAAACAAGCCACGACTACGCTACGCAGCATGCCGTGATCGGGTTGAATAACCACCACCCCGAAAGGCCCGTGTCCCGCGGTACCAGCCATTGAGACCAGCACAAGGGGACAACGTTTTGATATGCCGGATGATGCGCCCAGCAAGTCTGTTGGACGTCCTTTTTCACAAGGCCCTGTCCGCAACGTCTGGCCGTGTACCAGGGGTTGCCGCGTCACTGTTCGGGGATAATCTCCAAACAAGAGCGACGAGCGTGCAACGGGGGTACACACCGAAGTGTAGTGGAGCAACCACTGTGAGTCCTGGCCCTGCACAAGCTCGGAAGTTCAGATCAACGCATTGATGCACATTCAAGTTCTCCCCCGGCCAAGCCACGACACCGCATGACTGAAAAGTCTTCTTGCGACTGTCAAGGTCGGCCAGGATCGAGCAATGGAGGTACTCATCTACGCGTCTCGCAACTCTTCTATTCTCAATCCAAGCAACGAGTCCTTGGATGAACGCAGCAGGGTAGGCACAAAGCCCGCCTCAGACCAAGTCAAGACACCGCATAACCCAAAAGTCTTCTTGCGACTGAAAGGACTGGCCAGGTTCGAACAATGTAAGCACCCCACACGCGCCTTTTATCTTCCGCGCTACAAGCGCGACACCGAAGTGCCATATAATCTAACCGGCCGATCTTGGAAATGGACGAGTTAATAAACTATGTTTGCTTCTCATAAACCGTTTCCGCAGCGTCGAAGTGTTTACCGCATTTACCGCTGGCTTCCAACACCCGCTGGTCATTCATGCAAAAGCTGCAGTTTGTACAGCGACGGGCTGACCTAACGCACAACAGTTGTCGGCCGCCGACGGCCATGCCGCTGCCATGATTTCTAGGCTTCCCGGGCACCCGCCGACGTGAACCGTACGTTTTTCCGGGCCTCCCGCGCAGCTGTACAGGATAAAGCTATAAACAACTCGTCCCATTATCGCAAGACCCGCCACCTCCCCACAGGGCTCTTCGCTACCGAGAACGGCTCCGTCCCCACCTAGCCGTCTTTCCCCCTTAACACTAACCCGTTATCCCTCCGCACGCCCTCGCGTCCCAACGCGTACACAAACGCGGCGGAGAACCGTACCATGCCCAGCGGCAGCGCAGGTCACGTACTTCCCCGCCACAACTCGAGAGTAATCCCCGCCCGAAGCGCAAACTCCGATATGGCGGTGTGAGGGTCCGGCAAAAACTCCACGCAATTAAGCGGGATCACCCCCACGACTCTACAGCCAGGGACGAACAGAACTTAACAATCGCGTCAACCTGGACCCCACGGAGCATTACACACAGCCACTGATAAAGTGGGCACGGAAACTCGGTGGCTTTCGGAATTCCGATGCATTCACACCAGGCATCGCGTATCCGGCAACACTTGGGGCGATTAGTCCCAAGGTATCACCTCTGGCCGCAAGGTATTGCATCAGTGCGGTCGAAGCCACAAGAGCACATATTGTACCCAAACGCTGTGGACGCACGGTACTCAAAACCGCGCCGACAGCTCAAACAAGGCCAGCTGGGAGCGAGCGTGCAGTAAAACTAGAACGCTAGGCTCCCCTCGGACAAAGTGCAGTTCGGGAATAATTTCTCGATGCAGTCCGTGCAACCGCCGTCCGCAATGCAAGTAGTATTGAGATACTCCCACAGCGAACCCTCTCTGACGCGAGCAGTCGAAAACAGTCAATCCAAGGCACTGCAACGACACGCGAACAAAGGCGGCTGCGCGCGTCCCATCGCCTAATAAATGAGCTGACATCTCACCCATCGGACGTGGACGGCCGGAGGCGTAGTTGGGGCGACAGAACACCCAACACTGCAGGCCTCAAAAATGGCGGGAATATCCACGCACAATGAACACCTGCGCGGCATCAAGAGGCTGAAGAATAAACCTGCCAGCATCTGACGGCAGAGATAAACAGTGGATTAAGGCGCTCCTCGCCACAGGGGATAAACTCCTGGTTGATTGGGACAAAGGATTGTCAGCAAAGACAACGTCTATGTCCGCGCTTCCTCATCAAGCAAACGATCATGTCGGAACTCGTGCGGCGTTGCTACAACGAGGATCGCCCCCAAAAGGAGTGCGGAAGCAATGCCCCAATCCAACCGGAAACAGACCAGGAATCGGAACTCTAGCCTGAATGTAATTCAGGCCCCACGTTGGGCGCCAATTATGTAGGGTTCTCGTCCGATTCCCCAGGCCTCTGTCTCCGGATGAACGTGACACAGCAAACGCATAGCTCTCAGCAGAAGGGGTTTATTCCACTCACGTTCTGCTGGGGGTTTCGGGATCGGGAGAAGTGATCGAGGAGGCCTGGAGGGGGTGCGCCGCCACTGTATGCTGCATGCCGATTGTCCGTGCGGTGCTAGTCCACACCGCATCCCGTGGACGTCGCCGTCGAGGGTCAAATCTGGGGTCTAAGTCCGGACCATGTCACCGGGCCGTCGCCCGAGCGGGCGGCGCGGTCGCCACCAGCGCGAACGTCCGTCGTGGCCCGTTTCCCGCGCAAGAGTCCCCTTTGCCAATCTCCCGTCGTCCCAGCTTCCCCCGTTCCCGCCGTCGCCGCGCACCAGACCGGCGGGGGCCTCTTGTCTCCCATCGTGGGCGGTCTCTCGCTCTCCCGCGGCACAAGCAGGGCCTCGGGCGCCGACGCTGTCCGGGAGGGGGGTCCTATGATGTCCACCGCCGACACCGCCAATGTCTTCAAGATGGGTCCCGAGGGAGGAGGCGCTCGGGAACCAAACCTCAAAGGCGCCGTCCTTGCCACGGAGGGGACCGAAAACGAGTCTCCAGGCGCCGGCGTCCGGTTGTCGACCAGAAGGGGGCTGACGGGACCCCACATGTTTCATAAACGTTCAACACGGTACACGTAAGTACACTTTCAGTGCGCTTTTTCGTTAAAAGAATTCACTGTCCGTGTCGAATAATAAACATATATTTCCATATAACGATAAATATGGAAAAGGTGGCCATATAAGCGACTACATATAGCCATGTACGGATAAATATGGTAAAACCACGCCATATTGTCTAATGTATATAAATGTAGATTCGGCCCTATATATAGCAATAATTGACACCATATCTTTTACCGTGACTGGCCATATATGGCGTCCTTTTGCAATATATGCCTCTATTTGCTCCTTTATATGGCGATATACTGCGCCTTATATATTTTCTTACTTGAATATGTATGTGATATGAAATACATCTGGCCCATATACTACAGTTTTCGCGTACAGTGTCGACGACAGGCACGTAAACGACGATCGGACGGAATCCGGCTTGTTTTGGGACACGTTTTAAAGAAGGCTGCTTTTCTTTTTTTCTTTTTTTTTTTTTTTTCACAGCATTAAAGCAAGTGAACGAACGACCCTTCCAGCTATTTTTCGCGAAGGCCGGGAACATAGCTGCGAAGAATTTTCGAAAATTATCTCAACGGAAACATTCCTCGATAAACGTCGAACGGCTCGCTTCGTGGGCTGCTTGACGTCCACTCTCTTGGTTCGCTTCCTGCGAAAGCCGAGCAGACAGAGTTGGAGATAACACGAAAAGGAAAAAATCCTGAACAAGCAAATAAAGTAAAACCTTTCAAGTGAAGCCGGCGAACTCCGAAAACAATGCAGGTGGAGAGTGGCGCTGATCGGGTTTCCACAGCTCAGGCGGGTGGCAGAAATTTCTGGCTGATAGATGTCGCTTGAGCCCCAAAGTGGCGGCGGCCAGAGAGCTCTTTTTGTGAAGTTCTATATACCGGCGCCCAAGGAGGTTAGAAGTACTAGGAGGGGGCACGTTGCAATATTGGTGAAGCCTAGTCATAAAAAGTTTAAACGATTTTGTGCCCAGCGTGACCGCAGATCTGTCTGGCGATTGATGCGCGTGACATATCACGTGCGAGATGGATGGTTGATTGTTGGAGGAATCCTTGCAGGCTTGCGCGCGCTCCGTCCGGTAGGTTTTATCAGATCGAAGGCTAGACGAAGGCTAGCTACGGTCACGTGATGTGGTGAGAGTAAGGAGGAAAATGAGAAAGAGGCGAGGCGTCAAGGGAGCATGGCTTGTGGAGGCTACGTCGCTGACGTCAAGCCCTTCTATTCTCCATGCCGGCGCCTTTATGGTCGCAGACGGGGCGACTTCTCAATCGCCGGCTCGTCTTAAGTCCAAATGAAGACCGGTATGTATGGAAATTGAGTATCAGGCGTGCTCCTTTGTATCTATAACTGCTCCGGAAAAAAAAAATTATTCATTGCCTAAAAAATGAAAAAAAAAAATGAAAAAAAAAATTGACTTACCTCGAAAACCTTGCCTCGGCATACGATAAGTTGATCAACATGGCGTCATGCTAGATTTTGAGCCAGAAGTATGTCACGAGAAACCCCTTGTTGTCGGCGCAACGGACGTTTTGTGGTTAGCCGCGTCAGATCATGCCATTCCAATAATCCGTTTAGGACGGGGGCACACGATAAACTCTGGGTTTGTTAGTAGTACATGCGGTCTTCGCCTTCCTGTATTTTTTGTTCCTTCCTTTTTGCCCTTAATATTTTTTAATGTTCTCGGTTTCCATCGTAAGAATGCTTGAGGAAACATATCTAGGGTTCAGTGGTTATGTTTTTTTCTCGCGTGTTCATTTGTGTGTGTGTTTTATTTTGTGGTTGTCTTTGTGCCTCCGTCTTTTGGGTAGGGCAGACAAGACAACGAAAGAATTTAGCGGAGCTCCGACTTTTAAATGTAAAAAAATGGGCTCCTGCAACAAATAGCTCAGTGTACTGAGCACCGCTAAAATACCCGAATAACCTAGAGCGCTGAAAGAAGTTTATTGATTATACAAGTACCGTCAAGGTGGTGCACGATGCAACGTGCCTCAGCTAAAAATGGCCGAGCGTCGTCACAAAATGCGCTGCGTCGCCGGAGGCACATCAGCGACCAATAGGAGCGTGCTCGTAAATGGCGGCGCGTCGCCGGCAGCCACTGACGGCCAATAAGGGCGGGCGCCTTCGGGTGTGTAGCGTGGGGGGTGTCTCTCACTTTTCCCCCTAATTTCCTTTTTACAACACCTACACACACACACACACACACACACACACACACACACACACACACACACACACACACACACACACACACACACACACACACACACACACACACACACACACACACACACACACACACACACATACACACACACGACATGAGCCAAAAACGGCGACGCGTCACCGGCAACCAATGGGAGCGCCCGCGGCATGATCAAACGATGGCGGTACTTGAGTAAGTCGAAATATCCAGCGTGTTATCGATAACCTACGCAGCATCGTATTTGATAGTGCCTTTCCACTCACTGCGTCAGAGTCTGCGTCAGGTGACGGTCATAACACCCCGACGTATTATGAGCGTCACCTCTCGATACAAAGGCGACGTCGGCATAGTGCTGTGACGATTACAACGAGCAGAGGAAAGCAACAAGGCCTCCTGTACTATCAACGCCACGTAGAAAGCTATAGTTCTCAAAGGAAGGTAGTGATTACCCGGCTGAGTCTGACAGAAGAGCAGCACGTCGACCTTGATGTTCTGCTTGCTCCTTGGATGTCTCCATGCTCAAAGGTCCATTGAAGCTCTCCTAAAATTCTCGAAGAAGACTCACCTGCACCAAAGATTCTAGTGGGGGAAGATGGACTGATATAAAAATAGAACTTCTGGCAGTATATCTTTTTTTGTTTTATATCTGTGCCCTGTAGTATCTTCCTCCCTCTCTCTATCTTCTTTCATCTACCGAAATTTTTCTGTCTAATTACGCTTTTCCTCTCCGTTCATTGCACAGTGTAGCGAACCAGCAATAGGGGCCGGTCGACCACATCGTTTAATGAACGCCACTTTCTCTCTCTTTCTCTCTCTCTCTCTCTGAATTGTAAACGTTACCAAGTGAGGGCCAGCGCGGGTCACACATTAGACACGAATGTTGTTTTAGCGCGTTCGGCTCTGACTGGTGTTGTGACTGGTTAAGCGCTCCATCCGGAAGTTATAACGTAGCACTTAGGGCCATTAAATAAGCTACGCTTCAGCGTAACGACACTTGCCCGTCTTCACGAGCTTCCTAACACCGAATCTAATGCCGAGGGAGTCACACTTTTGAATCATGACACTCGTCAGTTGCGTCTGCTCTGTGCTAAGCACCAGGGTAGCGGCGCCCACAACAATACCGGAGAGCAAAGTGCCGATACTCTAAGCGTTAGCTCGTTCAGTGGCAGCACTCTTGTCAAAATTCTTTTTTTTTTTTTTGCATGATTGGTTTATTAAGAGCAGCGCGTGACGATTCACTCTTGCCTCTGTTAGATTGACTCCACCGGATCCCATAGCGTTAAAAAAAATTGCGTTGTGTGTATGTTTATACAGCCTAGAACAGGGTCTCAAACACGCGGCCCGCGGGTCGCATGCGGCCCATGAGTCGCTGGGACGCGGCCCGCGGGCAACGGGCTGTGAGCCCTCGTTCCCATGCCTTGAGCGCAAGAAATGGCATGCGCTATAATGATCTCATGTTGCTGATTTATTTCCGCTCGAAATATATTTCTGCTTTTGTAACGTATTTACACAGTTACCTTTCTGTTCTCATTTGCCCTGTGTCTTCCTTTATATTTTGCTTGCCCAAGTTTTCTCAAGTTAGTCACCTGTACCACAATTTCGCTTTTAGGCTGCAAGCGCGAGCACTTCGCTCAAGGACACACTTTGACTGCACAAACTCTCGCTCAGTAGAGGAATGGTCAAAGATAAAGCCAAGAGCTTGAAATTTTCGCCTTCAGGAAAAATCGCCATTCAACTACAAGTATTTTTTAGACTGCTGCTATCGAGAATTCCCAGGAAACAAAACGCTGTCATATGAAGAGATTTCCTCCTTTTTTTTAATAAATCTAGAGCTTGAATAAGTTCCGAATGAATTGGTGAACAAAAAACGGCAGTGGGATTGCTCTCCTGGGAGTGGTGCCATTTTAAATTTTGTTCACATCAGGCAAGGACCCAAATTAGTCCTATAAACAAATCAAAGCTGAAGATGTCAGTGACTACACTGCGAGTTTAATAAAGAAAAAAAAAATGGAGCACGAGGTACCTCGTCAAAATCGTCCCCCCCCCCCCCCCCCCCTCCCCCTTAGGTTGGCCCTCGACCTTCCGGGAATGGGCTATCTGGCCCCCGCACTCAAGTGAGTTTGAGACCCTTGCCTACACCTTGGTCTGCCTCAACGGGCGATGAGTCTCCCAGCTGGAGATGAGCAATTTAGCCAGTGCAGTACAACCGCTAGCCTGGGGTCTTTAACGTGCACCACGCAGTAGTGATACACGACCGCACGCCGGTACAATTCTCATCCAGATCGAAACGGGCAGGGGTGGGGATCCATTGCGTTTACTGCGGTCGGGCTTGGTGCGAAACATAACCTAGGTGGTGTATAAAAGCTTAAGGGGCTCGCCCTCGTAAAAAAAAAAAGAAAGAAAAGTGCTCCCGGATGCCCGTATCTGACACACTATTATGCCTGCCGAGATATCGTGGGCTAAACTCTTTGAGAAACGCTTCGTGTTCTGCAGATTAGGAGAGGCGTTGCAGCGGTATTGCTCCCATCTTGGCGTCGGACTGTGCAGAAAACGACATAAGCACCCTCGCGTTATATGTGGCTTCTCTAAAACGATAACGCTTCCACGGGAATCGAAATTGGTTTGTCTCGACGGCTCTTATCTGCCGCCGGCAATATAGGGGGTTATGGCGGTGTTTGCTCTGAGCAAATATGCCAAATGTCGGTATCTTCCACTCGAGCTGGACGTCGTCACGCCGTGCCAAAGGACCGCTTCCGAGAGGCGACTGCGTTGTGATGCCCAAGAGAAAATTCAAACACGTATAGGCAATGCATACCCGCTCAATTGTGGCGAACGCGAATGGTTGCTGGAGAACAGCTTGGAGGGCGTCTCAACAGACGTTCTCATACGGTTTTCCAACGTGACAGAATCGTCCAAGGAAGGAGCATCATTTAGACAGTGTCTCTAGACAGTCGTTTGAACGATGTATTAGCTGTGTGATCACGGGTTTAAAGAAAAAGTTTGAATGAACTCCCACATTTCATATTGTCGGAATGTTGCATTCAAGTTTGTATTCCTTAGCCTGCCGGGCGCACGCCGTCCGTAATTTCACTCATATCGGCTTAACACTAAACTGGGCCAGTTTACAGTGCCGCTGACTGTATATTTGCGGCGCGCGAATCCTGTTCAACCAAAAACGTCGCGTCGCTGCAGCCCGCTTGAAGGGCGATTCACGCACTCGCGTCCAGTCCGACACAGTGCGAGGGTTGCTAGCAGCAGCTGCGCCGGCTCTCCAACAAAACGGGGTAAAAACCGGCTTCGTCGGAGCATACGGAGCGGTTGCCATAGCAACGCTCTCACTTGGTCGGACTCGACGAAAGTGCGTGAATGTTAAGGCCCGTTCACACTCTTGTGACTTCTTAAAACTGGGTTCTTTAAAACCTCTTACAACGAGAGTAAAGCCCCTTGATAAAGGTGTTTTTACAAGTACCGCCAACCATTGTTGTGGAAATGCGCAAGACACGTGCCACGAGCGGGTGCTCCGCCGCCATTCGCTTCCAAGGGCCGCTCATTTCAGTGCTGCGCCGCCATTTGCTTCCAAGGGCCGCTCGAGACCTGGGTCACGTGCGCTCGCGCATTTGGCGCTACCTTCAAAGACAAACGAAAACATATCGAGGGGCTTTAAACGAGAGGACACACTGGCGCCATCTATTGGGTAGCAGTGTAAACTTGGCGGTCCGGCATATTTTCTGTTGCTCTCGCGCATTTTTCATTCTTTCTTGCTCGAAAAACTTTTGTCAACGTTATAAACGAGCCTTTCTTATAGGTATTACGCACATTTGACGTCGGAAATCCCGCAAAACCTTCGCCCTTGTGAAACGCAGTTCCAGGGTCACCGCATAGATGGCGCCAAAGTGGCAGTGTGTTCTCTCGTCCTAAGAAATTTTAAGAGGTTTTAACAAGTCTCGGTCTCTCTCGGTCGTACTTGGTTGCAAGAGTGTGAACGGGCCTTTAAGCGCCGTTCACACACGTGCAACCGAGCACGACCGAGAGAGACAAGACCGGTTTTAAGACTCTTCCGACGTCTTAGGACCGGATGCAATGCTGCGGAGCTGGTCCTGAGGCTTCATAAGAGGCTTAAAAACCGGTCCTGTCTCTCTCCGTCCTACTCGGTTGCAAGTGTGTGATTATAACGCAATTAAATGCAAAGGTGCAAGCGAGCTGGACAAGAATGACGACAATGAACTGTCTGCAAACGAGCTCGCTACCGCCCCCTATTGGCAGACCCCTGCCCGCTTCCAGTTTCCCTCGTCTTTTTCATTTGTCTCGCATACTTCTGTTGTTTGTACTACTTTCCACAATTCGCGCAGGTACTTCTCCGAAGAAAAGTCTTACCCGAACGCTGTGCATTGCTGAAGAACAAAGAAATACACTACCGGAAGTGTACTGGGGCACCAAATACTGTGGCGTCCTCGTGGTATCAACTCCCGCCGGATTCGGCGAATACTCAAGAAAAAAAAAACATGGTTGTGGGGTATTTATACAGCGTGTAGTTGGTCAGCCATTAAAGTTGCGACGAGTCACACGCTGTAGGTGAGCAATTTAGCCAGTGCAGTACAACCGCTAGCCAGGGGGTCTTTAACGTGCACCACGCAGCAGTGATACACGATCGCACACCGGTACGATGCTCATCCAGATCGAAACGGGCAGGGGTGGGGCTCGAACCCAGGATCCCTGGGTTCTGCAGCGCTAGCTTTCGCTACACGCGCGTCGAGCTGGGTGTGCCCTTTAGCCCACTCAGCCACCGATCCCCCGGCGAATACTCCGACGCCGAGCGTCTAGCGCAGCTCACACAGATACTGATTGGTCGCAGATATCGAGTTCCTGCTCGCCGGCCAAGGAAACGCGCGTTTTCTGCGCTACACGCTGCGTTTGCTGCACTCAACGCCGAAGTATGTGCACAGACACAGTGTTTACAAACAAGCCCGCTTTACCCTCACCAGGTGTGGGCACTGCGCATGCGCAGAGCCGAAAGCAGCGCCACCGCAGTGTCCTGACGTCACGTCAGTGAGTTGAGTTGGTTTGTAGCAGAACCTTTACACGCGGATGTTCACCGTTCGCTGGACGCGTTTTAGAAAAACTGGTTGTGACGGCTCGCGTCTTTGGCCCCAGAAAGTGGAGCCGTTTTTCTTTTCCACGTTGGCATATCCTCCACCCTTGTTTCTTTTCGTATTGAATCTGGGTTGGCGAATACATATATGGACTCGAACTTCGTGCCCCCGATCCCTCTCTTGGTTGAATTCAACTCTGATCGTAAATAATTTAAATGGCACAACAAAATGCTCGTGTTCTTTTTTCTGTCTTGTTTTTTATAATCGAAGAACTTGATTGTTGCTTGGATGTCGCGAGCTAAAAAAAACACTGGTTGGTATAGCAGTAAAGTTTTCCTCCTCAGGATGTTTACTGCACTAATGTGAAGCCGCTGTCACACAGTTAACACATAAAAAACTTGTTGGTATAGCAGAAAAGTTTGCCTCCTCAGGATGTTTACTGCAGTAATATGAAGCCGCTGTCACACAGTTACCACACAAAAAAACTTGTTGGTATAGCAGAAAAGTTTGCCTCCTCAGGATGTTTACTGCAGTAATGTGAAGCCGCTGTCACACAGTAAGCACATAAAGAAGTGGTTGGTATAGCAGAAAGGTTTGCCTCCTCAGGATGTTTACTGCAATAATGTGACGCCGCTGTCACACAGTTAACACATAAAAAATGGTTGGTATAGCAGAAAGGTTTGCCTCCTCAGGACGTTTACTGCAGTAATGTGAAGCCACTGTCACACAATTAACTCATAAAAGAACTTGTTGGTATAGCAGAAAAGTGTGCCTCCTCAGGATGTTTACTGCAGTAATGTGAAGCCGCTGTCACACAGTTAACACATAAAAAAAATTGTTGGTATAGCAGAAAAGTTTGCCTTCTCAGGATGTTTACTGCAGTAATGTGGAGCCGCTGTCACACAGTTAACACGTCATACAAAAGACAATATGCAGGCACCGGCTGAGGCGTCATGATTCCTTGTATGCAGACTTGTACCCGTTACTAAAAAAAGTAACCGATTACAATTACAATTACTTCACTGTAAAAAGTAACCGATTACAATTACAATTGCAGCCTCAAAAAGTAATCGAAAATCACTCTAAACTGTTCGATTACTCCCACGTTACCTTTTATTCAACTTTTTTTTTATTACAGTATTATAATCATTGGGGTTTCGCGCTTAGTCTTCCAAAAAAGGAAAAAGAAAGCCTTGACCGTTTTTGCTTAGAGCTGAATGAGTGACGCCGACCCAATCCCTCTCGTGAAAAAAAAAATTAAATAAAAACCGCGTTGTTTAAATACATTACTCGCAAGAGGCTGAATAAGGTCATTTTTCATGCCCAAACGTAGTTTCCAGTGTACAAAAAAATGTACACAGGAAACGAAGCATAGTGATGTGGCGTAGTAATCCTCCAAATACTGTACTTAAGGGTTTCGAAAAAAAAAAAATTGCCGTTGCCCAGAGCTAAGTGGCTCCAGCAAACCTCAACACCCCCCCCCCCAGTCGACTTTCCGAGGGAGGGCCTGGACCTGGTAGTATGGGGATGGGCGCGTCCTGGTCCGGATGGTGACGACCGACGACGTACGGTGCTCGCCCGATGACAGCCCCCGGGAAGTTGATGATAAAAAAAGAACTAAAAGTGGTTCGATCCCGCTGAACACATTGCGATGTTGGTTGCTTTACAGTGGCCAGTGTGGCCACGTTTATTATGAAACAAAACACCTCAACAGTGAATTAAAATCCCAAAATTAAACCCCGTACTTTTGTTCCCAGTCTCCCAAAATCGAATCGAAGCCAATTCTCCAGAATCCCTCTCGGGGATCCTTTTGTAGCCTCGTAGAGGCCTCCTTTCCCCTCAGGGACCGACCAATCCCTTCAAATTTCACCACTCCCACGTGGTACACTGTTCTCCAATGGTCGGCGAGCTGTCAGCCTGGCACTTTCAACCGCCAAATCCAAATTCTTTCTAGAATCAACCCCTGTATTTTAAGCAGACAGGCAAAATCGAATCGAAGCCAATTCTTCAGAATCCCTCTCAGGGATCCTTTTGTAGCCTCGTAGGGGCCTCCTTTCCCCTCAGGGTCCAACCAATCCCTTCAAATTTCACCACTCCCACGTGGTACACTGTTCTCCAATGGTCGGCGAGCTGTCAGCCTGGCACTTTCAACCGCCAAATCCAAATTCTTTCTAGAATCAACCCCTGCATTTTAAGCAGACGGGCTGGCGCCAACAGCTAAATTATTACATCGGGTAAAAAGCGACAATTTGATACTAAGCGGCAAAACCCTCTATGTACAGGCACATTCGGCTAAAAGCTACAAGCCTCTCCAAGCGCGGGCTGTCCCGCTCCCGGTCCGAGCAGGCTGCCGAAACCCGAGACGCTTCTTAACGACCGCGGGGGGAACCGCTCCCGCATCGCAGCCGCTCTGGCCCTGCCGACACAAACATAGAAAGCTAAAAAAAAACAATGCCGACGCAACTCTGGAAAGACAAACTTTCCTGACAAAAATCACCTTAACTAATAAGCAGGATTTCTACAAACCTAACACCCCCACCCCCCGCAAAAGAAAAAAGAGAAAAATTGTAATGGATAATTTGTAATCAATTACAGTAAAAAAGTAATTCAATTACAAGGATCTTTACTTCTTAAAGCAAGTAATTGAAGCGTTAAAATATTACAGTAAGATGTAATCGATTACAAGTAATCCATTACTTGTAACGCGTTACGTTAAAGTCTACAGTTGTATGGCGCTAATACTTTGTTCGTGCACTTCTTTCACTCGTCCCTTGTCAGATCTTTTTGCGCTGTTTTCACGTTTGAAGGTAATGCTTAATTGGTCACGCAAAAACTGTCTGCACACATGTTAGAAGCACGTATGATGCGAAGATGCTTGAGTCATCCCAGCAGATAATTATGTCATCATGTCTACAACGAACATTGTGTCCATTGCATGATGTGTCAGCAGTGTGACACATGGATTAAGGCCCCTACATTCCTAACACGTAATACGTTCTGCTTTGATGTCCTACGCCAGTTTTACGGGCGATAAGAAACATCTAGACTCGAGAAGACTAGAAGAAAAGAAAAACTCCATTAGGCGTCAACAACTCGTGATGCGAGCGATATTTTCCCTAAAGATTCACTCGCACACGCAGAAAAGTTATCTATAACCAACCGAGGCGTCACGCGCATATCTTATGCATATCTTATCTAGGCGAATTGTATGTAAACTTGGCTGCGTATACCTGTCTCGTTTTCTCTTCGTACGAGTGTCGGAGCTCTGTCCAACACTCGTGACGTAACGGTTTTTCCGTTTAATCGCCGTTCTTTCTCTTTTATGTTTCCAAGAACCCTTTCTATCACGACGTCATAGTGTCTGCCCTCTCTCCGGTTGCATCTTTCCGTGCCCGGACTTCCATAGCCAAGAAAGGATCCTTCACCCGCGATCGCGGCCTTATCTCAGGTATATAAAGGCAAACGGACCTGCACTGTGTGTCGCCACCTTTCGATAGCCGGGCAACTAGAGCTCCGCGAGGCGCGTGTAATCAAGGCGCCTTGGGTCCCAGCAGGTTATCAGGCGTCTTGGAGTCCCTGCTGGAGAAGGAGATATATACCATCGAGTTGACCGACGCTCGTGCCCACAAGCGTGAAGGCTTCTCGACGATAGGGCAGCGAAGGACGACGACCCACGCGTGGAGAGACGTGCAGCCTGCGAAACCGATTTCTGGACGGCACTCGCGGATCTCTGGAGTTGAGCTTTATTATCTGTATCTCCCCTGGTCTGGATGGCGGAAGTATCCAGGAGCCGGAGCATGGCTGGACTCTCCAGTTTCCTGCTGGTGGCTGCAGGAGCATTGATGACCGCAAGGTAACTCCCCGTGCTTGAACCCTATTAACTCTCGAGTTTTGCTGGGTGTGGACCATTCCACGGTTGCCGACATCTTAATAGTAATAATAATAATAAATCTTTATTTTGTTTCATCACTGAAATGGGAGATTAGGACAAAAAATGCTGCAGCAGCTTGACGGAGGTCCTGGTCCCCTTTACAGCAGGCGATTTGCAAACAATTTCAGAAAACAAACTAAATAGGTACATTGAGATAAAGGACACTATTTAAAATGTACCGACCACAGATCGCACAATATAAGGGAAAAGGGAAAATTAATAAATTCATAGCAGTACGCAATGGTACAGTGATTTGTATGCCTTAGCCGTACTTGAGAGAACAACCCTAAAATAATGATCGTACTTTGCCAGTGTCATTGTATGAATATCAACACCTCTTTTTAAATTAATTTAATAAAGTACTTCAATGGTAATTTAGTGTGTGATTATAATATAATGTATGTGAAAAAACAGACAAACCATTTCTTTTAGGGCGGAGTGGACATGAGGAAGTGAAAAGGGCAAGGTTACAAAATTCTTCAAAAACTTTATTTTTAAACTGCGTAGACCTCCTGCACACCACAATAAGTCGGGACCTGCAATTATTTGAAATTTGTTTTATATTAAACAATGAGAACACGTGTTCAGTATAATAAAAGTATAAAACATTGGAAATAAATAGCACGCACAGCTTTCTTTCTGAAATATGTAGTTCACTTGTATTTATTTTTTTAATGTATTTCCACAATATAGATGACAATTATTTAGTTCCGTATATACCAACGCATTATAAAGTTGAGGCTTAACACAACGCGGTAACAATGATTTAAATGTGGTCAGGAACCCAACTGTTTTTGACAGTTTAGACGAAAGGTAACCAACATGCGTATTCCAAGAAATAATTTGTAAACCAAACGCTCAAAGTCTTAATAGTGTCGACAAATTCAATTTCTTCGCTGTTTAAAACCATGGAGTTTATGATCATAACTGTAGGGTGTGGACTTTTAAATAAAACGGCTTTAGCCTTGCGTGCCCAGGCAGTATATCCGCAGGTGACAACTATAGATTCGCACTAAATCTTGGATTCTCAGGTGTCATCCAGCGGGATGGCGCAAAGACAGGAGAGCGATTAAATATTACGAATCAACAACAACCTGTCCCTATTTTGATGACGAGAAAACAGGAAAAATGCGAGCTTCATGCCGCGGGCTCACGCTTGACAGAGTGCTTTGCGGCGATTTTATTTCCATTTCTGGTTTGGTTCTAAGGGCCACATGCGAAGATCTTAAGAACCGACTCGGCCCGTTTTTTTCTACTGGGCAGCCGAGCGTTTGGACAGGCCGCAGCAGAGCGCGCGAAAGCGAAATATAGGAGGCCGCGGCCCTTCATTTGTAGCTCGCAGGCAACCCTCCAGGCGGCGCTCTTTACCCAAAAAAAAGGTCCATTGACTGCGACGAGAGCATCCGCCACCACCGCACCACACTCCGACAGTTACAAAAGGACGGAGAGATGAGACTCACCTTCTTACCGAAAGATCTAAATCAAGGTTCAAACTATTTATACAAGGTAAATACGAAAATAAAACGAGCACCTTGCAATTCCTACCAATGCAGCGCTGAATTCTTGACACGTGACCTTTGGGTTGGGCGTATGGAAAGACACGCTGAGCGCGAAGTGCGAGAACGAAGCAAAACTGTCAACTCAAGAATTTATTATCATATGTCCCCAGAACGGCAGACCAACAGCATTCTGAAACGCAAAGACAACTCCGTTTCGCTACATCGTGAACTTCCGCAAACTCTCCTCGCGGTCGAAACGATATCATAACTAAGGGCCTTGCACTTACGGCATGTCGCTGTAACTCATTTTACACAAATATAGACTAACAGAAAGGGAAGCTGCTGTATGATTGTGCAAAATCAAATTACCGTTGCTCGTTAGCGCTTGATGAAACGGTAATAGAAATTACGTATAGAATAATAATATAATTAATCAAATAATAACATAAATATTGGTATAATACAATCATAAATTGATGAAGCGGTAGTAAAAATACCTATAAGTCATGAATAGTCATCTCGCCCAAGCTGAGGTAGTAGAAAATTTTTGATGACGCAGGTTATCCTATGCAGACGCAATCCTATACGGTTCCCGGTTGGGTCTTGGGACTACAGCCAAAGCGTTCAACTTTTCCTTTTTATCTCGAATCATCTGAGTGGTCCTAATTTTTGAGAATTTCGCGAATTGAAAAATTTTAGAAATGTAAGGCCACGCGAAAATTTCGGTCTGAAGGAGTTTCAGTGCAGGCGTCTGGAATTTTGCGAAATTTTGTGGCCGCGATTATATCCTCTGTGACCGATTCGCGAAAAATAGGGGCCGCGAAAATAAAGGGTTTTACAGTACCCGGAAGTTACATTGCCATGAAAGCGTTGGAAACGACACCGTCGCAGGTTTATTTCATCACGGACACCTGTTCCGACTTTCTATTTGGTGATAGATAGAGGCGCTTGCAAATGTGGCGATAATCTGATAAGGCTTCTTTGTAGAAGTCCAAAACAAGCCCCCAATCAAAAGTGGCTGGAAGGAAGCCTCAGGATAGGGTGTAGCACGATTTCCCCGCGTGCAGAATCCCTGTCGCAAAAGCCCCGTCTCATTGGCCCCACTTTTAAAAATCCCCGCGTTCAATTACCCATATCGAGTTCTCCGTATCCCGAAAGCCGCCTCCTCAATGTCCTCGTCCCACCCTCTTCGCGCTTCAACCAGCATTGTTCCATGTCAAACTAATCTGTCGAAGGTCTGCAAAATGTATTTTAAGTGGAAGGAACAACAAAATAAGGTTAAGTTGAATTGTCGAAAAACGCAAAAAGACGTACTAGTGGTTTGCGGTATACAGTCTACGAAAATCGCCTCCTGGAATATCTGAGTTTCTTAGCGAAAGGTTTGTTTCCACTCTAAGCGCTCTTATGGCGCTTATTTTTGGACTCCTACATTGCATTTTCTAAGATATATCAGACTTTCCTTTCATGTATAGATGAAGACGTGAAGAGGTTCATTCCTTATATTGGCTAGTATCACCAGCGGCGTGAAAATTGTGTTTTAAAACATGTAGCTGTGCTATCGTATACTGAGGCGCAGTATTATAGACATCATCTACCTAGATGGATACAAATATTGTTCTAGAACGACGTAAGAAGAATAGAAATAGTGTTTGGTGCAGTGACAAATATGGCGCCATGAGATGCGGATTAACACTTTTGACAGAACCCACTTCGTCGGAACTGTGAATCCGCGTGTGCTTCAGAGTCAACGAAAGCTTTGGCTCAATGCTTACTTCTAAAAGCTGTAACTTCAAATGTTTTGCCAGCGACTGATATTTTCTGCTTATTTTCACTTCTAACGTCGCAAGACGGGAATATGTTTAGCGCACGCCTAAAGAATGGGAAGCTAAATTTCTCATCTACAGCGAGTGACTCGTCGCAACTTTGAAATGGCTTACCAACTACTCTGTCTAAATATCCACACAATCCCAATTATTGAAGCTTTGTCGAGCTATTCACAACTTGAGTGCCGGCGTACGGCAGGATTACGTTACACAAGCCCGCGTGCACACTTCACTGTCTTTAAGTTAAAAGCAGAATGCTCCGTCGTCACGTTGAACTTAGACCCGGCCACCTGACACGGGGGATTCGCGTCATGGACTCCTGAAACACGGGGCTTATGAAAGCGGGACAAAAAGGATGGTGCGTTCGCCGCGGGGCAATGGACCTTTTCCACATACCGACGGCACCAGGCGGTGGCTGCACGAACTAAAAATCGAGGAAGAGACCTACCTGCGCTACCAATCGATACCGGGAGCTACGCTACCAGTTTCTTCGCTCTCCGAGCTGCGTCGCGTGCCCAACGCGAGCTTAAGATGGGCATCCGTGGCGTCCGCCAAATCGTTGTGTTTTTCCTTCCGTCCACTTTCTTTTTTTGTGTAACTCAATTATATATATGCTGCAATTACCTGTTATACTCGCTTATCCACAGGCTCATTCCGAATTTCCTCGATTTTTCGTTCCGACTTCCGCCGCTTGACATCGGGCGCTCGCGCGTGCGCAGAACGCTTCTCGGAAAAGGTCCATTGACTCGGGGCTTTTGGCATCGGGTGCTTTCGTGCACCACCCCTCTGGATTATATCACAGTGCGACGAAAAACTGAGGGAAAGGAGAAGACAAGAGCGAGCGAGGGCGTCAGAACACCGAACTTTGGTTAGAATGATTAGTGGCGGTGGACGTAGAGCTATGTCTCTACTCACACTTCGAACGCGTTCGATTGCCAAACGCCGGCGCCTAGCGTTCCGCGCTCGAGTTCGAACGCGTTCGAGTATTGATGTAGAGGCAAAAGGCAGCTAGCTTTACGCACTAATCATTCCAGTCAGAGCGCGAAGCTTTGCGTTGCTGGCTGGTGCGCTCACTTTGAGCACTCGCTATCCGCAGTGTATATACGGTCTACGAAAATCCCTTCCTGGAGAATCTGAGTTTCTTAGCGAAACGTTGGTTTCCACTCTGAGCGTTCTTATGGCGCTTATTTTTGAACTCCTACATTGCATTTTTTAAGATATATCAGACTTTCCTTTCATGTATAGATGAAGACGTACAGAGGTTCATCCCTTATATTGGCTTGTATAACCAGCGGCGTAAAAATTGCGTCGTAAGACATGTAGCTGGGTTGTGAACAAAAAGTCACGGTCTATGCAACTAGATTCGGAATGAAGTTAAGGATGCGCGAAATAAACACCACCAGGTACCAGAAATGGCATCGACTCGCTCCGTGGACGAATCAGCAGAGGCAGAAGCCATGACGAGACCTCTGACGTTAGAGCGACGTGCGCCTCGGGAACGGACTATTTCCGCATCGCGGAAGATCTGTGAATGGCGGTAATGAGGCTATGGGAGAAGCTTCTGCTGCATTCTTCACTTTTATCTGACTACGCTCCTTTTCTTTGCTCATTGGTGATTAATTATCAGCCAGGCGAAAAAAAAAAACTGACTCACTGGGCTGTGGGCGCATGCGCGGAGGCGATATCCTTAGTCAGCGTGGCTCTACAGTAACCGAAAGAATGAGAACGGCAGGGCGTCTCTTTCCGATGCCCGCCCTCCAGCACGCTCTCATTGCCTTCCACCGTGCTTCGGCTGTGCGTGCACGCTGGAGGCTCACAAGGCACCGAAGCGTTCTTGAAGTTAGGAAGCTCCCGCCGGAGGTCGGACAGCGGAAGGACCTCCCTGCCGTTCCCACCCTGTCTGTGACTATTGCGCACGCGCCAGATTACAACCGCCATTGCTTACCTTCTCTTGTCTTACCGAGATGCCGAGCAACTAAAGCAGGTGTCGACGAGCCTTCAGAAAGGCCAATGCTGGGAGAAGGACACCGTCGAATCTATAGAATGGCAATAACCTGTCCCGCTGTAGTAATGATGAAGTAAACGAAATAAGAGGAAGCAAAAACGGAAAGTTGGTTATGGCGGCGCCCATGTGCAGCTCCTGCGAAACGTCTCTATAGTGATGGTATTTTATTCCGTCCCCGATGCAGCGCCCAAGAAGGGCAGGACTGCAGTTGCCTGGTGCTTGTCGAGGACGCAGCCGGACAAGCGACGTTGTACGAGAAAAGCACCACCGTCCTGGGAAGCCTCTGCACCGACGCAGATTACGACTTCTGCGCAGATCTGTGCAAAAATGAGGTAAACACGTCTATACTTGTTGTCCCATCAAGAAAAAAAAAAAAAAACACCCATATATATGGCTGATTGCATCTCAACTCAAGCACAAATTTTGGGTCCAATTTTTAACTTAAAAAATACATGTTATCGGGCAATTTCTATAATAAAAGAAGATGCAAACGGCAAGTTTGTCGGATTTTTTTGTTCTCAAGTTATGGGTTGTTGAAGCGGCCAAGGTGGAAACTCGTCTTTCCAGCTTATCGGGGGTGCCATATTTCACTCCATTCCTTTTCCCTACTTTTTACACTACATCAATATAAATTTTTGTGAACACTCTCGACATATGCTTTTTTTATGCTAATTAAGCGTCTAGGTCATAGCATTCTTAATGTATTTTTTTATTTGCCAAACCGCCTCTCTGCGACGATATTTGACGAAGGTCAGCAAGCTGTGCTGCGTGACCTAATGAACATATATTTATGATCTTTTCATCACCGTAAAGCTTCAATAGAGAATTTGCTATATTACCCAAGCATCAACGAGAATGCAGGGCTTGGTTTTCCACGGGCCCCACGCGCACGTCTTCCCCGTATAAATGATTTGAAGTAAATACCCGAAATAAAGCGTTGACGAACGCGCGTGCCAGATGCCGTTTGTTTTAGGTTTTCGCTTTAGAGAAGTTATTACTGCTGAGGCCAGCACGTGCGGCGCGTGGAACACCAATCCCTGCATTCTCCTTGGTGCTTGGGTAATATAGCAATAGGTCTATTAAGATCCTTCTTTTGAGTATAATTTCAATATTGTGCAATATATGTATAATGCGCTACATGTGCCTGAAAAACGAATATTTCGAAAAACTAGCAAGTTTGGAGTCGAGTTTCTAAAAAAACAAAACACCTTTTATTTATTTTATTTTTTATTCAGGGTTATGTAATACAATAATCTGTCAGGAACAACCAACAGAAATTGGATTATATTGTTTGCATGGCCGCTGTTAGGACTCGAATCTCGTGCTATGAGAGTTTTGAACGGGACTTCGCATAGACGTTCAGCTGAGCAGAATTTTTACCCATGTAAGGTTTTTTATTTAATGGTAGTACTTGCCTCAATATCTGAGCGTAAAAGCCAGTGAAGCAACAATATTTATCCTAACAATATTTACTTACTTGGCGCTGGCGCGATTTGCAAGAGTGTGAGCTTGGTGCTATGTGTTGACGGAGAAGATACGTTCACCATCTAGACTCCTGGACAAACTTAAGTCAAGAGGAAAACGTCTAAGTAACCCGCCATGAATCACTGAAGGTAGAAATGAAACCTAAGCACATGACTAACAGATTTGAAGCCTTACACGCTACGAAATGCTCATTATCTTACGAAAGAGTCCGTACGTGCACAAAATAAACCATACTTCCTCAGCATCAAATACAAAATCATACATATGTATATGCACTGCATATCTTTTTGACATAAGAAAATAGGACAATTACATATCAAGTTCGGTATTTCAAACTCAAAGCCGAAAGCAAAAGGCCCCAGAGGAATTCTCTAACGATCTGCATTCCCCCGTATTGGGAGGAAGTAAACGCTGTGCCCGCACTTGTGGATACGGACTTCTGAATATATTTTTTTTAGTACACTACTCTAAATTTTATTAATGCTTATGGTTGGATATTGAGGTAACTGCTAACGAAAAGTAGAAAACCTTACATAGGCCAAACTTCTGCTCAGCAGAGCGCCTGTGCGAAGCCCCGTTCGAAACGCTCATAGCACTAGATTCGAGTCTTAATAGCGGCCATACAAAAATATATTACAATTTCTGTTGGTAGTTCCTGATAGACCACTCCAACTGTGAATAAAAAATAAAAAAAATAAAAGGTGTTTTTTTATAGAAATCGACCCCAAACTTGTTAGTTTTTCAAAATATACATTTTTAAGGCACATGTAGTGCATTATATTCTTTTTGCACTATATTCAAGTTATACTCAAAGGAATTATATTAATTTGATCTTTACGGTGATGTAAAGGTCATAAAGATATGTTGATAAGGTCACACAGATCAGCTTGCTGAACTTCGTCAAATATCGTCGCAGAGAGGCGGTTTGGAAAATAAAAAAAAAATACATTAAGAATGTTGTGACCTAGAAGCTTAATTGGCATAAAAACGCATATGTCGAGAGTGTTCCCAAAAAGTTATATTGATGTAGCGTAAAAAGTAGGGAAAAGGGATGGAGTGAAATATGGCACCTCCAATAAGCTGGAAAAACGGCAGTTTCCACCTTGGCCCCTTGGCCGCTTCAGCGGTTCATAACTTGAGAACAAAACGTCCGACGAACTTGCCATTGGCGTCTTCTTTTATTATAGGAATTGCCCGATAACATTTTTTTTCCAAAAATATTAAATATTCGACCCAAATTATGTGGTTGAGTTGAGATGAAATCACCCATTTGTATTTGTATCACGGGATTTTTTCTTCTTTTATGGCTGGCTTTTAACCATTTTTTGTAACGCACTCCCGTGAAAGTGTGCAGGAGGCGAGAGGGAAAAAAACAAAGACATGCTTTAGAAGAAAAAAAAAAAAAAAAAAAGAGATGCGGACTAACGGTGTTAAGGCTGGAATGCGCGATCGCAAGAGACGTGAACTTTGCGTTCCATTCCCGCTAGAACGCTATAGCGGCGGCGGGGATTTCTTTCGGAGGTGCTACGCTCAAATGTTAACGCCGTCCGAGCAAAATAATAAAAATAAAATAAGAACAAAAAAATCACAACTTTTTTACGCACAACATCACCCTGAAAAAGAAGATAAGAGCAGGAGGAGAAAATGGGGAGGTTAATCAGGGCTGCCTGCCTCGATTCGCTACTCTTGAGTTGAAGAAGGGGATGAGGGGAATAATAATAATAATGACAAAAATAAACAAATGTGACACCCCTTTTGAAGTGACAGAGACCTAGTAAATAAAATGAAAGGGATGAAGGGAGGAGGAAACTAAAAGCTCAGGAAACGTCTGGCATAACTGAAGCAGAGGCTGGGAAAGGAAAGGAAAACAGGAAAATGCATTCTGCGTTCTCTTTGCCACGATAGTGCTGCGACAAAAGGACTTTGTTCACTGACGTCAATAGAAAAAACAAAAAACATCGACGTGCGTTCAAGACTCGGACAAATACATACATCTACGCTGCTAAAAAAAAAAAAAAAAAAAAAAAAAAGAGCGGAACTAAAACAAGCATGTACAGCGACCTACTTTTTTTTTTTTTTTTTTTTTTTAAGGCCAAATTATTTATGTGTTATGTCCAACCCGGTGTCGCGTCGATAGTAAACAACGTGCTCGCCTCCGCTTCATGCCTGGAATCTTGCGGAGCGTCGTTAGAAAAGGAAAAGAGGTTATGGCTTTAACGGACATATTCTTAATAAGGGCTAATAGTATCCGTTATAAGTTACGACGCGCCAATATGGCCTTCTATTCGAAGTGGATATTTTGAACAGAAAAATGTCTAATAGAACATTTAGCTTCGTGAAGTGCGCTTTCCCTCGAACCCCAGTGCAATGCAGCGAAGCAACACATCTAACGTATGGCGAAGGTCGCTTCCCCACTCCGCAGCCAAGCTGTAATTGGCAAGCATACCTTCCAGGAGGATGAAAGAAATATCCGCGCTTCCAATACCGAAGTAAGAAAAGAAAAGAAAAATCCAGGAACAACAACACATAATAATAATATAAATGGTAATAATAATAATTACAATAGTAATAATTCAGTTTTACTTATTACTTCTTGAATGAGATATCGCTGAGATATGGAATTTCGCCGTCTTATCCCAAATGCTACCTGTGGTGAACGTTACTGAAGCAAGCTCCAGTAATGGCTGTGGTGACGGCGGGAACGAGAGGCTGCACAGTATTGCGATGAAAACGATAGATGGCGCTACGCGCAGCAGGCGAGTTACCGCCGGTCACATGTGCGTAGGAATGGAGCGCTGCGCGGTATTTTCTATCATTATAAATACAAACGGCTATTTCTTTCTTTCTTTTTTTAGGTTTGGGGGGTAGGGGGAACGGTGTATATTGAAGTTCTGTTACTGAACAGGAAGGGGAAAACATATGCTCTTCACTTACTTTTAAAACACACAAGCTGCCCGCTACGCGTGTGTTGAAAGGTCACATAGCTGCTTTATCTTTTGACTCAGGTTTCCGGAATATTTCGAATACAACTGCTAGCTTTTTCCCTTGATATCAAAACGTGTGTGATTGTGTTCCTTTTTGTCTTTTTCTTTTTTTATCTAGATAAATCGCGCCCTTTTCACCCGTTAAATGGATTGTGTGCCTGAATTCCAGAACGAGCATTCCTCGATGAACATTTTCGAGACCGCTAAAAAGGCGCTGCAGCCAGCAGGCGAGTCAGCGGTCCCCAAAATTTTCATCCCACCTCGCGCACTTTTTTATCATTGCGCGCAAACGATGCTTGTCACACATCCCCTCCTAGCCACCATACGCTAACGCTTCGTTGATGGAGACTTTTAGTAGACCGTATTCCATAGCTACGCTTTGCTAGTGGAAGCTCGTGCCGTCACATAGAAATTATCATGGATTGAGCGCGCGTTCGCTCAGCCCGCTCTCCGCAGCATACGGTTTACTAAAA
Organism: Ixodes scapularis; assembly: GCF_016920785.2. NCBI lineage: Eukaryota > Metazoa > Arthropoda > Arachnida > Ixodida > Ixodidae > Ixodes > Ixodes scapularis. Next base: position 94,256,827 of record NW_024609880.1, read on the forward strand.
CTATTTATGGTCTACTATAAAAGAATCCCAATTATACTTCGTTTGAGCTTAAGTCCAGACGCGTCCCATGCTACAAGCGCGAGCATGTGGCCCTGAACAAGGCTTGCACTGCAGGAGTGCGCGTGCTTGGCAGGGACGCTGAAAGCCCGGAGCTCGCACTTGTATCATCGGCTGCGTCTTTTTAGAAGACCATACGCTAGAGCTTCGCGTTGCTTGCTGGAACTCGCGTCACCTCTTTGAAGCCCGGATTAAGCACGCTCCTGCTGGTCCAGCAATCCACAGCGTAAGGCCGACGCAAACTCTCTCCTTGTATACAGTCCTGAAACACTGTTTGCATTCGTCGGGTAAACAGACTGTACTTTATGAGTCGCTGACAATGTTGAGTTCTCCCTTTTCACACGGGGCTGTTTTCGGTACACAGATGAAGCAGTTCAGCGACACGCTGGACTCCAAGGTGGTCCCGTTCAACACTACCGTGGGACAGACTCTCTGCGAAAGGGCCAAGCGGAAAGTGACCGACGGGACGCTCAAGTTGGGCGTCTCCGTCTGCCACCAGGACGTCCGAGAGGCTGGCGTCGAGAACAAACAGAAACTGTGCTGCGACGAAGAAGCCAGATACGTGGACTGCTGAACCGGCCATCACCATCCACCACGCGTTGGCCATCATCTCTTCATCGACCGCACGCGGCTTACAAGAATAGAGACGAGGACTCTCATTCCTAGTGTCTTAATTTGTTCGCGGAGATCGTTTCATATATACAGGGCGGAAAATGCCAAGTCATTGGGCTGTGGACGCTTGCGCGGCGTCTGATATGTCGCAGAAGAGAGCAACTGCGCATGCTCACAACGCGTTTTACAGTCAAAGACAAAGATGGCGGCGCATAGAAGGCGCTTACTAGAACAGTATAATAACCTATATAGTTACACGGGCGCCCTTAATCACAGTTAAGTGCAACGGAGGTCAACATACCTGAGTGTAACTACGATTAAGGGTGCGCAAAGGGTATACTAACACGCAGTTACGCCTAAGTATGCTGATCAGTAACTGTCAGCTATACCCTAGTTACTTGATCACACCTAAGCACAGTGAATTGTGTAACGGTGGTTAACATACTTAAGTGTAACTGCGGTTAATGGTGCCCGACAGGCCACCTAAATCGCAGTTACGCTTAAGTGTGCTTAGCAATTACTGTAAACTACACCCTAGTAACCCAGGAACCCTTAACCACAGTTAAGTGTAAGTGAGGTTAACATGCTCAAGTATGACTTCGGTTAAGGCAGCCCGACGGGCAACCTAAACCTCAGCTACGCTTAAGTCTTGTTACGTTCCACACCCCGGCGAGGTCGTGCTCCATCTATAGACGTTTACAGGGACGGTCCGCAACACCATCGCTCGGCAGAGATCCTCTCGAAGACCCGGAACCAAGGCTTTGGAACATCGACCTATAAGTAACAAACGTCAACGGCTCTTCGTCTTTCTTTTACACCAACATCTAGAGAAGCGGCTGCTGCGGCCAAATAAGCCTCCGGGCCAAAGACTGTGGCTGTTGGACCTCATCCTCATCGAAGCCAGCAGCCACCACCAATCACACCACGATCCCGCAGGCGACGCAACAACGTCACATCACCGCGGCTATGAAAGGGGAACCCGTGGCCACGCGCGGCGCAGACAGAATGGGACTTATCATTGGACCCTACCATCATCGAATCATGCCCCATTAAAACATCATCATCATGCATATAGACCAAACCCGGTCTCCAGCCTGTCCGTCTCCCAGCCCTTAACATACCCAAGTGTAACTGTGGTTAAGGGTGCCCGCGATAGGCAATTTAGCTAAACCTCAGTTACGCTTAAGTATGCTTATCCGTCGCTGTCACCTATATCATAGTTACCTGGGCATCCTTACCCTAGTGAAAAACCTTATATGTATAAAAAAATTTTGATCCCATAAACGCATATGATCAAAGATCATATGAGAGCATACAAGAACCTTATAAGAACACAAGAACAATATAAGAATATATAAGAAGTTATAAGAAACTTCTTATCAGTTTCTCATAACTTCTTATAATATTACAGTGTTCTTATATGGTTGACACGCAGGCTAATGTACTTTCTCTGTTTGAGAACTGTAACGGGGGGCTCAGGTTCACATTTGAAGAACCCAAGAAGGGGTTCTTCATTTCCTTGACCTTTCGTTCCACTTTGAAGAAAAACGTGTTTGTTGGTCGTTTAGTCCACGCACTAAAAAGGCCATTCTGGATTATAGGTCATGCCACTTTAAATTGGTACAGAAAAGTATAGCGGTCTCTTGTCTCGGGTCCGCTCTAAAAAAATTCCTGCGTCCACTTGATAAATAATTAAAAGCTTTAAGGGCCAGGTGGAAAGATTGAAACTGTCAGGATTTCCATCTGCCCTTTTGACCGAGGTGGCTGGCTCCCTTTTGAAAAAAGCTAGAGGGATGGAGAGGAAGACTGAATTCGACAAAAAAAAATAAAAAGAATGGTGGCCGTCGCCTATCTTCATCAGGTTTCCCATAACCTTAAACAAGTCGGAGGTCGGTATGATGTCCCGGTAATGTTCTCTGTCCCACACACACACACACAAAAAAAAAGGGGGGGGGGGGGGGTCAGATATGTGCAGAGGTCGGTGCTATTGCCAAAAAGCACGCAGTGCCGTTTGTGGCCTGTGTGTCTGGCGTGGTTTATAAGATCCCCTTGTCGTGTGGCAAGGTGTACGTTGGATAGACGGGCCGCTGCCTAAATGATACACTTGGGGAGCATTCGTATTCACTCAGGGCTACAGTCGGGGGTTGCTACCTTTACACTGCAGGGACTGCAAGTGCCGGCCTACTTTTAGTGAAGCCACTGTATTGAATAGACATAGAGACAGAGTGACAAGGGAAATTCTCGAGGCCTTTTTTATCTCAGAACTTGGCGGGAGATGCGTCAGCGAACCGTCAGTGGCGTTATCTGACAAAGAGTTTGGGTACCTGCGATCGACTATGCCGGGGATTACGTAGCCACTGATTTGGTTTATTGTGACATACTATGCTGCTTGGTTGGTGCGTTTGTGTGTCTATATATTGTTTTCTGATTAAGATGCATCTTGTTTTCTTCCTTCCCATTTTGTGTAATAAACAACAGTTGTCAGTTCAGCGCTGTCCTGTCGCGTTTGTTCCTTCACCCATGTCCAAGTTTCTTTGCCGCTGTTTCTTCCCAAGATGGTCACCTCAAACCAACTAGCCCAACACGTCACATTGTCTTATATGGTCTTTTAAGGTTCTTGTATGCTCTTCTGTGATTTTATTTGATCATTTGCCTTTATTGAACCAAACCATTTATTATACATATAAGATTTTTCACTATGGTAACCACAGTTAAGCGTAACTGAGGTTAACAAAATTAAGTGTAACTTCTGTCAAGGGTAACCTGATGGGCAGTCTAAATCGCAGCTACACTAGCATGCTCATAAGTTACAATCAATTATACCTTGGTTACCCGGGCACCGTAACAACTGTTAAATGTAACTGCGGTTAACATACTTAAGTCCAACTATAGTTAAAGGCGCCCAAAGGGCAGCCTAAACCGCAGTTACGCTTGAGTATGCTTAGCAATTACTATCAACTGACTCTACTAGTAATCCGGACACCTTTAACCGCAGTTGCGTTGGACTCAACGCAAGGCGGGGGGGGGGGGGGGGGGGGGGGGGTTAATGGGGTGTTGAGTGTGTGTGTAAACCTCGGCTTCTTTAAAAAAACACATAGCGAGGCCACAGAGTGTGGAAGTAGACTTCATCGCAGCCCAGTTTACCACAATAATATGGCGGACGCAAAAGGAAATCCCTGCAGCTCGAGCGCGTCCTTGGGGTGATGCCACTTGGCAACCATAACAGGATCTAAGACACGACCAATGAAATCGCCCTATCAGCAACCTCCACGTTTACAATGGGCAAGGACAGCACTTTACTTACCTTCACACACACCAACGAGACACACACCGTCCTGCATGTTTGCAATAGATAAGTATCGAGATTAACTAAGAACGGGTGGATGCACAAACACGAGACTGAATGTCACCAACAAACGACGACCTCGGAAGTTAATTTTAGCAGAGGGTTACCGAGCGCCGGAAGTTTGTATCTAAAGCGTTCGACCTTCTCGCGAGATATTCACAGACATCAAACGATGAAACTAGAAACACTGACGCGCAAACGTGTCCAACCAACACCACCTAGAACAATCAAAGCCTCAGAATGGGCTCCTCTACATCCACGTGACGTCATCACTCACGGACGGCGCCAACTCGGTAACTGCACCCCTGCAAAAATATTTATCCACTTTCTACAGCATTTCTATCGAAAGTAGCGTATATAGGCTATAGATATTTTAAAGAAAATGTATTCACTTTTCTGTCCACTGTCTATAACTTTTTGGCCGCCTTTTGTCTAGACTTTCTATAGAAATTAGTGCAAAGGCATTGGATAAAATTGTTTAAAAAACATATAGAGATTTTAACGGTGTTTCAATATCCTTTCTATTTTTGTGTCGTGTTTATGTTTATACAACTTTGAAGTTAATTCGCCTTCAATGAGCGACCTGTGTCACAGCTGTGGATGAGCACTTTAGCCAGTGCAGTACAACCGCTAGCCTGGTGTCTTTAACGTGCACCAGGCAGTAATGAGTCTAGTGACAGACGACCGCACGCCGGTAGGATGCCCATCTAGATCTAAACTGGCAAGGGTGGGGAGTGAACCCAGTATCCCCTGCCCAACAACAATAAATCAATCTTTCGCAAAAAAAGATAAAGTATATTAATTTTAGGTTTGTCCCGATACATCCATGCAAACAAGCACCCGATACTTGCCGATACATCACAAATACTCAAGCCACGGAGCACTTTTTTTTTATTATTGCCTCCACGGAGCGTTTATAACACTATAGTCGAAAGCTTTCAAACGCGCGGCCCGCAGGAAACCGGCTACAAGTCCCGGTTCCCATGTATCGAGCGCTAGAAATGGCATGCGCCATTCTGACCTCATCTCGTCGATTAGTTTTCGCTCGAAAAGTAGCTCTGCTCTTTTGACGTGTTCAAATAGTTTATACTTATCTGTGTTCATTTTCCCTTTGTTTCGATACATTTTTTGCTAGGCTGCAAGCGCGAGCTATTCGTAGAAGGATGCATCTCGGCTGCGAGACTCCCGATCAGCAAGAGCAACTGCCAAACATAAAGCTACGAGCTCGAGATTCTCGCCTTCAAAAAAATATCACCATTAAACAACGATTATTTCTTCGGACTGTTGCAATAAAAATCACCAGGAATGTGAAAACTGTCAAATTAACTTATTGTTGTTTTAAAAAGATGTTGAGCTGGGTTAATTCCTCGTTGGCGGGGCTGTGTCAGTTTAGCTCTTTTTCTCACATCAGGTCACGGACCAAAGTAGACAAATAAACAAATCAAATCTAAAGATGTCTTTACAAAAAAGCATAACGCACGAGGTCTTGACTCCTTATAATCTTTTAATGGCCGCAGCAATTGCGACGTTTGGTTGGCATAGCATTTTCTTCGCTAAATGAATGCGATTGGGTCACTGGCTTCACTTTGGTATAGCTGGAAGAGCAAAAGTGCTGACAAAGTTGATGGGATATGATGGGCGTTGGCCTATAGCTTCTTAGTTTGAGCCCTGCACCTCTAACCGTACCCGTGCGACGTGCTTGCAAACGGTTAGCCTAACATCCTTGGATGGACTGAGTGCCACAAATCAAGCACGCGATACGGTGGTATTTGTTCTTTAATGGCATCCGGACATTGTCCAATGCTACACTTTCCGGCTGAGTCCCATTAAATTCTGCATAACGATAAGGGATGTCGTGAACTTGCCGCGGTTGAGGTACGACTACTAAGTTCAACTTCCCTTTTTCCAACTTCCAACTCGAAGTCCGAAAACTGCTTCGGCAGAAGTTGGACTATTACACTCATGCGAGCAAATTAAAAACTAGCTGGATGCACCGTCTGGTGATGGAGGGGTGCAACATGTTAACAAGCTAACTACACTATTCAAAGCTTATATGTTTGTTTTCGTATTTTGTAAACGTTAATAAATATTGTAAAAAGGTTAAAACAGTCCATTTTAAAAAATACGTTTTGTGTTTGAAGTTGGGCAACACTGCTCAGGAAGTTCGAACATTGTCGAATTGCGCAACAAGTTCGAAGGTTCACCGAACTAGCCGAACCTCAAGTTCGACTACAGTTTGCGGCACATCTAATCCTGATGCAAAAGAGCACGAGTGTTTGTATGACCGCGTGCAGACGACAGTGCTCAAGTTGTCCGGGTGGCCGATAGATGGCAAGAGCGTCGCTTTGCGCCGGGTAGTGCGTCTAGACTGCAGAGTGGTACCCGCTGCTCAGTCGGGTCACGTGGTTTATAGCCCGTTACTCTCGGGCATGGGGTAGAAGCACGTTCGCAAAACGCGACCACGTAATAATGCTGGCCTCGTCGCTTGCAAGACGCAACATCCAGCTCACGACCTCAATGCCTTATCGAACCGTTAAGAATGCATTCCTTTGAGCTCTTTTTCTTCCTGTTGTTTTCTTTCGTAGCGTTCGTGAGCAATCAGACCTTGCTCGCCACGCGCGCTGCTCATGACTTGAGGAGAGCTACAGGCCTTTGCGAGGAAGTGATGAAAGCGTCTGTCGTCTCTTCACCCATTTTCACCCTCGCCACGCGACGACGCGACGCTTGCTTCCTCTCCTAAATCTAGGCTCCTTAGCGTCGAGTAGTGACGGAGCGCCGAGGGGCGGCAACGAGCAGACGCTTCTTCGGATGTGCCATTTATTGTCGTTTGTCAGTTTATGTCGGGCGGAACCGCCGGAACTTTGCCAGATACGTCGACCGCGTTGTGAATAGAATTCCGGCAGGCTTATTTACGATTCATACCGAGACCACAAACAAATATAACGGAGGAAAACCAGACGGCACGGAAAGGGAAAAAAAGAGGAAAAGAAACCCCTACATCCGCAAGGTGTGTTCACAAACTATTGCGCCCCGATCCTTGCCTCGCAGTGCTCTTGACCGAATTCGTTCCAGCTGCAGCGAGTGCCGCATACGCGGGGGAGAGTCTACACAGCTGCGACGTCAATTTCTTTGGCTGCAGTGGACGCTTCGCATTTCTAAACATATACGGTTGTGGATTGGGACGTATTCGGTTCTCTCTTTATGGACCAAAACACTGTTTACGAACACGCCCGCTTTGCCCGCACCCGGGGTGGGCAAAGAGCTACTGCGCATGTCCAGAACGCGTTTCACAGCCCAGTAGACAAAGATGGCAGCGCGCGGATTGCGAACGGAAACACTATAAATATAGTGTTATAGTCCTTATCCACAATAGGCCCCTTCCGAAAGTCGCGACGATTACTAGAAGTTCGGAACCACTGCAAAATGGCGGAACAGCTGACATCGTAGAACGTGCCAAGTCCTTCCGTAAAACTGCGAACGTCGGAGCACGGTCAATGCTATAGCAGCAGACAAACAAACAAACAGCGTCGAAAGTGCAACGTCACTGCTCTCATCACCTTTTTGGTGGCTGTGTTCTTATTCTACCCCAACCAATCACATAAGGTGTGCCGTCACGTTGCGGTTTTTGGCAAGCAAATATGCCGAGATCCCGCTTTTTTTTTTTTTTTTTTTTTTTTTACTATTGTTTTATGCTGCGTAATTGTGACGTCTTAATTTGTATGTGTAGTTTGTGAATTAATTAATCTTTTACAGGGAATAGCTATTTGTGCCCATTCCCGGTAAAAAAAAAAGCTTCTGGACGATTGCAAGACCACTCCACCAAGATTTAAAAGGATAAAAAGCGCTACAAAACAAGGACAATAAAGACGCAAAGACGACAGGACGGGCGCCAACTCACAACTGATTTTATTAGAAAAAACACTGTCACTTTTATACACAAGATTGTATGCTACCCCCACACTGCAACCAATCACCACTCTCACAAGCAGCTATCTAGAAACATCACTTCTTTCTGGAGCAAGAAGAGAGAAGGCATGCTAACGCATTTGTCATCTTTCCTTTTGATATAGAACGCCTCTATAATCTCTATCTCGGTTTTATCTTTCGATTTCTTTAAAAACTTTATTTTAGCCAAAAGAGGCTTACAGTCAGCACATCGCCTGCAGTGGTCTACCAGGTGTCCCCCCGCGTTGTTGCGCACAGAAAGATTATGCTCACGTGCCCTATTGTTAAAACAGCGGCCGGTTTGTCCAATACAAACTTCTCCACAGCTTAATGGTATCTCGCATACAACATTGATCACACATTCAGTGTACTGTACAGCGTGCTTCTTAGAGCAGAGTGTTTTTTTTTTTTTTTTTTTTGTCGTGTAAGCATTGAACAGATTTTTGAGAGCTTGCAAGAGGCCGAAAAACAACATTTACATCGTATCTACTAGCTATCTTATAATGTTGTGAGACACTTTATGCCAATAAGGAATCACATGTACACGTCTTTTAACTTTATTTGTCTGGCCGCCGCCTTGTAAGTTAGTTCTTTTTATTTTTTGAAGTAGGCTCTTATAGCAGCTCGAAATTAGGTTGGGTGGGTACCCTACATTTTCTAACCTTTTTACTAGCTGAGCAAAACTGGTGTCCATCTGATGTTTGCAACTTTTTGCAAGAGCTGCCTGAATACATGTTAACGCGATACCTTTCTTGACCAGTTTGGAATGTGCACTTTTGTAACAAACAAGGCTTTTCTTGAAACGCGGGCTATACTTCCAACAAACATGGTCCTCCGAAAACATGACCATAAGGTCCAAAAACCGAATGCAGTTCAGCACGGGCATCTACCACGTAAACTTCAGTTCATCTGACGCTTCTTTAAAAACATCGGCGATCCCCGCAACAAACTCATCCAAACCCGAATTTGTGTCTAAAATTAAAAGATAATCGTCAACATATTTGAAGACTTTAACTAGATGCAAATCAGCTAGGCATTCCAAAATGCGCCTGTCTATTGACGCTAAAAATATATTACATAAAACAGGGGAAATCGACGAGCCAATACAAACACCAGATTTCTGTACAAAGAAACGCTCATTGTAACTAACGGCAGTGGACTGGAGGTAAAAGACCAACAACTCTAAAGAATGTTCGCTACTAATGCCCGCAGAACTTTGAAAGTTGGCCTCTCCCGACTCGTCTCTTTTATCCCGAACAGCTCGGAGTAACCCGTCGTGAGGCACAAAATCATAGAGGTCCTCCACATCTACAGAGAAAGCGGAGAGGGTATTTTTACACCCCTCTCTAAACACGTCAATCACTTCATCTGAGTTTCGTACAAGAAAACGGTCCTCCAAAGCCGAGGTTGCCAGGTGGCGCTGTAGATAACGGCTAACAATAAACTGCCACGTGTTCTTCTCAGAAACAATGGCTCGGAAGGGACAATCAGGATTATGCGTTTTTCATGTGAAGAACACTTCCAAAAAATTACTTTCCGCTTTTTCCGCTGCTTTCCTCAAACTTTCCAAATTCAAAACTTTTAGCATGTGAAGAGCCTGAGTTTTTACCGACTTCGGATGGAACTTGATTTCCCTGAAATTCTTATACTCTGTTTCACCTTATGATGTACCGCAGGAAAGGCTACAAGCGCGAGTTCCTTGCTTTAGGGCCCATCTCGGTGGCACAAGCTCTCGTGCACCAAGGGCAGCTAGCTCCCAATGCTATGAGCTCGCGCTTCTAGCCTTCTCTGCGGTACAACATAAGCTGAAACGGAGTATAGCTATCGCTGTCAACACCCTCTTTCGGAAAAAAAAAAAAAAAAAAACTTTCGGCAAAACAACGAAATTGCCCTCCTTATCAGCCTGGACAAGGGATCGATCATTCTGTCTTAAAGGCCCACAACTTTTTAAAAAGGAGGCTTCGTCCTAGGAAGGTGACTCACAGTGTCTTTGAGGAAGTCCACACTATCGCCAATCGCACGCTCTTTGTGCTGTTCACCGGCAAGATCGGTCAGTCGTCGGACCATGGCGAGCAGTTCTAGTCGCGTCGTAGATGGCTCGAAGCTGAACTTTGGGCCTTTTTGTAGAACTTCTTGACTTCCGCTGGAAGTCAAGGAAGTTCTAAAGTTTGAGGAAAGCAGCGAAAAAAGCGGAAAGTAATTTTTAGGAAGTGTTCTTCACATGAAAAACGCATAAGCCTGATTGTCCCTTCCGAGCCATTGTTTCTTAGAAGAACACGTGGCAGTTTATTGTTAGCCGTTATCTACAGCGCCACCTGGCAACCTTGGCTTTGGAGGACCCTTTGCTTGTACGAAACTCGGATGAAGTGATTGACGTGTTTAGAGAGGGGTGTAAAAATGCCCTCTCGGCTTTCTCTGTAGATGTGGAGGACCTCTATTATTTTGTGCCTCACGACGGGTTACTCCGAGCTGTTCGGCATAAAATAGACGAGTCGGGAGAGGCCAACTTTCAAAGTTCTGCGGGCATTAGTAGCGAACATTTTTTAGAGTGTTTGGTCTTTTATTGCCCCTGTTTTATGTAATATATTTTTAGCGTCAATGGACAGGCGCATTTTGGAATGCCTAACTGGTTTGCATGTAGTTAAAGTCTTGAGATATGTAGATGGTTGAGCGTGTTGGTTATTAATTTATCTTTTAATTTTAGACACAAATTCGGGTTTGGATGAGTTTGTTGTGAGGATCGTCGATGTATTTAAAGAAGCGTCAGGTGGACTGAAGTTCACGTGGGAGATGCCCGTGCTGAACTGCATTCGGTTTTTGGACCTTATGGTCATGTTTTCGGAGGACCATGTTTGTTGGAAGTATAGCCCGCGTTCCAAGAAAAGCCTTGTTTCTTACAAAAGTGCACATTCCAAACTGGTCAAGAGAGGTATCGCGTTAACATGTATTCAGGCAGCTCTTGCAAAAAGTTGCAAACATCAGATGGACACCAGTTTTGCTCAGCAAGTAAAAACGTTAGAAAACGTAGGGTACCCACCCAACCTAATTTTGAGCTGCTGTGAGAGCCTACTTCAAAACCTGTGGAGACTTTTATATTGGGGACAAACCGGCCGCTGTTTTAACAATAGGGCACGTGAGCATAATCTTTCTGTGCGCAACAACGGGGGGGGGGGGGGGGGGGGGGGGGGGGGGGGACACCTGGCAGACCACGGCAGGCGATGTGCTGACTGTAAGCCTCTTTTGGCTGAAACGAAGTTTTTAAAGAAATCGAATGATAAAACCGAGAGAGAGAGATTATAGAGGAGTTTTATATGAAAAGGAAAGATGACAAATGCGTTAGCATGCCTTCTCTGTGTTTGCTCCAGAAAGAAGTAATGATTCTAGATAGCTGCTTGTGAGAGTGGTGATTGGTTGCAGTGTGGGGGTGGCATACGATCTTGTGTATAAAAGTGACAGTGTTTTTTCTAATAAAATGAGTTGTGAGTTGGCGCCCGTCCTGTCGTCTTTGTGTCTTTATTGTCTTTGCTTCGTTGCGCTTTTTAACCTTTTAAATCAGTACGAACCAACTCGCCCAACGACAGGTTTTAATACTCCACTACGCACTGCACTCCCACTCCCCGTCGTTGCTCACACGTGGCGAGGTTCTCTCTCACTCCAACCCTCCCTTCCATCCTGTAGGCCGCCGCCGTTCTGGCTCCGGTCCCAACCCCGGCTTACGGGCCAGAAGAGGCCCGCAGTGGCGTTCCGGCCCACCCGGGGATGGCCGCCGTCCTTCCAGTGACGCCTGACCCAAGGGCCGCTGCTAGCAGACATGTACACGTTAGCGAAGAAAAACATGTAACTAAATACCGTTACTCTCTACTCGCTCAAAAAGTAACGAAGCACGTTCCTTAATACTTACATTCAAAAGGAACGAGTGACTTTCTCGTTTCTCTCAATGTGTCGTTCTTCTGAAGCTGTAGCCGTCTTTCGTTATTTTTCGTCTAGTTAGTAATGGCTAGTTTTTTAAGTATTCATGGGCATCCTTTTTTTTTTTTCTTGTTGCCACTTTTTTGTTATGAAAGTCACAGACGCAAGCTGGGGTGGAAACCAAAGAGGGTAACATCCGTTGTACACGTCCTAACCAGAAGTTACTAAATGCAGTCACTCGATACTCTATCAAAAAGTAATGGAAATACGTTAATCGTTCCTTCTCTCGAAATGTAACTAAGTCGTTACTTCGTTACAAAAATAATAATAACTAGATAGAAGTAACACGTTACTTGTAACGCGTTACCTACAAGTCTGGATGCTAGCAACGCAAGAATAGTGGCGAATGTAAAAAAGAAAACGGCCCCGCTAGGCGCGCCAAGACCCAAACGAAGATATAAAAGAAGAGTGACAGAAAAGTACATCCAAACGCGGGTTCTCTTCATAATATTTACTATTTACTGTACACTGTCTTCACCAGAATTTCAATCCGTAGTCCACTGTTTCGTGTACTATATGTGACTACACATCAGAAAAAAAAAAAGAAAAAAAGCGTTCTTATGCGTTTTGCAGCAGCTGTGCCTGGGCGCCGCCTTAACCGACCTTCAGTATTTTGTTTCCTCTTATTTCGATCACTTCGCTCCATCATTACCACGGCAGGACAGGTTACTGCCATTCTAGATTTGACCGTGTCCTTTTCCCCAGCATTGGCTCTTCTGGAGGCTTGTCGAAGCCCGCTTCAGCGTCTCGCTGTCTCGGTAAGACGAGAGAAGGTCAGCAATGGCGGCTGTAATTTAGCGCGTGTGCAAAGCCTCTGTATCGGGCGTAGTATCCTGGGGCCTAGCTATTCCGTATTGTCGTAAACAAATCTGCCATTTTCAATAGTCTTCTGCCCTGTGGAAACGTATGCCAAAGTTCTAATGTACCTTGATACATTGAAACGTCGAGTCACAATTGTTTTGTGATGTCATAAACAGCAAGCATAATCCTCATCCACTTCTTTTTTTTTTTTTTTTAAATTCTAGGTCTAGCTTAATTTTTTGTATTTAAATGCTTATTGAGGTTTATTTATTCGGTATTTCCACATTTATACTGTCTTGTTTATTTTTCGGTCCTCGAGACAGCGACAGATCCCCAATTCGACACCTTAGCAAAAAAAAAAAAAAAAAAAAAAAAAAACGTTTGAGATTTTTTATGTATGTACTCGATGTATGTATGTATGTACAAGAGCTGTTCGGTGGACGATGTATGTACGCGATGGAGGTATGTACGCGAGCTTTTCGGTAGATCCGCTCTGCGCCTTTACAGAGCAGCTCGTGTACATTGTTTCGCTTCTTCCAGCGCAGGCGCAACCACAATTCTGTAAAAAAAAACAAAAAAAAAAAAAAAACAGCGTATTTGTGTTTTTTTTTAACGCGTGCAGCATCTCGCACAGACGTACCACCAAAGCACACACCTCCTCACACACATCTCCCACATCAATTTCACTGAACGCGAAGAACCCATTGTGAATATTGTACGGCGCATTGGCTGAAGGCAGTTCTCCTTCAACGTGTTTTTCCACAAGGCACCAACTACCCCTGTCAATCGCACCACACTTCGTGAGGCCGTTTCTGCTTCGATATTTTCATTAAACATATCCATGTATCATGGCCATCGTTTTGTGGTAAATTATACTGTGGGAGTATGAGAAACTGATTTTTTAGATTAATTTGGAGTGGGTTAGATACATTACACCCTCGCTGCATACGAAAAAAAAAAAGAAACAAATCGTAAATAACAACAACGGTTGTTAAAGATTGCTCTGCAGTGACGCTCAATCGTGGTCAAATACGATAAATCGTTCACACGCGACGAGGCGAAGCACTGTTCATAAAATATCGGAAGAGATCGACATTTTAAAAATAACAAATCCAGATAAACCGCGCGCGCGCGAAACGAAACCGAAACTAACGCGCGGCGCACTCTTTTCTTCCTCGTCACTGCAAAACCGGTGTCGCTGCAATCGCGCGCACGCGTCTCCCATTGGCGGAGGGCGCAGGTTGTCCCAAACTCCGTCGTCCAATCAGGCCGTTTGTGGTGGAGAGCAAGCGGCCATGCCCGCGAGCGTCAGCCGTCGTCCGTTCCTGTGTTTGAGCACGGCTTGGTAGAAACCGTTGGCGCGGACCAAGAAGAGAAGGGGGGGAAAAAAAAGTTTCTACGGCGTTCGATAGGCGACCAACGGACCCGACGCTTCTTACCACCCTGCCAGATTCAACTCAGCGATGTTAGACGTCGAGCGACGGCACCGTTCGCGTGGAGAAGCGCGAGCACAACAGTCGATATCGGACAGTTAGGCTTACCTGGGGTTCAGAAGCCAGGTGTGTCGGATGTGTTATTTCTTGTGCGTGCGTGCGGTGCGTGCCTTCGACAACGACGCTGCCACCGGGTGACAGACACGACCAAGTGATTCTCGACGAATAGCCTACACACGAGGAGAATGTCGCCTTCAAACGACGAGAGATTACGGGATGTGCGCCGTCTTCGCGAGCGTACCGTAGTCTAGAAGATGAAACGCCGGCGGCTCGCCGTGCTCCTTTCGTACGGGTGAAGTGGCAGCGTCTACAGCGAGTGTTCCATTGTGGTGCTTTCTTTTTTCTTTTTTTACATATTGTGGGGGCCGGAGGGCCCCCCCTTTGGTGTGTTTGCGTTCCTGGATCTCCGTGCCTTTTGGATAACTCGGCAACCGGTCATGAAAGTGACAGTGAATTTCGGCAACGTCCGTGTGATCGTTCCGTGCGGGAACGGTGACATCCTCGTGCGGGATCTCGTCGATTTGGCCATTACGAGGTACAAAAAGGCGTCCGGAAAGGTGAGCCACGTTTCTTATTTCGTTGGCCCGGCGCGAACGCGAAAAGAAAAAAAGAAAAAGGAATACACGGACATGCGCTCTTGAAATCGCGGCCGCCGCTCGGATGTAAACAAAGAGCAGACGCGCCCCCAGCTTGGCCAGCGGTCCCGGGCCGCGCGTTCGCCGCTTTGTGTACACAGGCGGCACGTGCTTTTTCTTGATTAATGTTATCACTACGAATTCATGTTCGGGTTACTCACTTACTTCTTTTTCCATCTCTCTCTCTTTATTTCCCTCACCTTTGATGCGTCAGCGCAAAGTCGGGGCGATCGCAAGCGTCGAAGTTCCGTCGAACTGGTTGCAATCGAGCTAAGTTCGGTTATCGCTTGCTGCCAGTTTGTGCGGTGTAGGAAAGTAAATGAATGTGCGCGCAAAGGAGCTGATGATTTTTTTTTTTTCCTTCTTCTTTAAACTAGTGCGCTTTCACAGAACTCACTTTCATGTGTTCTGTTATTTGTTCTGGTTCGTCATTCCTAACTGGTTACTACTCGTGTGCTCTGAATTGCATCGGTCTTGGCGCTTTACTTCTCTATTAGTGGGTTTGATCACTGGTTTGATTGTTACACTTGTAAGCGACGATCAAAATATTTTTTTACCTCTTTTATCTAAGCGACCATTTGATATTAAACTCGGGGAGGAAAAGCTGAAAATGGCTTTCATCGGTTTAAAGCACTCATGCTCTTTCACTGATCCTAGCGTGCGTATTCAACCGTCTGTAAGCTCAATCGGATCCCTAGGCTGATGAACCAGGCGTATCTCAAACTTTTCCTCGAAGTCCCACTGAAAATGTTGCGTTAGGACCAGGGGAAACGTTACTTGTATGCATTTCTATCCTACCACTTTCAGTCACCTGAATGCCGCTTCCAATGAATATTTACCATTCGAGTTAATGCATATTTTTGCGCATTGCTCCATTTCGTGATTGCGTTTCGGCCTTTTTAGTGGACGAGCACGACTTCTGATGGTCAGAATAAACTGCAGATTTGATGTGGTCGAGTTGGGGTTTGTTTTTCGTTAAATTCGGGAGTTATTTTTCCTGGTTTTTTGGTACGTACGAAAAACATGATTCCTATGCCTTTAATCAAAGTAAGAAAACGGCACAAAAACACAAACTCTGCGTATAGCTTTATTTATTTTTTTTTTTTTTTGTGGTCTGTTTTGTTATGGTTTGATGAGCACACGTCTGTAGCCCGGTTTGTCGGCCTTTTCACCTTGAAACCAATACCAACCACTTTTCTTCTTTTTTTTTTTTTAGTTTGATTGTGTTAAATATACGTTCATGTGTTAAACTATTGTGACCAAAATAAAAAGTAAACGCATATCTTTGAGTCAATTGCAATACCTTATATATATTTTTTTTTTTTTCATGGCATTTGTTTTTACTTTTTGCCGCTTGCCTTGGAAAGTTGAGGCTCACCTCCCAGATAACAAAGGCCAATCACTGTACACCTTTCCAGCACCTATCCCTGAGGCGAAAGAATGTCCAGTCACCACAACGCGTTCCACAGAACCAAGGGTGGCAGGCAGTACACACAGTTGTATTCGGTCGCCATTTTTATTTATTCTTCAGTAGTCGTGGTTGACCTGTTGGAAAGAGTGACGAACTTTAACTTCCTCGAAAAATAAAAAATAAAGAGAAAACGTTTAAAAGAGAAAAAAGGCAACGCTGCGTGATGATCATCTCTCCGACTGAGGAATGAGGAATTCGCAGTGGGTCGTCGGCTCGGCCGTTCGTGCAGAGAGCTCGCGCAAGAGTTATCCTTCTTGGGAAGAGTGGGCACACGTAGGTCTGACTTCCGTGAGACTTGGCGTATGAGTAACATCCTTAGCCACCCCTCTTCTCTCTTACACACGTCTCGCGAGAGGGAAACACCAATCGTTTCTCGTTGTTTTTTTTTTGTTGGTTTGTTTTTAGATGTATATATTGATATTATTATTATCGTCGGGAAGGTAGTATTATTACTCCTCATCCTCGGGCACCGAGAACAGGTTTCCTGGACCGTCACGCTGGTGCGGCGGCAAGCCAGCAGCAGCGATCGCCCGCTTCCAACCCGCCCGTTGCGTGTACCTTTTTTTTTCCTTCGCAAAATGTGTGGAGTACATTTCGGTTTCTTTTTTTTTTTTTTTTCTTAAATCAATTTGCTCTTTTTTTTTCATTTGCTCGTTTATTTGTTTGGATTTTGGAACAGAAGATCGTCGGCCCGCGATTTTGTTCCCTTCTTTCGCAACGTAACTCGATTTTGTTCGTTCCATTCATTGTACAACGCATCATCGTTCCTCTTTTTTTTTTTTTTTTTTATATATTTGCAAATTGTTGAAACACGATGTGTTCTTCGAGAAAGAGAATATATATCTTCGATCTTTCGTCGTCGTTGGCATTGTGAAACGCTTACGTTTTTTTTTTTTTTTTTAAATCGTTATAACTTGTTTTACGCGCCGTAACATCGACATTCACGTTTCGTGTCTCCTCTAAAATAAAAAAAAAAAAAAAAACGATAAAAAAAGATTAAAACTATTACTCGTTTGATTGTTATGTTTTTCGATACTATTTACTATGTGTTACCCCTCGCGTGCGTTGCGTTCTCGTTTCCCTCAATGTTAGCTTTGACTAGATAGCCGATCGCGTTTCCTTGGTTGATGGATGACGGCAATGTCTAGTGCACGTAGAAAATATATATATATATATATATATATATCTTTTTTTTTTTTTCGGGAAACAGGCATGGAAGACGCGAAGTGATGGCGTAGATGTAACGGCGTTGCTAGCGAAGGGTTCGTTGGCACCGCACGCTGATAGAATCGTCGGCTCCCACAGTTGGCTCGCTTAGAAGAGGTCACTATTTTTTTTTTTTCGATCTTTTTTGGGAGTGTGTTCACTGCCCGCCATGTGGAGTTGGCTCTACAAATAGCGCGTCACTATACAGGGTGTTTCTTTTTAAGCTTAACAAATTTGTTGAAAAAAGCTACGGAGGCTACATTAATGCGGTTGGTCCGGGTGAGTTATACGGCTAGGGGGCCGAGTATATGCGGCTAATCGTAACGATCAGTCGGCTAATTATCGAAATTATGTTGATTGACGTTTTAATTATTGAAAATAAACATACTGCTCTAATGAGAAACTTGCTAAGCGTCATCGAAATCCACTAAATCAGTTAACATTAGAAAGACATTGAGCACGTCCGAAGCATGGTGGAGCGCCAAGGCAACCGTGCAGTAGGAGCAAGGCTAGCTTATTATCGGACAGTTGTCACGCAAGTTAATTACGTTTTGTTTTTGGCTTTTTGGTTGGGCGATTTTGAGATGACGCAATTGGAAGAATGTGACGTAGCGAAGTGGCGTCGTGGGCATGTTGCGTAAGCAGGACACGTAACTCAATCGGAGCTGCGCGTGTGGAGTAACTTTCACAAGTCTGATCACCAGTACTGGGCGTTTCATAAACGGATCGATGGAAGGTATTGGCTTAGAGCCTTCGTGCAAACAGGCGGTAGCCTGCGCCACCTAGGTGCGTCTCTCGCTCCTAGGTGGCGCAGTGTGTGAAATGTTTCGGGCTCATCGGGGCGGTATGGGCAAAGGATGCTAATGGTTGCACCGCAGTCTGCAAGAAGCGCCGGTGATCTCACATGCACTGCGCAGTACGCAAGTGTATGCAAATGCGCTCGTCCCATGTGTTTCTCTCGTGTCCTTGTGTTTTTGCGTTGTTTCCACAGTGATAAATACTGTTACTCGTTCAGTTTTTTTGTGTTTTTTTTTCGAACTTAATAGACAGGGTTAAATCCCAGCTACGGGGGGCCTCTCTTGCCCATGTTTACTCTATATATATCTTTTTTTATAGAAGATATCGATCTGATGCAACGTTGTCGATACACCCGTGTGTGTCGGTAACGTTATAGTATGTACGTTATACTCTGCGGCGTATGAGTCATGGATAATATCGAGTATATATACAATATGGAGTTTTAGTGGGTCGTTCCGTTAACGATGCCCGATACGATAACGATACGATGCATGCGCAAAGGGGCCGGAGGAGTTTCAGGTACCGTCATAGGTTTCACTGGAACGATCTACTGTACCTTTATATTGAACACCTGAAAAAAAATCCCTCCAAAATACACGTGGAAATGTGTACGAGACCTTAATGAACATTTATATTTCCATTCCAAGTACATGTCCTAAAATAAAATAAAAAAAAAATAAAATGAAAAGAAACGTTGCGTTAGGCGGTTTTGAATATTGATGGAATCTCATGCGATGCCCCGCGATATAATGCTGCTTGCTATTTCAGCCTTCGCGGAGTCGTGGAGTGCGCGATCGTGCGACCAGTGCAGTAAATAGAAAGTAGTTGATCGTTGCGATACCTCCGATATCCTCGATAACTGTACGAGGTATATGCGCAAAGGAAGCGGCGGAGTGTCAGGTATCGGAACGACCGAAAGTTTGCAATGTTTTGGGCTCATCGGGGCGGTATGGGCAAAGGATGCTAACGGTTGCACCGCAGTCTGCAAGAAGCGCCGGTGATCTCACCAGGCGTGAGCTGACATGACCAACTGCACGCCTTGCACATTACATCATTTAGTCTGCCTTCCGGTCTCGGGCATGCGGACGTGTGGACCCAATAAATGCGCGATGAAGAGACTAATGCTTTTCTGTAATGGGTGATCGACATCAGTAACATCGTCAACGTAATTGTTGGTACCCGTAAACGTTTCTTCTTTTTTTTTCGTTATTGGATAGGTTATGAATGTCACAAAGTACACTTTCCCTGATAAAAAAATTAATTAATTAATTAACGCATTATTTAAGCCGCAAAACGTATTTTGTCTTCGAAGTGATATCGTTTGCTCGCGCGCTCTTGCGCAAAAATTACGTTTATTTCGAAATGAATGCCACAGGGACGTCAGAATGCAGGTCATTTTGTCGGCCTCCCATTGGCTGGAGGGTGCGTGGAAGACGGGTTCTCTTTCTTTTCCTGCGACATCGTGGCAGCTTAAAACGAAACCGTTGTCTTTCTTTATTTTTTTAACGTAGATTTTTTGTTTGTTTAAAAGCTGGTAATTTTATAATGATTTCCATTAATTTATCGCAATATATGCCACGCCAGCTTTCATAACACCCCCATAACGAAATAAACTACTGATGTTTAGTAGTTTATTTCGTTCAACCGTCCACCCCGTATAGGGTGGTCCTTATTTTCCACGCGGTTGCGTTTCAGGCGCGCCTCGCTCCCGTTTTGTTGGTTTTCTCTCTCCGCTTTCACTTTGTCCGCTTATCGGGCTCTGACCGGAGAACACGGGAAGGACCAGACGGCACCGACGTGAATTATTAACGAGCGCGACCGCGGCAATTATTATAATGACGCAAAGGGGTGGAAGTGGCCGACCCCGTTCGATCAAGGCGAGGCGATGCGACGCCCGACGGCCCGCGTGTCGTCTCGGAAAAGAGGCTGCTGGTACGAGGAAGCCATTACGACTCGAAATTGACACAAGACGCGGTTGGTCAAAACTCGTTGTGTCGAAGAAACGCCCCAGAGATCGTTACACACCGTAGTATAGTTCTGCCAGCGCCAACACACCTTTCCAGTGGTTATCACCCGGGCGAAAAAAAATGCCGGGTCAACGGGCTGCGTTTCGGTGGACCTGGATGCACGGATGAACGCGGCTGAGCCTTTTTAATCGGGCGGCGTCTTGCGCCACCTGGCCGAAGTTTTTAAAATTAACAATATACTATAATCTCCGAGTAAATTCTGATTTCACGGACGAGAGCAAAGAATCTGATATTGCCTCTGCGCAGGAACATTCCTCTATCGTTCTTTACAACCGAACTTTACAGTCCGTGTGACGTGCGGCCTTTTTTCACGTAAAGACGAGATGATGCGGCAAAATCTCCAGCTACGTTTTGAGTGAGTCGCGGAGGAAGGGAGGAAGGTTTGCACACGCGCAGGAATTCTTCTTGGATAGGTCAGTCGGAATCCGACGTCCGACTATCAAACTTTTATTGGCTGTTTTCTAGTGGGGTTGTGGTGAGCTCTTCTGAGGTTTGCGGTTTACTGGCGTCTCAAATTTCAACTGAAACTAAATTGGTGCTCGCATTTACGGTTGAGGACGAGAAACAGATACATTCCTTGCACTGCTGTGCCGTCGCAGCAACGCGGTTCTGGTTTTTTTTTTTTTTTTTTTTTTTTTTTTTAATCGTTATTATTCGGCAGCATCTGCTTGTACGGATGTACAGCTATTCCGCAGCAGCTGATGGAACTAACAGCAGGGCTTTTTGGTCAGTCATAAATTGCGGGTATAATTGCCCGGAGCGTCATGCGATGAGAGGAAACTTGTTTCATTTTTCTGCGGCGTCGTTTGAATTTCCCCGAGGATGTGAGTGTAATGTGTCTAAAATTGTTCTTTGTGTTGTTGCTTTTTTTATTTATTATAAAAAAAAAAATAGAATGAAAGCGCGGAGTCAGCAGCTCCTGCGAATTTTGGACACCGTGTTCACCAGTCCGTGAATTTGTTTCTGGGCCACGGTGGCTCTCGCTCTCGAGGGTACCATTATAAATTTAGATGAGGTGCGCGAATAACTGGGCGAAATTAAATGGCGCTCTGTCATTTGTATAGCGTTAACGCCATGCAAGCAGTAAACCTGTACGGCGTGGTTCGTCTTTGCACCGTGGAAGCTGAGGACGACTCGGCGCTAGTCTGTTTGAGCCGCTACTGTTCGTGCCTAAAGTCTCCCCATCCCCCCCAAAAAAAAAATTGGTAATAATAATAGTAAGGCGACATTCTTTGATGCGCCAGGCTGCGTGACGGTGCGAGGTTTCGGCCTCGATCACACTGATCGAACAGCACACGAGAGACAGTGTCTCTTTGCGGAATATGCTTCGTCATGCGTGTAGGTTGTCGTTACCTGCAAAAGAAGGTATCGAGCGAGTTTAGTCGCACCGAAAGCGCTGTTTACAGACAAAGCGTCACCGCCACTGCTTGTGCGCATGCGCAGAACCGACAGCAGCGCCACCGCACTGCCGCGGTGTCAGATATCTGAGTTGGTGTATACATGCATTCCAACGGTTATCATCCGGGCGATAAAAAATAAAAAGCCCAGGGCTATGACACGGATAACTAGAAATCTCGAGAGAGCAGAATTCTAAATTAGTTTATGCGAGCTCGCAATCAGACCGGAGAGGCGCCAGAGTATAAAGCGGGCGTCGTGGCGCGCGCGTAGGCAACGCGCCAAATAGAAACCACGCACCCAGCCGTCTCTATGAAAGCGGGCCGGTTGCCGCCGCTATTTCGGTGGCGCCGTTTGCTCGACACATTCTAAGTATTGTTTTACGCTCTGGGGGCTAATTCCGGGTTGCAGCGTTGAGAGAAAGAGCACGACGTCCCTTCCGTTTCGGGACCGACCAGACTCGGTTTCACCTTAGCGATGGAGCGCGGCGTGGGCTACGAGTCCTCCCAGCCAATCCGGGGCTACGAAACCTACCACGTGACTACACGTGCACACACGCTCCCGAAACAACGTGGGATCGACTTGGTTGACTCGTAGTAGTGTGCCTAGAACGTAGTGTTTCCAACTGTTCCGTTGGGGTCACGTGGTTTGTAGCTTGCAGTACGAACTGCGAGAGGGAGTTGAAAGCGTCTATCGTCTGCAAATGTTTCCAGGCTTTGCTTATCCTCTTCATTCGCTGACCCATTCGCCACGTGACAACGCGCGCACGCGCAGTCGATGTTTGTGGGAGGCGTCCGCCAATTAATTGCGAGCGCTCTTTGTGGTTTGAGTTGCCCACTCTCTCCTATCGAGGCGCTCTAGGTCGTAGCGTCCACCGCGGTTCATCGTACGATGACGTCGTGCGGGAGCCTCTAGGTGCTGTTGGTACAAGTCGGCGGCGGTTCAACGCCGTGACTGCCGTGCCGTGACCGGCTGAGCCGCGCTCGTCTCGTTTGAGGGCAAGCTCGCGGCTGGAAGAAGTGCAACAGTAGCCGGCGGGCGGCCATCTTGGAAAGCGGATGTGATGTGCCGCCTCTCTGCGTCTTTATGCTCGCTGCTGCTGCTGTCTGCTTGCCTGCCTGGCCGGCCAAACGACATTGCGTACTTTTTCTTTTTATTTTGATGTTTTGTTAAGCATCTCGCATGGCTGGGTGCCGCGTCGGTTGAAAGTGTCTCAGCTGCTGTCCCTTGATCTGTTTCTTTTCCTTTTTGTCTGTGCGCGCTTGCGTGTATATGTGCGTGTGTGTGTGGGGGGGGGGGGGGGGGGGGGTGAAGAGGAGCGTGGAAAAGTGGGTTGCAAGGTTGAAACCAGAAGTGTAATGCCCGATTCACACGGTGCGTTTTTGCTTGCGGCTTCGCAGTTGCGACGGAACGTCACTCGTGCGGCAAAAAAAAAAAAAAAAAAAAAAGCGTGGTGAAAGCTGTAGTGCTAAACGTCGCAGCTGCGAAATTGCGAGCAAAATCGGACCGCGTGAATCAGGTTTAGGACAGTGTCAGTAGTTGCGTAGAGATGAGACCGTGTATATATTTGAGCCGCTCCTTCTCCGGTACGTGGGGATCGGTGGTGCTCCGCATGGCCCTATAGACCAACAGGCGGCCCTGACGTCACGCAGCTGCGGCGGCGCTGTCGACGGCACTGCGCATGCGCAGATGATTCACTTCGTGCGAATTTGGTTTTTGCGCACGCGCAGTGCCCGCACCTGGCGTGGGCAAACGCGGGCTTGTTTGGAAACAGCCTGTCGGTCTATACGTGGCTTGCACGTGACGATGTCTAGGCCATTTTAATCGTTGAGATGTGCGCCGCCATCTTAGCCTACCGGACTGTGGAACGCGTTCTGGGCGCGCGCAGTAGCTCACTTCTGGGAAATATTTCACGCCGCACATGTGCTGGCGCCCAATAACTTTTTTTTTTTGCTTAGTTGATAGAAGTTAGAAAGGCGTGCATGCCCTTAATCTCTGGGGGAGCTAGAGATTATTAATATTTTTTTTTGGCACAATTCCCGAACGAGTCGATTTGGGTTGCGCAGCTGCACAGAAAGCGAGGCTGCATGCAGCGGGCCGAAAATACCGCGTACCCGACTCCGTAAAGTGTCCTTAGCCGAACGGTGGCCAGTCTGGCGTAATAAATGCCTAAAAAAAAATCTTCTAGCTTCTTGAAGGTATGAATAATTTTTTTATTGTTTTTTGTTTACTGTTCGCGGCTGGTTTAAACTACATCATGTTTTTTTTTTCTATACTTTTTTGGACATGAAAATCCTGCTGCAGCGAACGCTATGGTCCGGTGGAGCCAGTCAGCTAGCTCCAAAAGTGCATCGTCACGGCGCTCTCATCACCTCTGTGCGTTTCGCCGGCTAAATTAATCAGCAATCGCTTAGCGCAGGATGGCTAAAGAAGGGCGTAGGAAGGAATCATACTTTTGTTTCTTACTTTCTAGGCTATAGGTGGCGCGAGCTACCGCCCGTTACAAAGCGTGCAGCCGTTAGCATCCATCCATCCATCCATCGCGTCGCATATACCCGTGCCTGATTATTTCAGCCGGTGACATCATACGCACAAAGACCACAAGTGCCGTGACGATGCGCTTTTTTTTTTTTTTTCTTTTCTTGATCGCTGCTCGTTTGGTTCGATCGGATCGTACACCGTGGACTGCGGTCGGACTCGATGCGAAACGGAGTGGAGCCGATCTCGGTGGTGGCCACCGATGCGCTACAGACGCCCAGAGCAAGAAGATGAGACGTTCGAAAGCCTTCTTTAAAAGCGGAATTAACCCATTTGTTCGCCGATCGCGGCTCTCTCGAACCGACGTCGCGTGTTCTAAAAGGGCATCCCCCCCAATCCCCGAAGGAGGAAGAGTTTTTGCGCTGATCCCGCGACGCCGGCAGAGCGGAAAGATGTGGCGATTGCTTATACAGGAAACGAATCGAGCTCCATAAAAGCCCGAGGGGGGTTGAGCGAAGCGAGGATTACGCTAATCTCCGCACTTGTGTATTGCGTCAAATCGAGCGGGCGCACTCGGTTACCGGGTTTCCGCGCTATAATTAAAGCTCGCGGGAGCTCCTGTGTGTCTCTGTTGGGGTATAATCGAGCCGTGTATTCCGGGCCGGTTTATCGCGGGACACTGCACTGGGCGATCTTTCGGGGCTATTTTTGGCGACGAGGATTTCGGTTCGGGGTCGTGGTTTCGTTATCCTACGTGCCTCCGCATATTTATCTTCGCTTTTCGTATCGTTATTGTCTCGTTCGTGGTGCTCGTGAAATGACTACCGTAGAAGTAAAGAACGGACGGCGTACTATTTTCTCGATAAAGGAAGAACTTGGAAGTGGCGCATAATGCTGCGGACAGTTTAGTATTTTTTTTCTCTCTGATTTTTTTAGTTGTTAAAGGGGCGATGTAACAATTTTTGTATTTTGCACAAATACCGCTTAGAACGGATCCCTGACGTTAATGACCTGTGAAATACCCGTTTGTTTTTCACCACACGCAATCGAAGTCGCAGAAAAAAATAAAGAAAAAACAAGCCGAGTTCACCCCCTCAACCCACAGCCAGAACAAGCGGCCACGTGATCTGGAGCCGATTATATGCCGCCAATGTTGATCATAGCCATGCGCTGGGGTTGGCAAGGCACAGGACACGCGCTGAGTTCCAGACATTGTTATGGTTCGGCTGCTGTCGTCATTGCAGCGATTGGGCACAGGACACTACCCGAATGCTTCTCGAGCTATCGATTATCACGAGCCCAAATCGAGTGCCCACGCAATGCTCGGGTCCAATCTATGAGCCGCATTCAAATATCGTCACTGGGCGGTACTACTACCGCCCAGCTACGTCATCAGGTTTTGCGAAGGAGAGATTGAATGAAAACACTCAGTTTTGTCCTCGAAATTACAGCGCAACAAAAGAGTTTCTTGGTCAGTGGCGTTACGTGCGAGTATCCTTGAGTCCACTAGTGCCGCAGTAAACTCGTGTAAAGTCAAAAACATTACAATTGAATATCGTTGCACCGCCCCTTTAATGAGTATAGATGGCGCAAGCAACCGCCCAATTCGAAGGATTCATTTATGCTCATATCTTCGTCCTTTGACAGTACGCGCTTTCCGCGCGCCGATGTTTTTATTTGACAGAACGTGCATTTTCTGAAAAGCATGGCATCATCACCCGTCTCGCGCTTGCTTACTACTGCTCACTTTGAGTTACGAGAAAGACTCGAGAAATGGCGACACCAGATGGCGACATAAATACATATCGAGTAAAGCCCTCTGTCCTGGACAAAGTGGCGCCATTCGTTGATGTGGAAATGCTTGAGACACGTGCCCCGCGCCACTTCTGGGAAGAACAGGGCGTCTGAAATCTAGCTCAGTGCTGCGCTGTGCTCCCATGACCTTCCCAACGGCTGCATGTTGCGCGTGCCTCGTGCATCGACGCACTTTGCGCTACTTTTGATACATGAATTGGGGGATCGGTGGCCGAGTGGTCTAGCGCACACCAGCTCGGAGCACGTGCAGCGAGAGCTCGCGCTGCAGAACCCAGGATCCTGGGTTCAATCCCCACCCCTGCCCGTTTCGATCTGGATGAGCTTCGTACCCCTCGTGCGGTCGTGTATCACTACTGCGTGATGCACGTTAAAGGCCCCAGGCTAGCGGCTGTACCGCACTGGCTAAATTGCTCATCTACAGCTGGGAGACTCGTCGCCCGTTGAGGCAGACCAAGTTCTAGGCTGTATAAACATACACACAACGCAATTTTTTGAAACATGAAGGGGCTTTAATATCAAGTGGTAATGATGTCCCCACTGATGGGTTGTTGACTAACTATTGCTAACGAAACATTGCTTTTGATGTTTGACGTAAAAAAAAATAATTTAAAACAAAACGTGCATAGACGCGTTTTTTTTTTTCCGTCAAAGGAAGAATGATATATTAATAAATAGACACCCGTGCTTGATATGGGAGCAGCCCCAATCACTAACATATGCTGTATACTTTTTTTTTTTTTTACGAAACTAAACATTCAAGTACTGTAAAACCCTTAATGTTCGCGAGCCCTCAATTTTCGCGAATTTCGCGAATTGAAGAATTCGCGAAATTTAAGGGCGCGCGAAAATTTCGGTCCTTAAGATTTTCAATGCAGGCGTCTGGAATTCGCGAAATTTAGTGGTCGCGATTATGTCATCTGTGACCGATTCGCGAAAAATAGGGGCCGCGAAAATAAAGGGTTTTACAGTACTTCTATTCATTATTGATTTATTTCTAAAATCATTAATTTTGGTACATGAGCCTCGATCATCAAAAAAAGTTTATAGAAGAAAAGAACAAGACACTCATTGACAAGCTGATGCATTCTGAGAATAAAGGAAGAAATCGTTGGCTTCCGTCGTGCTTTAGCTGCGCGTTCAGGCTCGAGGTTCACGAGACGCCCCGAAGCGTCATCGAAGGCAGGAACACTTTGCTGCGCCGGAGGGGGGCGGGGCGACAGCCGGCCCTGCCTCTCCCAACCTGTCGGTGACTAGACCCTTCAGCGGGATGTGAAGGAAGGTCGTTGAATGTAAACGGCTCGCCTGCATCCTTGCGTTGGCTTTGAAGGTCCTCCGCGCGTGGCCTGCACTCCGTTGTCGCACTGACGACGGGGGACAAGGCTGTGCCGTTATGGCCGCAAGGTTTCGAAACGACAAGTGTGGCGCGAGGTGGAAGAAATTCCTTCCCTGTTCCGACAACAGGCGGGATCGCGTGGCCTTATGGAAGCTGCCTTCTATAGACCATTGCAAGCATGGCGCCCGACTGGTGCCCCATGCGTTCGAGCGCGTGCAGAACGTGCTTGCAATGCCTAGCGCGTGATTGGCTCCGAGCCCTTGACGAAAGGTGACGTCGGCGCTCGTTATCAACACGGGCCGATTTGACGCCGAACGATGACGTCACCCTCGTTATCTAATACATGCTCAGAGTATGTGAGCAAGCAATGGCTGACAGTCGTTGGCGCGGTCTTTTCAAAAGGGTCAATTGCACGTACTTGCCCACACGAGCGGAGGCACGGCTGTTGCCAGATGCGCTACTTGCAATCGCCTATTGGCGACGTAAGCGATCGAAAGCGTCGCTGCGATCGGCCCTCCACGATTGGCCGAATGCTGACTATGACGTCAGCAAAGGATTTCTCATCCACGGAAATAAGAGGAATGGAAGAACTTTAAGTTTGACGGTGTTAGCAGTGTTGGTTTCAGAGTGCAATGATTTCAAGCTTCCACCATGCTCATTACAAGCACCATCGAACTTGCTGTTCGCGAGGTAATGACGTCACGAGAGGGAAACATAGGAGGGCGCCACCAAAACATCCCGCCGCTAATAGACCTTCGCGAAAATCGCCTTCTCCGCGCTGCCATCTTTGTCTGCTGGGCTGTGGAACGCCCTCTTAGCATGGGCGCTGTTGAGCTGCTGTGCGGTGTGTCGAACGCAGCTTATGCGTCCACAGCTCAGTGACTCAGCATTTTACGCCCGGGTGATAAGCGATGCAAAGGTCTATACTTCATTTCAGCTTAAGTTCAGACGCTGCCAACGCTACAAGGTAACGGGACCAAAGGCGCAAGTCACTAGGCCTCTTCTGTTTATGAGTGGTTCAGCGATGATAGAACACGTACAGAAACCTAACGAACACCATGACGGTGCGCTTTTGACTTGAGAGTAGCGACATTGTGGTGCTTAGAATCATGATTTTCAGTTATCTCAAGCTTCATCTGACATCGCGTCTAGCACTTGTCTGTCCGCCAGAATGTAAAAAAAAAAGAAGGCAAATTGCTAGGCAATTTTTGTTGCATACATAAAACGTTATATCATCACAAAGATTCGGCGATACTCTGAGTTTCAGACGCATATACGTTTGTAACTTCATAGTTGTTCCTAGAATGAAGCGATACAGCCGCTTATCTGGCTGATAAACCTGGCGATCTTCCAGAGCCTTCGATGCTCTCAAGCTCCTCTCCCTCCGTGCGCAGAGGTGGTCGAGCTCCTCCTCGCCTTCCCCTCAGGTCACATGACCCTCCCGTTAACCAATCAGCGTCGAGCACCTGCGTGAGATGGAGTACGTTGTGTAACCCAACACACTGTGTACAAGCAGGTCCGGGTTCGCCCGCACCAGATGTGGGTACTGCGCATGTGCAAAGCGCCCCCCCCCCCCCCCCCCTAAAAATAATAAGAGCACACACGCACGCGCACATAAACGCCAACGAACACACACACGTACATAAACAAAAAAACTCGATGGTATTAATATAAAAAAATGGGGCTAGTTAGTGGGTACATCGATTGGAAGTAAAGCGTCGAATAAAGTTCTTAGTCCCCGTTTATACGGCGCTTTTTTTTTTTCCATTCAGTATACATAGAAGACACAACACCGAACATGACAAAAAAAAAACATAATAGAGTTAGATTAGTTCACACCTATATATGTAGTGTTCCACTAAAACAAAAGTAATTAGCATCATTACTTCGTAGCATTCTACATATAATCGGGCGAATAATTACCCGCCCGATTCCTCGAGGAGAAATATCGCGAGGGATTCATCACACAACACATTCGTTTTTGTTTTTTTGTCGCACGTGTACCGGTAAATATAATACCTACAGGAAAGACCGAGTAAAAGATGGCACCGCGCTCTAGACTCTGGGTACTATGTTGACGGTAATTAATACGCCGATGCAACCATCGTTTCTTTAATTATAGGCGGACAAAGCATTTCCGAAGCATGTGGGCTTCGTTCAGTCTTCGAACATGTTTGCAGACGAGTTTGGTACGACCGACGAACGATCGAAAAATCCCGTCGTGCGTTGGGGGGGAGAGTCAGTGTTGCCTTCTCCGTTCCCTATATGCGCGCTACTCTTTATGTATTGTTTATGTTTACGCTCTAAGACAGCTGTCTGTCTGCCTCGCCCACCGACCTGCCCGCGGCGTTGTCGCCGGAGCGTCAAGGGCGTGATTCCTGGGCTGCCGCCGGCGGAAATTCTTCCTCGCGTAGTTGACTTGGCTTTGGAGAAGGACGGGCGGAATGCGCGTGGCACGGCGGCGAGCCGTGCATGTCGACAGGGTGGCATGTACACGGGACTCCTATAGAGCCGTTCGCAACAGCTGGTAACCGGCAAAAAACAATAATAAAAAAAATAAAAAACGAGAGAAAATGAAGTTTTATGAATGGAAGTTTGAGTGAATACTATAGAATAGAGTTTATTCGCGTGCGGTAGCAGATGCATGGGGCCAAACAACAGCAGATATGCAGATTCATACGAATGAAATGAAATGAAAGGAAATCTTTATTTCCAGAAATTTACTCTGGCGGGCCTCCAGACAAAAAACTACCTTAACTGGGTCTGGGGCCCTAAAGTAAAAAAAACAAAAAAAAAAAACAAGCATAGCAATCTGGCTGAAAAGTGTGATACATTGAAAGGCTCGTTATGCAGTATATGGAGTTTCTCTTACCAACCAGGCATGAACTTCAGTGACAATAAACAGAGGAAACGTGTGAGAGCGCAGGAATGTTCGGCAGCAAGCATACTATGCGAAAGCGAAAAAAAAAAAAAAAAAATGTCGTACGGAGACATCCGCGCTAGATAAAACACATATACAATTCAGCTGTAGTCAGAGGGTATATATATATGTTTTCTAGATGGTGCCTGTTGAGTAGAGCAGGTAACGCATGGCGAAGGCATTGTAAAGCATAACTCGTGCGGAAATGAGGAACATACCATATATCTCAAAGCAGCGCATACTGATCGGGATTTCCTTTATGTTCAAGTCCGAGGTGCACCAAAGAAATTCAGTGAATTCATTTCTTCCGAAAACGAAAACATAGAAAAGACGATACACGTGAATATTTGTAATGACAATAAACCTGACTTTTTCGAACAGCGGTTTAGTGTGGTTAGATAGTGTACATGCATGAGCAATTATAAATAGTCTCTTTTTTTTTTTTTTTAAGTAACAGCTTCTTGTTTACATTAATTTTAAGGCAATTTACCTCAAACCATCTCCCAAATTGCGTGAGAATATCGTTCCTCTTAATAATTAAGCTTTCTGCGTCTATACGCCCGACATAAAAAAAAAAAAAAAAAAAAGCTGGTGTTGTCGGCATGTATTACAAACTGCGCTAGACTACTAACCTTTACCACGTCGTTGGAGTATCAACCACCCTTATTGGCGTTATAGGAACAATCCACTAAAACTCTCCAACATAATGGTAGTCACGAGGGAAGTGCCCGCTTTTCGTTTCCGAGGATGGTTAGGGTTCTTCGAAGCTTCGATCCAAAAACGCGCTGTAGGATCTGGCGCTCAACAAAATGCCCCTCGGATGTCATGTGACGCCGTTTCGTAATCGCACCTTCCATCTCGCAGCGACCGCGTCTTTGATGACCAAACACGATTCAGCTTGCGCTATACGCTCAATCGATCCATTTGTCCCTTCGTGTGTGTGTGTGTGCAGGAATGAAGGGTCCCGTGATTCGCCCGGGCTTTCCGTCGCCGCCCTTGTCAATGCGAGACGTGTATCCGAACTTGTCGAACACGTAATCGACGGAACGCGATTATGCATGTCGAGCTCAATTTGTTTTAAGTATGTGATTTTTTTTTTTTGTCGTGCTTTTTATTTTTGAGTCGTGCCTCGTCGCAGACTCGTTGTTAGGCGTCGTGCACGACTGAATTCCGACTGTAACACGAAACGGAGAGAGTAAAAAAATGAAATAAAAACAAATTAGGTTGATCGCCGGGTCGACGCCTTTACGAAACGAATTCTATGGCTCGCCGGCATCTGTGGAATGGGTGTAGTATATGGGCGTGGACTTTCTTTCTGGCCTCGAGTAACTAGTGGTTCGACTATTTGCCGGTACATCTACTTATTAGCATTTGTGCAGGCTTGTGCGCATACTAACCACTGCGCTCATGTCTGCGTTCATGACCTCAAGAAGAAAAAAATCGCGAAGGAAGAGAGGCGATTGATCCGGGAAAGGGGGAGGAAGAGTCCTGGTTTTGGATGGTTCTGCTTGACTACACGTTTTTTACGGTCTCGAATATATTGGGCAGTTTTTTTTTTTAGCGGATCGTGTTTTGGGAGTCCACCGTGTTTTATTTTAGAATACGAATTCCCTGTCGAATATATTCCATTTGGTTAATCGACATTTCATCCAACCCGCAGTGTTTTCCTAAACTTTGCCACGTTGCTGCTACATTTTATTTTCCATCTTTTCTTTTTTTTTTCTCCCCGCGTAACTGGCCAGGTCACGGTTATTTTATTTTTATTTTTTCGTCGCAACGAGCGGTGTGTTGTGGAATGCACGGCATTTTCTTGTTGTCGCCGTAACTTCCCAACTGGCCACCCGAGCTCCCCCGACCGCTGTTGACATTCCTTTGTTACTCGTGGGAACGCGTATGTTCTGTCCAGGACCAACTTGGTTCTGTCCGTTGGACTTCTGCTATTTTGATGTTTTTATTATCTTGTTTCGTTTTAGTTCTTTTCTTTTTTTTCCTTTTTAGCAAGCGGGGGCGACCAGCCCAAAGGGACAATGGCACGGGCTTCTTTAGTCCGACCAGGGGAGCAGTTTGACGCGAAAATGTTCGGAGAGAAGAAAAATAGCAGAGAAACAAAGTTAGGGGGATGGTTTGCTCCGATTGCTTGGTTTGGCCAGGAGCTGAAAGCCAGGGCGATATGAAGTCTTCCTCCCTTTTCGTGACGTTAGCAAAATGAATGATTTCGTACTGAATGAGTTTCATAGGGACGACATTTCTCTCTGGGGATTCTGGGGCGGATCATCTTAGCTCTCTGCACTTTTTCACTTCGCACCGAACAGAAACTAGACATGCGCTCCGACACGTGTTTAGCCAACCGAGCGTTTTTTTGTTTTTTTTTTTTCCTACGATTTTAGTGGTCACCGCGCATGCGCGGGAGCCGTTTTTTCCGAAGAGCGAAGTGTCACGCTCCGTCGGACAGCCTGCGCGCCACCTCGTTGGCGTGACGTCAAAAACATGCTTCTGACGTCACGCCCCCTGCGGTGGTGCTGCTGTCGGCGAGGCGCATGTCCAGACTGCTTCTCGCTAATGGGGTTTCTTCTGCGCACTATAGCAGTCTGCTCGACTGCTGAGCGCGTGTTGACGGCGGGCTTCCATGCTTCCTTTTCAACGTGCATTACGCGCCCTCAAGACTGCCGGTCTTAGCAGCCTATTAATGTGAGCTCGTTCCGAGCCTGCGCTCTAAACGTCGTCCCCCAATATGGCGTCCAGTGAATACCCTCTCTATAGATGGAAAGCTACCTAGAGTCAGCGACCGTCGGCTAGCGTATCCAGCGGCTCCAGTTATAGCAGCGAGTTCGACACAGCTCGGCGACGCAATAGATCGAGAGGAATCCCAGCTGAGAGAAAGAGAGGAAAGCCACCTGGCGCTCCGGCCTGCCCGCCTGACTGGCGTCTGTTGCTTGCCGCCTGCTGCTGCTGTCGTGTCGCTATTTCTTTCCCGGGCTGGGAGGGGGGTTGAAAGACGCGCGCATACCGTTCTGTCGGGGAGCGGAGTGGCCGTGGTCGGAAAGCGGAAAGGGGACCCCTCGGAACTCCCCCCCGCGCTTTCTTTACCTTTTCATTTCACGGGGTTCCGATAACGGGGTGGGTGGGTAGGTAGCGGCGGGGTTGTGTTCGTACGCGAGGCAACGCCGTGTTGCTGCGGCGTGAACTGCATTCTGAACCTTCCTGCGCGCAGTGAGCTACGCAAGGATGCTGTGGAAGCGCTCGTGTGGGCGCTATTAGGGAGTTTTAGTAGACCGTGTTTCCCCCTCCGCTACGAAGAAACCGCCACTGCGCCTGCGCGCCGATGGCCTTGGCTGTAGAGTTCCGGGTAGCGGAGGGGCTTAGCGGAGCGGGAAACACGGTCTACTAAAACTCGCTATTAAATTGCAAATATTGCGGTAAGTCTATAAGGCTACGGGTGGGTTTTCAACGAAACTCCGGTTACAAACACCCCTGGAGATGATTGAATATATTACGCGAAGCATGAAATAGCGCTTTTCTTTAGAAGAATAAAATAGCAGTTTTCTTTAGACACCATTTCTGTTCCGATAGGATAAGTATTTCTTAATTGCTGAAAGCGGTATAATCCGCCATCTTGGACGTCGCTGTGTGTCCGGCAGCACTGATTTCTCCTGCGCTTGAGTGCAATCTTCGGAATTGCAACAGAGGCAGAGGGGGAGGTGAAAAAGGCGGAGGGGCGTGGCAGAGAGGTGTCTCCTCGTCACCACGCGGTACGGAGAGGTTGTGAAGGGACTTGGGATGGACCGGCTGTTCCGGCTAGGCCGCGGGCAGACACGCGGCTGCGGAGGCCCCTTGCCCCCCCCCCCCCCCCCCCCCCGTATTCTTTTTTATTTATTTATTTATACTGTAGGTACATCTTACTTTTAAGGCATACACACGTGTGGTGCAATATAAATTTCACGCGGAAGCGTTCACGCACAAGATAGCACGCATTGCGTAACAGTGCTGACAAACAGAAATAAATACGGTACATATTAACAGGTCCTACATGAAAATGGATCATTAACACAAAAGGCGTACCAAAGCCGGGGTCACACTGCTTATACATCATACTATGGTGCCTTCATGTGCGCTTTGCTTAGGGTGGAGCACCATGGGGTGGAGACATCTGGCCATTTTGTCCCACACTTTTACTTTTTTTTTTTTTTGTTCAGAAGCGCGTGAAAGAGCGTGTCCCTGCACGCGTTTGTGGCGCTGATTGTTATATGGCAACATTTTTTTTTTTTTTCGTCGATTTCTTTGTATTTTACCCGTGAGCGCGTGCTGTCGGCATCGGGTACTACAAAGGGTGGCATCACCCTAAACTGAAGGAACTGAGGCACCCTACGTCATACAAAGGACAGTCTGCATACCGATTCGAACGCGAGTCACCTCTAGATTCGTGCTTCGAATGCGTCATGGCAATGAGTTCGAGGAGGAAACTTGGCAGGCGGCATTCGAACCACGGATATACGGTGACTCGTGTTTGCAGTCTGTCTTTTGTATAATGTATGGGCAGTGTGACCCCGGCTTTAAAGGCAACTTTAGCTTGTGAGAAAAGACGACAAACACGAGCAAAGAAATGTTGTTGTTGTTGTAAAATAGCAAAGATTAGGTGAACAAAACAGACCCGGCTAATACCTTGCCCTTGACGTCTGATCCCTTTTTCTCTCATTATGACTGTGGCGTGAAGCAGTAGACAGTTTCCTGGGTTCTATTAGAGTCAGTAAATTAAGCTATTCGTTGACTCTGGTATTATCACCACCCCCGGGGAAGAGGGGGGGAAGGACCTTTGTCCTTTTGCTCTGTGATGTAGAGAAAGGACGAGGGCATAGAAATGGAGCTTTTTTTTGTTTTGCTTTTTTTTGATGCGATGGACGAATATGATTCCGGTGGCGACGCTTTGGCGCCGCCGGCCTCTCGTGGTCATTCTTTCGCAGGCACGTCATGAGGCCACATGAGGCAGACGCATTCCCCTGGCCACGCCGTCGGTGGATTGCGTTTCAGGGATGCTCGCATCGAGGCTCGCTTACGAAACGGGATCTGCGCTAAACTCTGAACCTTGCGGGAACCAGAGCCCACGAGATTGAACACGTGGGAGGACGACTTCAGCTTCTCCGTGGGAACATTCTACCTTTGTACGCTGCGCGTTTCGTGGGACACCGCTGGGTATGGTTTCTCCGCGCTATCATCATCGCGTAGTCGTTTCCGCATCTGATGTCGATCACGGCGACTGGTCGAGGCCTCGAAAGAGCCGATTCCTTTTCAAAGGAAGTGTGTAGATAGAGTTACCGTACGGCAGGTGGGGACTTCGTAGGGCCTCCTGTCCGAAACGACTCTACGAGTGGAGAAGGTTCATAATGCCCGTTTGAAACGCAGCGTCACGGGCCATTTTTAGCGTGCTCTTTGGTTCTTCTTTGCATGGTTACGGTGGCTCTTGATCTGTTTGAACGGCGCCACAGTGCTTGTCTTTTAGAGCGCAGCTCTTGGCCATCCGTTTCCGGTTTGAGCGGCGTCGGCGTCAACGCGCGGTGCATTATGGGTAAGGTCCCATAATGCACCGCGGTGACGCGCGTTGCGTTATGGCACGTTTCCCATAATGCACCGCGCGGGAGGGGGAAGGAGGAAGAGGGGGAGGAGGCGAGGAGCACGGGATTTGTAGATGAGGGGGGAGGAGGAGTGGGGAGGAATGAGGAGGAGGGGCACACCGTCCCCTCCGTCCCCTCCCCTCCCCTCCCCTTCCTCAAGAGCTGCGCTCTAAATCGGCATTACAGGGGGTTGTAAACGTCTTTCATTTTTGTATCTTGTTCTCTCCCTCCCCCTTTTTCGTATTATGCAATTTTTTTTTTTTTTTAATTCATTTAATGGGTGCAACCGTAATGTATTCATCCATCCATCCTTGAAAGTACAAAAAGGCTTTATAGAGCTACTAGGCGGTCGCGATTCTGTGGTTGTGGGAATTATAATAGGGAGTTCATTGTAGGACCGTTCCGGTAACCCCAATAACGATATGCAATGCACGCTGAAAGGTACGTGTGCGCGTTTTTCCGATACTGACCCGGAATACTCCGCGATGCACTTCACTTTTCAATAGGGAGCACCCTGCGCTGGTCAGCGGCTCGATTAATTCCGCGTCTCCTCGCCTTGTCGGGCGTGCGGCGAGGAACGAGAGGTTGGTGTCCTCCATCGCCACCGTCGCGCCCAAGGACCGCCGCGCTGTTTCGTCCTCGCTCGGGTGCATAATGTCAGGAGGTGGACGTGAGGAGAAATCCCGAAGCGGCCAAGATTCCGCGGGGTGACCTCACCGCCGCAACGAACGAGGGGGGCCCGCGGCGGCGCGTTACACACACGGCGTCGGAGCGGTTACGTGCGTCGACTCCCTCGTCCTGGACTCCGTTTCGTGAGGTCACGTGGTGACGTCACGCGCGCGGGGAGGCCACGCGTCAGCAGCCGCAGACGGTGAGAAGCGAGAAAAATCGGATGCCGACGACGACGCCACCGAAGACGCGTCACACGGGTTACAAAACGCAGTTATCTCCCGGAGCGGCCGTTACACGTAATGAGAGGGTAACGTGACGAACGCCGTAGCGGATCAGCAAGTCCTGGATAATGAGGTTTACTCCTGCGTGTTTTTTACGTCATCCGTCGGAGGCGGGTGCGGGACACCTATTGGACGCGAGCGCTGCGTTCGACGGAAACTTGTGTTTATAGATTGGGTACAGGAGCCCCAGCCGAACTCTGACCCATCGCTCTTGACCAATTGGTGCCCCGCGTTGGCCTTCTTTAGGTGACGTCACAAACCCAACACTACGGCGTCGTATCAGGTTCGGCTCGCGTAGTGACGACTCTAACGCCCGGGATATTTGTTCATGGAACGGGGCGTAACAGTGCGTACGGGGGCCGAGGACCACGTCGGATTGGATTGCCCGATCGGCCTACCCCCCCCCCCCCCCCCCCCCTCCCATGTTCGTATGAAATGGAGAATAAATTGAATTGAATTTGAGTGCCTTTGTCAAAGAGGCATTCCAGAATCTCGAGGCCTACCCGATGGCGTCACGACTTTCGAACTTCGTAGCTCAGACGACGCGTTAACTGACTTATGTTTAATGCACAGTATAGGAAGTTCAGTAATGCACAATAGAAAGTGTATACAACGAGCACCCTTTAGCGTGTACTTGATGACGTCATGGTCACTTGGGGGTTCGCTCTCCGTGCGAGCTTTGCTCCCCCTGTGCTTACTCAGCCACTCATGGGAGCAACGTAGGCTTGTAAATCCTTCCCCACATCCGGGCTTCGAGAACCAGAGAACAACAAAACAAAATAAGGGAAGTTCTTATTTTTTTTTTTTTTTTTTTAATGGCGTCTAGTATTTATGTACTCTACCTGCGGTCCTGTCACTAATGGTCGGAAACAGTTTTCTCTCTTTCTCTGTTTATATATACTATGCGAAACGGTGGATGCACTTTGTTCTTTTTCATTTGCCGCCAGTCGCCATCCGTCGGCTACGTGGTGGTGGCGACCGACGTGAGTGAGTCATGTAAAGAACGACCGCGCTCAGGGACGATGCGCCGCAAATGGAAAAGACTCGGTGTGGACGCTGGTCGCCCTAATGACCTCACCTTCCCTACCCTCCTCCTTCTCTCTCTCTATCCATATCCTCTTTCTGCCTTCCCCGTAATGTCGTCCTCTTTTGCCCTTCCCCGTGGATCTATAAGGGGCCCGTTGGCTGAACGGTCTTTCCGCTCTAATAGCCGAACAAGGAACAATACCGTTCCACCCATTCCAACGTATGCGGGTGTGTGTTTTAGCCTTTAGGTTGGCAATTGTGGCGTCGCAGTGAGACGTGACATTGTGGTTTCCCCGCTAAATTTAGCGGACGTTGTTGATTCGACACTGTGACGTCACGGGGGTGACATGGTGTCACGTGACAGGGGAAATTATGACGTCACGTGACCATGTGATTCTCCGCTAAGTTTAGCGGGCCACGACTTGTATACGCTCCACGAACGTACCCCGACATCCACCGCGAAACCACGCCAAGGGCGGCTATCTCCGTAAAAATACACACGACCCCTTTTTTGCTTCGACCTTTCCACTCGTTGGAGCTTCGTTTTTTGTGGCGTTGTTCGCCGTCTGCTTGTTTCGTGCCCCATTGCGAGGCTCGTTACAACGCCCCCGCCGGTCGTGTCTTCCTCTTGCACGCGACGCCTGAGAGCTGGTAACGGGAGAAAATTGGACACAATTAGTCGGCGAAGGTCGGCTGGACACGTCACGGGCAGTGCCTCGCTTCCGTGCGGAAATGGCACCTTCGCGTATGGATTGCCGCACCGGTGCTGCTGCTGTCGGAATTTCTCGCTGCAGCCGCCGAGCGCGTCTTCGAAACTGCTCCCGGATGCATGCACTGCCCACCTTGGCGATGCTGCCGAATCTCTGCATCCGTCCATCTTAATTAAAAAGAAAGCAAAATAAAAATAAACAAAAACAATAATATATTCACCTTTTTTTTTTTTTTTTTTTTTTTTTACTTTGTTTGCTATAAGCCGTAACGGTGTGAAGACAAACGAACGGCAGTCGTCTGTTCGCGGGAATGCCGCCTTTCCAGACTTTCGCGCACAAATCGTGGATGCGGTCCTTTTTGTTATCTGTGTGTTCTCTGCGCATGCGCAGTGCGCTCACAATTGTCGCGTGACCACACGCTTGTTTATCAACGATGAGTAAGTGTGTGTATAAATAGGAGGTATACTTCGTCTCACCCTACGATGGACTAAAGGTAAAAAGCTACGGACCGCCAGATCCAATCACTAGCCACGTAGAAATTGTGTGCTATTTTGCTTCGATGCACGTGTCGGTGCCCGCGTTTCAAATCAGTGATGGGGGTGGACGGACAGTGGTTCGAATCGAATAGCAGTGAGTTACTAAACAATTTTACATTGCAAAAAAAAAAAAAAAAATAAGCCACGACGTACAATAGGCTTTTTGCAGTGTCAAATCTATAAACATGATGCAGCACTTATGGGTTCGGAGCATTTTTTGTTCAGCCCCTAATCAATTCTAAGCATGTCATAGTTTAACGTGGGACATGATTTGACCTGGCAGCCCGTGGCTATGGCCTTTAGTCCATCGTAGGATAGGACAGTCTCTCTCGACCACACACGATGCACTAGGAACAGTCAATGTTTTTCTTCACTTATTCTCGTTAATATGGACACCGTTTCAAAGCATTGCAGATCGAGGTCCCTCATTTGCGATCACGACTGTGCGCGTGACCCTCAGCGTTCGCTGGATTGCCAATTCTTCAAAGACCCCCGAAGGTCTTTGAATAGATCCGTGGAACAGGGCTGTCAATCGGTTTTACTGGGAAGGGTTGTCGCCATCATACGCTCCACTAACCATATTCCTTTCTCGCTGTCGAGACCGCGCGAACATCGGAGCATGATACCGATCACATTTCACAGGTAGGCCTTTTTTTAATGCATCGCAACGCTCGCTTTGACGAAAACCCGGCGGTGTCTTTGGTTTGTCAGCGCCAGAGAGGGAGAGGGAGGGGGTGACGGTGTGGGACGCTCCCATTGGTCCGAAGTGCTGACGTCAGCACACGTGAACCCCTCTCTC
Source organism: Ixodes scapularis (assembly GCF_016920785.2). Classification (NCBI taxonomy): domain Eukaryota; kingdom Metazoa; phylum Arthropoda; class Arachnida; order Ixodida; family Ixodidae; genus Ixodes; species Ixodes scapularis. Next base: position 94,296,758 of record NW_024609880.1, read on the forward strand.
TCCCCGGCGCTGACAAACTAACAGACACCGCCGGTTTTTCGTAAGGACGACCCCTTTCGCTTTCGACAGTCACGCGCACAACTAGCGCGGAGCCAGGTAGGAATGCAAGCGTGCTCGGTTGCCGCTCTGCCGTCGCTTGTTGTTCGCTCTGGGTTTCCGTGGCAGTGCGTGGGCTGTGACCTGTGTGTGCGTATTTAAAAGGATGGATGCGGTTCCCTCCACCAGTGATATGGATTCGGTTTCTCCCGCAAGCGGTATGGATGTGGTTCTTTCCACCAGTGATGTGGATCACCGTATCCGGGGGCGCCAACGTACTTTGCCAGGCAGAGTACAGAAAACAGGTGAATTAAAATTGCAGTATAATTCTTTATATATACATGGGTGTTTTTTATCTCAAATCGGGCAGACTAAAAGGGTCTAATTTTTAATTTTCACGAAAAAAATATGTTTTGGGGGCATTTCTCAAATGAAGGAGGGCGCAAACAGCATGTTCCCCAGATTTTTTGTTCTCGAGTTACGAGCCGTAGTAGACGCAGTGGCAGAATCTAGTGTTTTTGCCTGCCGTCGCAGGTCGCGTGTTTGACACCCTCTGCTGGCGCTAGTGTTTTTAGAGCGCAGCTCTTAGGGGCCCGTTCCCGGCTTGAGCGGCGTCGCCGTCGCCGTCGCCGTCGGCGTAACCGCGCGGTGCATCATGGGAAATGTCCCATAATGCACCGCGCGAGTCCCCCACCGGGGTCACGTGACCTTGTGGGGGGTCACGTGACCCCCCCCCCCCCCCCGAGGTCACGTGACCCCCCGAAGTCACGTGACTCCCCTGAGGTCACGTGACCCCCCGAGGTCACGTGACCCCCGCCGATGTCGCGTGACCCCCCGATGACGTCATCGTCACTGATGACGTCACCGGCATCCACATCGTCATCGTCATCATCACTGATGACGTCACCGGCATCGACATCGTCATCGTCACTGATGACGTCACCGGCATCCGCATCGTCATCGTCATCATCACTGATGACGTCACCAGCATCCACATCGTCATCATCACTGATGACGTCACCGGCATCCACATCGTCATCGTCATCATCACTGATGACGTCACCGGCATCCACATCGTCATCGTCATCATCACTGATGACGTCACCGGCATCCACATCGTCATCGTCATCATCACTGATGACGTCACCGGCATCCGCATCGTCATCGTCATCATCACTGATGACGTCACCGGCATCCACATCGTCATCATCACTGATGACGTCACCGGCATCCACATCGTCATCATCACTGATGACGTCACCGGCATCCACATCGTCATCGTCATCATCACTGATGACGTCACCGGCCTCCACATCGTCATCGTCATCATCACTGATGACGTCACCGGCATCCGCATCGTCATCGTCATCATCACTGATGACGTCATCAGCGACGTCACTGATGACGTCACCGACATTCGCATCGTCATCGTCATCATCACTGGTGAAGTCATCAGTGACGTCACTAATGACGTCATCGGTACCCGCATCGCCATCGTCACTGATGACGTCATCAGTGACGTCAGTGATGACATCATCGGCATTGGGGGTCACGTGACCCCCAAGGTCCATGACCCCCTCCCTGGTTAGTTTAACCCCCACCCCAGTGCCCTTCCCTCCTCCTCCTCCTCAATAGCTGCGCTCTAATTCGGCGTTACAGGGAGTTGTAAGCGGCTTTCATTTTTTTCTACACCTTTTTAACTTTTTCTCCTCATTTAATAGGTATTAAAAGATACCTTGACGTATTCAAATATTTTTAGGAATTTGGTTGTTTTCTAAAATACATGTAAAACTCGTCACTCCGGTCGCTTTTTGGTCAACTTTGACAGGTCATTACTTTGTCTGTACTTAAAGTAAATTTTCTTTCTTTGGCTCTACAGAAAGCCCAAAGCATGCCCAATATATATGTAATAATATCATTATGATTTGTCGACTAGCCGCTCCGCTACCTTCGCGTAAACGTTGTAAGAATCAACAAATGTTGAAAGTTTGAGATCGATTTTCTCAAAAACCCCATTTTTGTAAATTTTTATTTTTTAAATTCCTTTAGTTATTTTAGTCGACTACAAGAAAAAACAGTCTAGAAATGTAATATTTTGGTTGAATGTCCTCTATTTGAGCCGCAATCACGTGAAATCTGTGAGCATTTGTTATTTTTCACAGCGTTTACGTGAAGGTAGCGGAGCGGCTACTCAGCAGATCATAATCATATTACTATATCTATACTAGGCATGCTTAGGGCTTTCTAAAGAGCCCAAGAAATAAAATGTACCTTAAGTACTGACAAAGTAATGACCTGTCAAAATTGACCAAAAATAGACCAAAGTGACGAGTTTGAAATTTTGTTTAGAAAACAATCAAACTATCAGAGATATTTGATTACGTGAAGGTATTTTTATAGTACCTATTAAACGAGGAGGAAAAGTTAAAAGGGTGTACAAAAATCACTAGCGCCAGCAGAGGGTGTCAAACACGTGACCTGCGACGTCAGGCAAAAACACTAGTTTCTGCCACTGCGGCTTCTACGCTTCGTAACTCGAGAACAAAAAATCTGGGGAACATGCGGTTTGCGCTCTCATTCATTTGAGAAATGCCCCTAAAACATTTTTTTTTTTTGTTAAAATTAAGAACTGGACCCTTTCAGCCTGCCCGATATGGGAGGTTTCATCGCAAATTGGGCAGACTAAAAAAGTCTAATTTTAAATTTTCACGAAAAAATTATGTGTTTTTGGGGCATTTCTCAAATGAAGGAGGGCGCAAACCGCATGTTCCCCAGATTTTTTGTTTTTCAGTTTCGAAGCGTAGAAGCCGCAGTGGCAGAAACTAGTGTTTTTGCCTGTCGTCGGAGGTCGCGTGTTTGACACCCTCTTCTGGCGCTATTCTTTTTCCTACACCTTTTTAACTTTTTTCCTCATTTAGTAAACACTGTAAAGATACCTTGGCGTATTCAAATATTTCTAATATATTTGATTGTTTTCCCAAAAAAAATGTCAAACTCGTCACTCAGGTCGAATTTTGGTCACCCTTGACAGATCATTACTTTGTCTATACTTAAGGTACATTTTATTTCCTTAGCTCTATAGGAAGCCCTAAGCATGCCTAGTATGTATACAGTAATATCATTATTATCTGCCGAGTAGCCGCTCCGCTACCTTCACGTAAACGTTGTGAAAAATAACAAATGTTCACACATTTCACGCGATTGCGGCTCAAACAGAAGACATACAACCAAAATATTACATTTCTAGACTGTTTTTTCTTATAGTCTACTAATATGTCTAGAAGAATTTAAAAAATAAAAATTTACAAAATGGGGTTTTTGAGAAAATCGACCTCAAACTTTCAACATTTCTTATTTCTTACAACGTTTACGTGAAGGCAGCGAAGCGGCTAGTCGATAGATCATAATGGTATTATTATATCTATAATGGGCTTGCTTTGGGCCCTCTGTAGAGCCAAAGAAAGAAAATTTACCTTAAGTACAGACAAAGTAATAACCTGTTGAATTTGACTGAAAAGTGACCGGAGTGACGAGTTTGACATGTTTTCTAGAAAACAATCAAATTCCTAAAAATATATGAATACCATCAAGGTATCTTTATAATACCTATTAAATGAGGGGGAAAAGTTAAAAGGGTGTAGAGAAAACAGTAGCGCCAGCAGAGGGTGTCAAACACGCGACGGCAGGCAAAAACACTAGTTTCTGCCACGGCGGCTTCTACGGCTCGTAACTCGAGAACAAAAAATCTGGGGAACATGCGGTTTGCGCCCTCCTTCATTTGAGAAATACCCCCAAAAGATTTTTTTTTTTTTTTTTTGAAAATTAAAAATGAGCCCGATTTGAGTTGAAAACACCCATATAAATATAGAATATTTCTTAAGTATACAGTATATTTCTAATTGCAGTATAATTAGAAAAGGGGAACGAAGTTAATCTATTATGAAGCTCAAGGCACTAAGGAACTATAATAGGTGTGAAGTGGTCAGAGGTATATGGATGGAAGAGAGTGAGGTAGTCCCAGGATTGTATTTTTGGCAATAGGGTACTGTGCCTAAAGCCAGAGGTTCAATTAGGATTATAAATTCGACAAAGAAACATAGCCACGTTGACACTGGGAGCACACGGAAAGATACCAAATGAAGGGAGTACAGGCGGACATGGGCTGGTCGTCTTTTGAGAAAAGAGCACAAAAACTGCCTGCTGGCAGTTTTTGCGCGATTAGTGGGAACTGGGCCATCATTCACTGAAGAAACGCGTTTCAGACAGTGTTTGCAGGCTGTCTTTTGTATGATGTATCCAGCAGTATGACTTTTAAGGGTCACTCGATGTTTGTGCTGAGCCATAAAGCAAACGGGTGAGGAGGCCGCTCTCGTGTTCGCGCTAACTGTGTCGCGCACGGTATACGTCGATTCGATGGGACACGTTCGGGTCGATGACGCACTCGAAATAACCCTTTTCCAATACTTTTTTTTTGTCTTTTGTATTTGTACGCGGTTGTCCTTGTCGTCTAAATCGGTCAGTGCCCATTGAGAACCGGTGTCACGCTCTCCGATACTTTCGATATGGGCTGATCCAGGTCAGCCTTTCGAGGACCGACGAAAAGCCATAGTCCATCAAAACTACGGAGAGTTCTTTGTTTTCTTCGTTCGCGAGTTTTAGTGAAACAATATCGTGTGCAATTTGCAAATGTAAATGCGCGAGGTAGTCTATATTTTTCTTTTTTTCTTTGCCTTTAGTTGTTTTATAATTAGTTTTTTTTTTTATGTCTGCTTCATTAGCGTTTTGTGTTATGATTTTTTATCTGTGTTATTATTTCAGAATTTTTTTTTTCTTTTTTTAAGCAGTAACCAAGTGGTTACATCACTGGCTTCGAAGGTTATTTTCATACGGTTTAACTAACAAGGTGTTCTCGTGTAGAAAGGCACAGGGTAGGGATAGCGCTATTTCATCATTTTCGGGGAGATATAGAAGTCATGTTGTGTGTTTGTTTAGATTGGGGAAAGTCAGCCGCAATGGGGGGCGTCCCCACTGTGTCTTCGCGCGGTAGATGAACAATTTAACCGAGTTTAAATAGACCCCAACAAAATGTTGTTGTTTTTTTTTATGCGATTTAATATTGTGTAGGAGACTATACCTAATAATTATTTTGCTGCAGACTCACGCATATTTTACCCCCCCCCCCCCCCCCCAAAAGAAAAAAAGAACTCAATTGCTGGAAACCAAAACACGAGCACGGAAGCTCATGGCCGGAAGTCACGTGACTAGACCCTACCGCGTCGGTTTTCTTTTTCTTCTTTTGTACCGTTTCTTCGGCTTGTGAAGCAGACGACGAGGTTGGTCCACTGTTTTTCGTGCGATTGTTTCGCGCTTATATCCTTTCGCTCGATGTGCTGCGCTTCAAGATAATTAGCCGGTTCCACGAAGGACACTTCCGATGTAGCAACCCCACGCCCGTCGCAGTGTTGGTCCGCGGTACGTCGCCGAATTGAATATGACGTGTGCATGTAGTACCTCCTGTGATCTATGCATTTTTTTTTTTTCGATCAACGTATTTGGAGGTTTTTGGAAACTTAAAAAATAGAATTGTAAGCAGTGAGAGAGTGCAGGCGAGCTGGTAATCAATCGTCATCTTGTAAACCCTGAGATGGGGAACGATAAAAAAACGGTGGTCGTCCGTTTTTTTATCGTTCCCCATCTCAGGGTTTACAAGATGACGGTTAAAAAATAGGGTTCGTATTTTTTTTTTTTAATAATGAATGTCTGCTTTAGATGACCCACGACTTTGAATATGTTTGGTACACATAATGTGAATGTCACGTGACCACGAAAAAGAGGGTGAGCGCGACTGAAACCGGCCTCTTCTCGACCGGCTGTTTTCGGGCGGAAAGAACACGAATTTCGAGCCGCAAATTATTAGGTTCTGGGTAGTTGGGCTCTTATACGTCACACATTCAAATAAAAAAATTCAGGCTGCCCCCCCAGTTTCCAACCCAAACGCCGAGCAGTGGGAAGCTGCGCTGTCCAGCTGGGATCCGGACGACCAGCGTAATCTGGTCTCGCGGGCCCGTGCCGCAGCGACAGCTACAGGGGCCCTGGAATGAGGGCTACTCTCGCCTCGGAAGAGCCAAACTAATTGTTTATTAAAAGTTTTTTGTCTCTCGGCGAGCGTAAATAATACCCTGTCAGTGTCCCTTTAACGTGCATCTCACGGTAGTGCTTACACGAACACATGCCGGTACGGTGGTCATCCAGATGGAAACGGGCAGGTGTGAAGATCGAGCGCAGGATCCTCCAGAGCGAGCTTTCGACGACCGAATGAACCCGCCTCGTGCATTGGCTCATTTGACGGTGCTCGTAAAAGGAACACATACAGATCAAAAGGGCTCCCATTTCAATCCCCAACCCCCGCTCCTTGCGATCTAGATGAGCATCGTAAACCGGCGTCCGGTCGAACAGGGCAGCATTGCGCGGTGCACGTTTAATACCCCAGGCTAGCGGTTGTACCGCACTGACTCAATTTCTCCTCCATAGCGGAAACATCAGACGCCGATCGAGGCGGACCAACTTCCGGTTTTATAAACATTCAGGCAACATGTATTATTTTTATCGAGAAGCGTTACACTCAACCACAAAGAACACCCCCAGCCACCTCGGCCAGCGGAAGACCGATCTCGAAATGGGTGACTTCGATTTGGACTTGGTTCGTGCACGAGGGCTACGCTGGTGCTCAGAGCCTCGTGCTCTAGGCCTCCCGAACTTTTCTTCGAGCTGGCTACGCGCCGGCAACCCGATCACGACTGCGCAATAACCGTTATACCCCGATGCGCATGCTGCGTCGTCTGCCGCCACCAACCGACTCCCATCGGCGGGATCCGGCTGAACTCGAACCCCATCGCTGTGGGAACTGGGCACACACGCTGCGTTCGCCCCTTAGCTGACAGTGCGACGGGAACCGCGCGATCATGCGATGAAAGGTAGACTGATTCAACGAATCCGTAGATTCCACCGCGCTGTTAGCTCCAAGAGTAGAGTCGCGGGCGGCTCTCATTCGTGGTCCCAGTTTGCGTCCTCTTGCAGCGACGACGACGACGACCCGGTTTTTCGGGTATGCTTTCTTCTTTCTTTCTCGGTGGTGTGGCTACTCCCCTCGAGCGCTCGCCCCATTTCCGTGGTGAGACGACTATTCTTCGTTCAGCTCCAAGCACGCTGTACGGTGGGAGCTGCTACGCGTTCTGTGGACCCAGTCAGCTCCCACCCTTTCATCACCTGACCCCGCTCTCGCTGCGCGTGGCTACGGGGTGGGAGCGTGACCACGTGGCGAAATGCAGACTTGAGCCTAGTTCAACGAGCACCTAGCTTTTACCACACTGTCGGCTCGGAGGGAACGCAGGGATTTACGATGTCGTCGTCGACGACATTCCTCGGTCCCTCTCTTTTTTTTTTTTTTTTTTTTCTTTGTTTTTTTGTTTTGTTTGTTTGCCGTGGGCCAAACCAACTTGCTTC
>NW_024609880.1:94304396-94617781 GCF_016920785.2 Ixodes scapularis
TATTTGTACTTCGCGTCGGGCGAAGTTTGTAGAAGTTTAACCTGGTCGAAGTTTGAGCGTGTTTGCCGCTTGAGGCGAGTCGGGAATAAAATAAAATAATAATAACACTGGCTAGGTGGCGCAAGTTGCCGCCCGATTCAAAAGTTTAAACCTCATCCATCCATCCATCCAGCGCCGGCGTCATGCGCAGCCCTCCTCTTTTAGGTGCTATTGGCTTGAACGAGGAACGAGGAACCCCGCATATACTGCCCCGCCTTAAAATCATTCCTTATTGTAGTTATATTCATTATTGCTTGCTTTGCGACTCTTCTGATCTTCATCGCGTTCGAGGCTAACGGGGACACGGCGGCCATCGATTTGGTCGCCAAGTGGAGTGAGACAGTCCGTGTGTATACAACGCGCCCCGTGTATGTATACTGTCGTGAGACGGCGACGCATAACATTACGTCGCAATTAAGATGGGAGTTGAGGAAAGCGGGCGACGAGGTATCGGTGATATAGGAAAACTGTCTCAGGCGGGACTTGGTGTACAGGCGCGGCCGTGGAAACCAGTCCGTCGTCCTCCATTTTACACGCGTTAAAAGCGACGCACCACGTTGTTTATTTGTTGTTTCTGCTTGTTGTTTATTTCATGATGATGGCCGCCTTGATAACGTAAATTCTTATTTTGTAGTTTTTTTGTTTTTTTAAGTTTTGTATTTGGTATAATTTTCTCGGCCCCCCTCCGCCCTTTCAGACGAACCGGCATTGGTTCCCTGATATTGACACAGAAGCCCTTCATATTTTGACAAAGTTCCAAAGTCGTTATACCGCAGCGAAACTGTAAAACGAGGCGGGGACTATATCACCCTGCTAAATGCGTAAAAGCCTCCCACCTGTCTCGCTAATACGGACGGATCCTGTTTATATGGATACCCCGATATATATAAACTTTTTATAGACAAACTAAGTAAACGACACTTTTTTTTCTTTTTCGTTACTACGGGCGACTGACATTATGGACGACTTTTGGGGCTCTGCAATATTACGGACTTTAAGTAAATCGTACGGTATAGAGCTTCGCGTTGGTTGCGAGAGCTCGCGCTATCGCCATGAACATAGCCTCCTATATACTCACAAAGCCTGTCAGATCGCCATGAGAATCGGCCGCCGAAATAGAAAAGGTGGAGCGGCAGACAACGGATGAGAGGAGAGCCACGTGACTGGCGCCCCACTTCGGCGAGACGCCGAAACATACTTCTGAGCGAACAAGTGTGTTTTGGGTCCTCGCCGCTGCAAAAGCTATGCGCTGACGTCCAGGTTCCCCGGGAAGTGACTATTTGATGCTCTGTATACTACCAGATCCTCGCTCTCGGAATCCGCGACCGGGCACTCTATTGCTCCGTCGTCGCACTGCGAGGCTTCGTGAGTATAGAGGCGGCTATGCCACGAAGCATGGATCGAGCACGCGCCCGACCGGTAATCTGCAGCGTACGGTTCACTAAAACGCTCTGTATACTGTGGCCGCGTCCCATATTGGACATATCATTTCATTTCCTCGTGTTCGATCAGTGAAACCTTTGCAATCGCGTTGTGTTACATTCCCCGCCGTCCGAATTTTCCACTAATCGGAATGCTCCGCAAGAGGGGACACCCGAGAGTCCGTCGTGCAAGTTTAACGAAACAACCGCAATGCCGGAACGCAATTTCGTCTGCTTCTTTTTGCGGGGGTTGTGGTGACGTCAGAACGCCGAGCTTTGATTGGCTCTGATTGAAGGATAGTGGGCAGACCTCAAAGCAAGCTGCCTTGAGGTCTACCCACTATCCTCCATTCAGAGCCAATCAGAGCTCGTCGTCGTTCCGACGTCACCACAACCCTTGCAAAAGAAGCAGACGAACTGCTCGCGAATCCGTTTCCGGTCCCACGGGCTGGGAACGGATCGCAGGTCCCGGAAGAGGCGGCAGTCTCGATCGGTGATCTACATATGCTAAAATGCCTGCCAGACAGACGAAAAAACAAAAAACAAAAGGGAATCTCGAACGATTGTTAGAGACGGAATACACGCTACGGTGGCGTTCTGGGGATCGAGGCTATCCGGAATGCATGCGCAGAGGGAGGCCTAATCGTGGCATAAGAGGCGGACGGATATAGCACGCGTAACAATCACGAGGCGATATCGTCAGATGATTGCACAACCGAAAACAGATTGATTGTTTGGTGACGCATAGCAGCAGTGTCGGGACAGGTACGGTAACGTAGCGTCGTGTACAGTCTCTAATTATGCTCGCCATTTTTTATGACACCTTGTCTGCACCGTCCCATATTCAGTGGATACACCTCTTGGCAAAGCACCCTGACCATTTGCGCGCGAGCTCGTGAAAACAAGACGCTAAGCTCCACGGGCTTGTGCCAGTGGCTTTGACAGCATTGTACACCAAGTTTGTTTTCACGAAAGCTGCGCGTTTATCAAAACGACAACAGCTCAATCACACGTGCCCAGTCCCTCAGCTTCCTCCATCTCTATTTACTGACGTACGGCCGCATCCGTGTAGATATATGCACAGTGCTTACAAACAGGCCCTCGTTTGCCCGCACCGGGACTGCGCGTGCGCGGAAACCAGGTCCGGGAGAAGTGAAGCGTCTGCGCAGGCGCGGTGCCGACAGCAGCGCCAGCGCAGTCGCGTGACGTCGAATAGTTGAGTTTCACACCAAGTCCGAGCTCATACGGCGCTACGATTAGATATGGAGGCGATGAAGCTACGTCAAAAGTGATCCGTCACGGTAGTCTTTCCGCGTTTCCTATCACCGTCTAAACCAATCACGCGCATTTGGCCGGTGACAGGGCAAACGCGCAGGGAGGCCGTGTGCCGTGAGGATGCACTTTTGGCTGCTGCTTGATTGGCCCTGCCACATTGTGGCGACGGCTACGCACTGACTTGGTGTGTGTGAAACGGATGGATGGATGGATGTGAATGGCTCTACGCTTTGTAACGGGCGGTAGCTTGCGTCACCTAGGCTAAATCTAAAAAGACACATATGACTCCTCCCGCCCTTCTGAGCCGATTCCCTCCCTTTACTTTAACCCCTTATACCCAGCTCCCCAACTCTCGTTGTCTGCGAATAACTCGCTCGTCAGTAAGGACAATCAATTATCGGCTAATTCACGCGGCAGCACCCGCCCCCCCCCCCCCCCCCCCCCCCGGGGCAGGGCTATGACGTCATCGGGTCGGAACGATTTCGTGGAAAAGCAGCGAACGATCCTTTGCACCCTTCGATATATCTATCGCGCCTGTTTGCTCTTGTTATCTCATCTTCGTGTATCTCGCTTCTATCGCCCGACGTGGCTGCAGTGTGTCTGGCTGCGTTCGCGATGCCCCTGTTGTCTCGGCTATCCCCGCACTTTTTAGTTACGCATTGTGTCACTCGATGCGTCCGTATAACGACTTTCTTTTTTTCTTTTAGAGGATAAGTCTATAATGAAGCTGAAGCGTATAGTTCACTGACGCACTCTGTGTGATCGCGTTACAGAGCGACGTGGGCATCGTGCACGTAGGCTCGGAATCGGACATATGCACGCCTTTGAAAGTTCGTCATAAAATTAACTATAGTTGGTGGCCGGCTAAGAATGGAGTAGAAGCTCCGCCTTCAGCACTTGCCCATTGCATTCCGCCGGGCTTGGCCTGCGCGTGCGTGTTAGCTCGCGCTGGAGGCAAAGCACCTGCCAAATTCTTAACCTTTCACCAACTACTGTTTAAGAACTTTTCACACTCCGTCGCATGGGCGCCGCCATCTTGGAATCACGTGACGCGGCCGCCGTAATGTGACTTCAAATCATCGCTCCTCTTCGCCTTGTCCAAGTCGTTGTATTGGCGTTTTTCGTCGCGTTTCACCTCGATACTTTGCGTTGCTTTGTGAAGTGTCGTCGAATACTAACCTTTACTACCTAACTACATGTCGTCATTATGCGCGCACTTTCTGTACTTGATAATAACACGTTTCGACTATTTTGCACCGTCGACGTCGTGCTCTGCCTTCAGACGAACCCAAGGCGGTTGCTTTTGATTACATGGTGGAGTCATTTTTGCGGTAGAAACATTCGCTTGATTCGTTTATTTATGAATTCATAGAAGCCATATACATTGTGCTATACTTCGTTTCAACTTCGGTCCGAGCGCGGCCGATGTTATGAGCCGAGGGGCCAATCAAACAGCGAAAGAGGCACAACGTCATGGCATGCTCTCTGCAGTTGATAGGACCAGCCGGGATTCGCCGTCTCTCTGTGCGCGCTCTTCTGCCGGCTAGTCCTATGAAGCACAGAGAGCACGCCATGACGTTGCGCTTTTGGCGCTGTTTGATTGGCCCTTCGGATCATAACATCGGCCACGCTCGGACCGAAGCTGAAACGAAGTATAGGTTCCATGTCTGCTGTCATCAAGTCTTCTGAAGATATCCAGTTCAATTAAATTTATTTATACGCAAAGAGTCGGGGTCACCGGGTGAAAAACGTGTCAAAGACAGCTTGTGAATGCCTGACAAAGGCGTCTGAGGTACCCACGCCGTATATATGACGCCGAAAAGAAACCGCCTGCGTGGAAATCACTCGAGTGCAGCGTTGTCGATGACGGACTTCCTCTTGGCGCAGCTGAAAGTGAAAAGCGCATCTGTTCGAACAAATAAAGATCTGTCGACACAAATCCATGAAGTTGTGCCTGGCATTCGCCTTCAGGCAAGCTTGCTGAGCCTCAATTCTCTTGCGCCATTTAATTTTATTGCGCAAATTACACGAAAGAGGGACGCCAGACTTCATTTGACGGGTTTATTCGTTATGTCATATTCTCCATACGTTGTAAGGAAATGTCCGTATAACAAATAGTTTCCTAAGGTCATCATCGTGAAATGCCTTTAATGAATACTTTAGCAATGTCGATATTAAAAAAAAAAAAAAAAAAAAATCAATCCTCGGCCTAGGATGAATTATCAAAACACATCTCGAGTACTAATTTCTTTACTGAAACAAATAAAAACCATATCGCTTTCTTTTTTTTCTTTTTTTGCATTTTATGCGTTATTTTAGCTGTGTTTCCCAGTCTGACATTTTCCCAAACCGTCTGTGTCCTCGAAATATCAAAGAGTGAGCACTAAACTTGCGAGTTCTTCCGCAGCAACATAGTCGGTTTGTCGGCCTTTTCTTTCACCGTGCCTCCATGCGTTAGTCTCCACTGGTCTATTTTGTATGTAAACTAGTGTCAGCGGATGCGTCCAGTATGGCCGTAGACGTCGGTCGTCCTTCTCGCGTCATTTCAGTTGTTTCGCGCCGAAATTGGCCGGATGACAAACATGATCGTGTTGGTAAAAACGTCCGCAATGTACGCTCATAACCACGAGGTAGTGGTTATGAGTCTACAGGGAAAAGAAAGCCTTGTTTGTAAAAGAATTGAGGCTCTTCGCTTGTTCATTATTTGCACCCCCAAAAAAAAATGTATTTTTAAAGCAGCCAACCCCTTAAAAGGGTTCTTCGTGAAAAACCTGTGAGGGTTTCTTTTAAAGGCCGACGTACACTTCTCGCTTTCCACTCTTGCCTGCCTACTCCTTTCCTATATCGTGTCCACTGTTTACCTCGCAGCAGCTTGGCTCTTCTCGCAGTTTAGGAGAAGGGAGCGCTAAGAGGATTATCTTTCCTGCAGAAAATCGAGGTTGGAACGTCGGCCTTTAAGCTGACTAGGGTAGAAAGTTGGGCAAGTTGGTGATTCATAATGATTAAAAAGCGCGACAGGACAACGGACACAGACGGAGACACAGACACAGCGCTTTAAGCTCTTTTTTTTTTATGCGAGAGAGAGTTCTTTATTGCCTATTAGGGCCTTCCTATAAAGCCCGTTGGGGCGCTGGTGCTTGAGGCGAAACCGTTCTTCACGAGCTGAAAGAGTTTTTGGTAAACCAAAAAAACATTCGAAACGATTTTTTTTTTTTTTTAGTGGATGAACCATGCCGCGAGGACGCTTAAACCGAAACTAATCAAATTGAAGCCACCTTGTGGCACCGCGTGTGTCAGCGTCCTCTATCCACCGGTCAGGTAACTACTGAGATGAAAAGTACACGAAATTCAAAAGTCAGAATTTCCTCCGACCGATGTGGTGGTCTCCCTGGCGAAAAGCTGTGGAAACAGCAATTCACGAGGCCAGGGAGCCAGTGCGAAGCGGCAACCACAGCCGCAAGAAAGCCGTACATAACACCATGAACGTTGTTCACTGTACTCAATTTTCAGTGGTATCTTGAGTGGATAAACGGGTACTAAAACTTCAGTGATAGAGTGTGCAGTCTTTGAAGTACAAATGCTAAAAAAGGCCATCGATTAAAAAAAAAAATAATGAACAGGAATTTTCCGTATTTGCGACTCCAAACGGCGTGCAATTAATCCGCGTTCCTCTGTTTCACACCTTCGCTGCCGGGCCGCGGAAGTTTTCGCATCACATTCCCACCGAGGCGCGTGCTCCTCTTTTTGCATCTATTTTTTTTTTATTATTTTTTTTTTTTTTTTTAGAGTCGCGTTTTTGCCGTTGGTTGGCGTCGTCGTCGCTTTCTCCGTAGTTGCGCGAATACCTTGGCTCGATTTCAACGGTGCTATACCGCTCATTGCGGCACGCAGCGAAAGACGCGTGCACATAAACTGAAGGAACACTTTTCCGCGCCGTGCATTTACCGCTGCGATTTCGGACCAAGCGTAACGTGCGCGCGTTTCTTCGACGCGGCGTATGCGTATATCTTCGACGCGGCGTATACAGTTTACAACGCCCCCCCCCCCCCCCCCCCCCCCCCCCAAAGAAAAAATAAATAAATGTAGTAGCTTTTTTCGCATCCCCTCTGCCAGACGAATACAGACCGTGGGATTCAACGCCGATCGAACGGTGCCGCTAGCCGTCTACCCCTTCGTACTTGGTGCCGTCGTCCCCGTAAAGCGTTCCGCTAGGAGAATGCCATCTTTTTTACATCTCTCATTCTCCCATTGTTCTTCCCTCCCGGTGTCGTCATTGAGATGCACCCCGTCTCGCCTTAGACGATGGACCGTAGCGGCCAGTATGCGAGCCAACCCGTGCCAGTTTGGGGCTGCGAACGTGTCACGTGGTGAGGCGCCCCGCGGAGTCCCTCCAGAGGGTCACGTTACAGTTACGCGGCATCGGATTGGTTGAGAGGGTCTTTTACGGTCCATTGTATGAGGTGAAACGGAATGTTGCTTGTACGACCGTCCCGCCGTCTTGCCGTCGGCCCCCGCGTCGCCTCGGGAATTCCAATGAGACTTTTAAGATGCGCAAAACTTGAGACCGCGGGGAGCGTGCTTGTATTGTGGACGAAATCGATTAGAAGAAGAGATATAGAGAGAAATGATTTTAATAAAGCCTGCAGAACGTATGTAGGCCCGTCGTCTTGCATTCTTTTTCTTTCTCTCTTTTTTTCTGCGGGAATAGCGAGACCTGGATTCTGCGTGTGAAATTACTCTTTCCCTCTCCTCCTCTTTTCCTTCTCAAAAGCTTGTTTTCTTTCCTTTTTTTTTTATTCTGGTCTGTTTCGGTTGCGTTTGCAGCCATGGCTTCCTCTTCAAGATTTGTTGCGGCTATCTCGTTTTTTTTTTCGTTTTTTTTTTCTTGATTCAAATTGAAAAGTTTTAGCGCTTCACACAAGGAGTTGAATCATTCAGGCATGTCTTGCTTGAGGTTTCGTGGGCCGTGACCATGCGTTTTGACGGACTGAAACAGACGGCTCTCTGAACCATGTAAAGTTGATCACTGGCGCTTCTAGGATAGCCTTTGGTGGATTTTTCCCCACTAGTGAACACCCTTATAAAAAAAATGAATTGAGTTTCAATTGAAAGTGTAAATTGGACTCACTCACTAGACCGCATTCCGTCTCAATTGAAACTCCCTTGACTTTATCTAATGAGTCCCTATTGAACCGTACCAGGGTATTTGCCACTGAGTCTTAATTGAATTTTAGCAATTGCATTTCAATTGAATTTTTGCAACGTGTTTTAATATAATTTATTGCAACTGCGTTTAAAAGAATTTGCGACTGGTTGCGATTTTTTTTCATTATAATTCCTTAAAGCATGCAACTTGAAAGAAACAAACCACATGGAGGAAACGAACGCAAACATCATAACTAATGGTGAATTCCGCTCGCAGATCTCGAGCGCTCCAAAAGCGCTCCATTTGGAGCGCGCATATTCCGCTCGCAGATCTGGCTCAAGTTGGTCATCTTCCGCTCGTAGATCTCTGGCAGCGCCCGCTCCACGGAGCGCCCCAAACTCCGCCGAACTTGCTCTGCGGGATTTCACAGATCTCTCCGGAAATTGACAGAGCGGCCCACGTGATTTCCGTCTAAATCGGCGGTGCGCATGCGCGGCGAGGTTGGAGAGATCGGCGGGCCGGTCGGGCCACGGTCGGGTCGTGGAGTTGGATCTGTTCGGGTGCGTCGGTTGCTAACTCTGGACTGTGACGGCTCGAACGCTTCTACCTCGCGTAGATCAGGGATAAAAAGCCGGGAATGTGGAGCGTGGCAAATCGTAAGCGCTGACATCTGTGATCACCGAGGAAGAACGAAAAAAAGAACGACAGAAAAGCCGGAGGCAGACGCAAGGTTAGGCCTATTCATTCTGCAGCCAGTGATTGTTTACCTTTTTACACTGCATTCCATCGGCGTTTTCCCGTGAAATAAAGCAAGAAGTGGTTAGGCAACGACCGCGCAAGTGATGGTTTGTTACCTCTGTGTTTATTAATGTCGTACTAGCAATCTGAACTCCACCGCTGGCAATCGCTGTCCGTGCCCCGCCGCTTCGAGGCGGCCGAAAGGTATGTGACGGTGCCGAACGCGGACGTCTTCGCTATTTGTGACATGGGCGCCGTGGTACGTATAATTCCGCCCGGCCTGTGTCGCGTGTTACTTCTGCAGCTAAGCAGTGACAGTCGTCACTGGTCGTCGGAAAGATCAGCCGGCTGAGGCGTTGGTGGGCTGGTCAAGTTCGAGCAGCGGTCATTTTGAACGGCGGAAGGAGAAGGGGTGGGGAGGAGTGTGTGGAAGGTCGCTCCAAAAATGCAAGTTTATCTTCCCCTCGTCGATACGGAGCGGGGCCCACGGAGCGGAATTTCGCCTCCCTCGCGGATTTTGGAAAGCGCTCCAGATCTACGAGTGGAATTCACCATAAGCACTCACAACCCACTACACTCTAAAAAAAAAAAAAAAGAACTATTTTGGGTTCTTTCACTTGTCCGATGGGCGGCACCTTTAAAGATTCCGGAAAGAACCTACATTATTGGTTCTTCTGATGAACCCGACTTTTGGGTTCTTTATAAATTTTTTTTCGGTTCTTTAGCAGAACCCTTTGCGTAGTTATTTTTGGCTCCAATAATGGTACGTTAAAAGAACTATTTCTATGGGTTCTTGTCTGAACCATAATTGGATCCTTCTTAGAACGTTTTATGGGTTCTTTCAAGAACGCCTTAGTTCTTTTTAGCCAGATTTTGTAAGGTTCTTTTTGAAACCGTTTACCGCTCTTTCAAAGAACGACTTCTTTGGTTCTTTATGGAGCGTTATTAGGATCTTTTATTGAATGTTTGATCGGTGCTGTATAGAACCGTTAAGGGTTCTTACTAGCCACCTTACAATAGGATCTTTCTGAAACCATTTATGGCTTTTTAAAAGAACCATTTTATTGGTTCCTTATTGAATCTTATTTGCATCTTCTATTGAGCTCCTCATCGGTGCTTGATATATATTATTGCTTTTTAGCCACCTTATTATAAATTCTTAATGGTACCGTAATGAGTGTTTACCAACTAGACAATAAAGTGAACGATTCACGGCTTCTTAAAATAAGAATTTTACTGAACCTGATTTGGATATCATAATAGAGGCTTGTTTGGTGATTAATAAAACCATCTCACTGAATCATATGACGAGTTATTTGCTTTTACTATTTTCTAAAAGGTTTTTAGTGCTCACAAAAGCGTCTATTGATTGCCCAAAGCTAATAAATATAAAAAACAAGACACTTGTTCACTTTACATATTTTATTTAGCCTATTTTCAATGCAAACATACAAAAATATTGACATCTTGTGAGCAAAATACTGCTAACAAACAGTAATTAAACAATTAACTATTTATTGAAATGGTGACCATTTAACTGCACAAAAACGTTTCGAATCTTTTCACAGGGACAGGCATGCTGTTCCCTCCAAGAGAACAAAAAAAGTGAGCGATAAATTTCATCGTGTGAGAGATGCCTGATGGGTACTTCACATCAAAGATGTAGTAAACGGCAAGCAATGTACTGACAGCTTCAATTTCTGTGGTGATGCCGGTCACGGTTTCCAGGCCATCAACGAAAACACAAAATTCATCCTCCTTGATTTGGATGATCGGACGATTATAATCGTACCCCCCTTGACTACCTCACCGCCTTATATACCCTACATAAGATAGGTATTCATTTGCCCGGTGACCACCTTAGCATTTATTAAGATTCCCAGTTTCAGTTCCTAGCTGAACTATTCAGTTCAGCTAGGAGTCTTAGATGATTGATTGATAGGTCCTCGGTTTAGCTGATGTGTCATCTATTTAGTTGAGACTGAAGCATGCCTGCTTTGCTTTGCTTTCCCGTGTTTGCGTTGTTTTCCTCGTTGAGCGACATTGAGAAATCTCCGTCGCTGGCTCTCGTCGTTAATCGCTTACATGCGGTTCAGCCTTAACAGGGATTTCGGAATAAAACAAACCCTCGGTCGCACGAAACTATAATATAAGTTCGAGAATAGGTCCGTCGGACGTCAGGTGTACTTCGGTCCGCACGACGCCGACACTTCTTCGGTGGTGGGGTTATATATACGTACAGCCATATAGCAGGACGAGGAAACTGTGCGAGGAACAAGTTGCGAGTGTCTTGAGGAATGTGAGCTGTGACGGTGATTGAAAGAGCAAAAGGACGAGCGCCGCGTACCCGAAGCGCACTTGACCCACTCTTGGACTCGGGGAAGAAAAAGAGTCCACAAAAAATAAAAAAAGGAGTTTGCGTGTGCGCGGGGAGCCATCCACGAAGGAGGTCGTCGTCTCATCTTGTGAAGACTCGCTTGGACAGCGCTGGTCAGTTTAATTGCCGACTGCGCGACGTTACCAGTGGGATGAAGGGTCACTTGTCCTCCGAGTTCTCTACGAGAAAGAAAGAGAGGAAAAAAGAAGAAACAATTGGAGAATATTTCGTAACTGGTGGGGGCGGAGGAAAAAACAATCAAAAATACAAGTTAAAAAAAAAAAAAGACCATTGAAGGCGCGCGTTTTCCAGGAGAAAGAAATATAAGTGACGGAGTTACGTTAGCACGACGGGAATTCGGCTGCGAGTATGCTAGCAAGCGTGACCTAGCCGCCAAGTTTGAACAACACCCCTGGCGAGCAAGATCGGATATTTTTAGGTCGCGATTCGCTTCTGCGTTACTCGGTCCAATTTAGTTTTGTCGACTCTGTAATCGTAGTGCGCAAGACGGAGGCGAATTGAAAAGGTTACTGAATCGAAACGTGAAATATACAGCAAACACCTAGAAATAAGTCGAATGCGATCAGCTAAAGCTGCAATTTATAATTACACGGTTGTATTTTAAGCGGATGGCTATATTTTTCGTTTTAAATAACGGGATTTTGGCGAGCGCTTCAAAATCGGCCATGGAAAAGCGCGGTGTCTCTCGGGAGATCCGACAGATCTGGCGCGGCCTTGACGTGATAATGACAGGAAGGACCTAGCGTTCCGTAGTTACAAGCTTTGCCGCTTGGACGCGTCAACGTGTTCCCTGCTTCCCTAAAGCAGAAAAAACACGAGCTACAAAGACGGGCGCCGCGCGGCGGTGCTTCCCATATAAATCTGGGCAAGGCTTCGCCCGTGACGTCACGTCCTTCCCTTGCGTCAGATCTTTCCGTGAACTCCCCTCCCCTAGGCCTGACCCAGAAATCCACCCCTGACGGGAGACAGAAACCAAGTCCCTATCTCCTATAAGATCTGACTGCTTTAGCGGAGCATGAATCAACCGAAAATTTCGCAAAATCATAACAAATGCGACGCGATAGCAGTTCAGATATAATAAATAAAAAGAAAGCTCGTCGTATTCAGGAGAAACAGAAATCTCTAAACACAGTCTAAATAACTGTTGCGCGACAGAAAAAAAAAATCCGCAGTCACTTAGCTGTGTTTGGAGATTTCTGCTTGTCCTATGTCCCCCTCGCTCCCCTTCTCCGGGGATTATTATCGTCATTCTTGTCCCTCTCGCTCGGGCATTTGCATTAACTGATTATCATCATGGCTTATTTTTTTCTTTTTTTAAGTCATCAGCGAAGAACATTTTTCATTTACCCGCTTTTATGCCTAAACCCAAAGATATATATATATATATATATATATATATATATATATATATATATATATATATATATATATATATATATATATATATATATATATATATATATATTACAGAAAAAGAGATGAACACGGAAGTGCTTCATTCCACTCGGGCAAATGACGGGAGGAAAAGCATAACACCATTTAGCGCACCCCAGGTAACCGAGTCTCGCAGTTCTATCATCGGCTCCATAACGGTCAAAAGTCCTAATGTGTTTTCTAGTATTATGTCCCTTTCTATCTCGGGCAACGTCTATTTTAAAATTTCAGGACGGCGTGTCTATTCGTATACGTAATACACGCCCCTGTGACACTTTAGGTGTCGGGTTCATCCCGCACACGATGTGTGTGGAACTGCTGGTGGCAGCGTCCTCCGTTAGAGCACTTTTCTTTTTATATACAAACGAATGTTGTTGGGTGTTGTTGTTTTTTGTTTAATTTTTTTTTTACCGGGTACGCATTGTGGTTTGTGTGATGAACATTTTGGACCGATGCCGTTTTCTTCTCTTTTTTTTTTTACGCTGTTTCACGTCTTCTACTCGCTTCGGCTCTTCTTACGGAAACGATGCGGCGAGATGCAGAAGTCAAGAAGGATGCTGTCTTCGGCGGCGGCGCCGACGGCTAAATTGCACCGAGGCGGAAGAGGCGGCGATGGGAAGTGGACGCGTATCGTTCTGAGCCTAACGTTCACACTTTTCCCGTGGTAGGTACCCGAGGCAGGGTAGGGGAGGGAGGAGGCTTCGTGGATGCTGTCGCTACTCTGAAATCGCACGAGATCTGGTTGGGGGGGTCTGCGAGAGAAAAACGAACAAACAATAAACTGACGGAATTTTTCGCGTTGCGGGAGACGTCGTGACGCCGGGAAAGACCCTGCAATTGGCCGTCCTATGGCGTCACCTCTGCTTGCTTCCGAGTTTGGCGCGTTTGTTGGTATGACCCTACTTGTTACATCATGTGATCGTCTTCTCTGTGTGGGCGTATGTGCGTGCCCGAGTTCTTTTCTTTATTATTATTATTTGTCGCTCAACTGGCTCGCTAGAGGCGTTTCATAGATCTTCGCTTCAAGAGCCACACGTGCCGTTCAGGTGATGCACTATTTTATTTACAGTTGTCCCGCATCAGCTAAACGCAAGTCATTGCTATAGAGCAGTGGTCTCCAAACGTTTTGGCTAAGGGGCCGAATTGGCGGTCAGTCGCAGTCCCGAGGGCTGAAACATCAACGAATAAAAAACGTACAGTAAAAATAAATAAGTAGTTCTTGCGATTTGCGCCCCCCACCCGCGCTAACGGTGAGTTGCTGTTCGGGTCTGGGACGAAACGGGTGAGCTATCGTCGTGTGAGCGATGAGCTTATGCCCGGTGGTCCGGCGAGAAGTGATGAGCTTACATCCGGCGAGGGGTGAGCTCATGTCCGTTGACGTTTCTTGAACTTATATTTGGCAAGTTGTGAGTGCACCGGCGAGGTTCACCCCTCACCAGCCTATATCCATTGAGTGCCATGTCCGGGATTATTTGTTTGCTGTATTCGCTTCGATGGACACGACGGCCAACCGGTGCGACCGAAGCAACCGAAATACGCGGACACTCAAGCCTCGGAAGGAGGGCCGTTGCAGCGAACCAATCTTGCACGCGGGGGGGGGGGGGGGGGGGGCATTTTTTCTGCTCGATGACCGTGCACGCGATGTTTCCAGTGATGGGAGAGCAAACGCGGATGCTTTCCAAAAAAGCGAGCTGCGTCTGTGTATATTCCGGCCCCGTGTTTTGTGGGTCATGCAAAAATGCCGACCGAGGTCAAACTGGTTTTCGAGTCCGATGCGCCGCCGCGCCAGGGTTACACGTGCGCGAACGTCTCCCTTTGTTAGGGGGCGCTTGAAATGGGGCGATGTTGGATTCGGGACAGCATGTACGTATGTTACAAAACGGCCCGTTCCGCGGGGATGCGCTCCAACTTCGTACGCTTTGTGGCCGAGACAGAGTTCTTTGAGAGGGCCATCTTGGCGCAATATTTTGCTCGCTCCCATTCCGGATACTACGTCACAGCTGTGACTTATATTTTCATCGAAGAGGCGGACGGAACTACGCATCTCGTGCACTCTACCTCACCCGTGGCATAGAGTGATTTCGGAAGCTCGGCTCCCACGAGGAAACCGCCTTACTTGCTTAACGATTATGTTAATAATAATCTTCTTTCAGACATACATGACCACCACGGCTGACGTCATAAAGGTCGACGGACCAATTTACAACTCTCTTTTAAAGCATGAAATGCTTTTTAACGCTACACCCCAATCCCGAAATTTTGTCCGTCCGTCCGTCCGTTTTGTCCGTCCTTCAATTTTCCGCTAGCGGGTGAAGTGGCATCACGTGACTTGCCGACATTGGGGAAATTGACGGCACGTGACCTATACGTCACGTAACCTATACAAAAATTCACTTTCCCGCTACATTTAGCGGGGAAATATACGTTACATGACCTACTACGCCGTAGAACTTATATAATAAAAACACTATACGCTTCTAGACAATTTTTTTTTTTTTTCGTTTTGCTAGAGGTGAGGCATATCAAATCCATATCAGGCCAGTCGGTAAGGAATAAACAGTGAATCACTATTTCGTAGAGCTCAAGTCTGCGTCACAAATAGCTTATTAAAAGACTTACAGCCGCGTTACCAACTAAGAAACGGTCGCTGTCTCAAGTCGTCGGAAAAAGTCTTTTGTTCGAAGCTGTTTTCAGCAAACCAAATTCGGAAAAACTACGAAAAGACTACGAAAAAAAAAACTATTGTTCCCTAGGGAAATGTCATTGATCAGTGGCGAGCACACAGTTCTTCGTTTTTGTTTCTGTCTTGTACACGAGTTTTTTTTTTTTTTTTTTTTTTTTTTTGTGTTAGTGTGTGTGTGTGTGGGGGGGGGGGGGGCGGTCTTTTTGCGAGTTCAACGTACCAAGACTTCTTGCATCCATTATGACATCGTCTTAACCTTCATTATCCCATTGCCCGAGCCTTCGGCTAAGACGGGCGCTGTGTCGGCCCTGCTTCTTTTAAAACCCATCAGATAGCAACATCAGCAACAACAAAAAAAAGTACAGAAGAAGGCAGACAGAAGAAGGCAGAAGACAGGCGAAAGACGGTTCTCGTGAGAACAAGCTACGGAACAAGGCAACCCATAGTTCGTACTGCAAGACCGAAAAAGGAAAGGGAGGGGGGGGGGGGGGGGGGGATTTATAGACGCGAAATGGAATTCCAAGTGGGAAACCGTTCTTCTGGTCGATCTGTTGTCTGGACTCTATCCAGTCCGACCACCGTTGATAGCGGCCTTCTTTGTACTTGATTTAAAGCTGCAGAAAAACGCGAAGGTGGCTCCACTGCGGTGCTGGTGCGAGAAATAGTATAGCTCTGTTCATCGGTGAGCTAACTCCGTTCGCCGGACCACTGAACCTTCCGTCACCTGACCCGTCTTTGTGCGCGCGAATACGAGTGGGACCGTGATCACGTGGCGATAGATAGGCGTGCGACTGTTCCATCGAGCACGTAGCTTCCACCGCGCTGTCAGCTGGGCGGCCGAACTCAACGGTGTCGTGAGAGGCGTTATCGAAAACGAGCGTGGCAGTTTGCGACCACACATAAGCGCTTAGGTGTCTGTGACTTCGTTGCCCTCTCTGCTTTTATCCTTCGGTCGGATCGTCAGTGCGCGTCCCCTATATAGGCTCTTGTGTGTTTAGCAACAGTCGGGACAACTGTAAGCGTGGTGGAAGCTGTCCTCGTTTTCACCTCGTGAACCGCAGTAAAAATAGTCCGGCTCCTGGCGGAGAGTTACTAATTTTTAGCTTTATATTTCAGATCATTTATTTATTATCTTATCAAAACGTACACGTTTCAAACGCAAAAAAAAAAATCTGGTAACAAAATTTTTTTTTTGTAAAATCTGCTGCTCTCACACCACGTATGAACTGTCCGCATTTTTTTTTTTTTTTTGCTGCAATTTTAACTTTGTTTTTTTTTTTTCGTGTACCTCTCGTCAGATTTGAAAAGAGTATGATAATCTTCGAGTTGAAAACTTTTCGCCGAATTGAGAAGCGGCAGCATGATGAACTCCATTTCCAGAACCTTGATCAGCGACACAAAACTTTCAAGCTTTTTTTTTTTTTTTTTTTTTTTTTTATCGAGCTTGCAAAAAGATTTATCGAAGCATTGGAGCTTCGTGTTGCTAAAAGCAAACCCATTTAATATATATATATATATATAGAGAGAGAGAGAGAGAGAGAGAGAGAGAGAGAGAGAGAGAAAGAGAGAGAGAGAGAGAGAAAACAAAAATTTTGTTTACTTGCGTGCATCGTCATCTATCCGGGGATGTTCTCTTTTCGAATAATAAGCTAAATTTCAGGCAACACAGCAAATAATAAAAACAAATTACTTTGTACTACGTTAAACGGATGGTAAAAAGGGAAAGAAAAAAAAAGAAAGTCACAGAAAGCTATATTTTGGGCTCGTCTGAATCGCGGACGTTTTTATTATTCCATTAACACTTTCTTTATTACAACATTCACGCTGCAATTCCTTATATTTTTTAACAAAAAAATATGCCTATAAAACAGCAGTTTAGGGCACGCAAAAAAAAAAAACACAAAAAAACGAAGACTGTGTTTTATTTCAAAATGTTTTTATTTTTTATTTATTTTTTGTCGTTACGCTGTAAGTCCTGCGTAGAAGAAACTGCCGAGAAAAGTGGGAAAAAAGAACAACGCAAGAAAGTAAAAAGCAAAAAGAAAAGCAAAATGGGAAGAATAAAAAAAAACCCAGCTAATTTCGAAAATATTTATTTTTTATACTCTGCTTGTTTAGTAATGGCGCGATGTCCTTGGAAGATAAATGGGATGATCGTCACAACATACAAGCTCCAATCCGCAGTCACAATTTCTAATTAAAATAATCTTTTTTTTTCCTATTATTTAAACTGACGGTCTTACGGTGTGTTCCAGATATGTGCCACTCAGTCATAAAATCAAGGAAAAAAACACTTGCGCCTAAACGTATATATATGTACGTAATTACATTTCCATTTATTATTATTATATTATATATATATATATATCTTTTTTTTTTGTTATGTGTGTAAAAAAAAAAGGGGGGGTATATTTTGTTAATTTTAGTTCGTGGAATATCAAATGTCCAGTTCATCCATCTCTTCAGAGCAGAGAGCCTTCCAGTAGCTGTTCTGGTTCATTATCCGAGGCTGATTATCCCAAAATATGGCAGCCAAACTAATGCATGCGCTTCGAGCATGCATTAGGCACGGGTGGTGCTTCAGCGTTCGGCGCATGCTCGGGTCCAAATGGATTTGACACGAGTGCTCCGACAGCGCTCGGATCCGATCGCACGCTTCGCGCAGTGTTGCTTCACGATATTTAAAAGAAAGAAATAAAAAAAAAAAAAAAAAAGAAAGGGGGGGTGGGTATTGTGACCTTGGAGGTTTCTAACGGACAAACCTCAGCGTTATCGGCCTTTCGGTGCAAATTACTCCCGAAACAAAATAAAAACAATAAAAATTCCCTACGGAAGAGTCGAGGAGCGCATGCCCGGCCATCATACCATTGCTCCAGCCGGTGCAGTAGAGAGCCCGAAACAGACCCGCGGGTTGATAACGTTTACCACCAGTTTTCTTTTCTTGGTTTTGAGGGTCCGCTTGGCTGCCGGCTGATTCCTCTTCATTCGTCCGGAATGGTAGCGACCGGTCGGGGGGGCCGCCTCTCTGCCCCGTCTTACCTGTCCACTGTGCCCCCCCTCCCAGCTTCTCGAGTTCCTCCTCGCCTCTTCCCCTTGCACTCCTCCCCCCACAACATCGCGCGCCCCGCCAAAGTAGCCACCACCAACCAAGCTTCTAAAACACACACACACACATATGCTCACGAGCTGTAGCTTCTTCCTTTTTCTTCCTGCTGGTTGTTTGGACTAGTTCTAAGTACTCGTACGTATACTACGACGGCGGCAGCGGTTTTTGCTCGCATGCAGAGGCTGCAGCGTGCACTGCCGACGCGGCCTGACTTTCCCCTTCCCACCTTCCTCCTTGGGGCAAGTATGCGGACGAGTGCTGCTTCTCCTCCAAACAGCTGTGGTGCTGATCGTCCTGGGCGAGAGCGCGGTCCTGCTCGCTCGCCACTTCATCCCAGCACATTCTTTGCGAATGGTCCGTCGAAACGCGCATACTCGCTCGCGTTCGTCTCCGTTCTTCAGAACAACAAACGGATTCATCTGCTTCGATCGTAGTTTGTGTACCGCCTCGTTCGGCTCAGGTGTGCTTGTGGCTCGATGTGAATGAACCGTGACATCGCCCCCTTCTTGAGAGTGACGCTCTTTTGGAGCGTGGACCGGGGAAAGCGTCGGAGACCGCGTCGCCTCATCACGACGTATGGATGTGTGGTCGCCGACTCGGGACGGATATTTCCACGGCACCGTGTTTGTCACCGTGAGTTGTCTCCATGCTGACGTTTGATCATGCTGCGCCTGTTGTTGTCACGGGTTCGTCGACCCCTGGATCGGTCGTGAAAAGCCACTCGCGGTCTCTACAGGGAGTGGCGGCACACGCGGAACAAAAAGAAACACGGGCAATATTTTGACGGTCGCATGTTTGGAATGGGAAACGCGCGATGAAATTTCCCCCGTGGAAGCTCCTTAATTCGGGTCGATTTGAGTACTGTGAATGTTTGTGGCTCCGTAGTAATGCAAACATGTTTATATGTTGTTGTTTTTTCTTTCTTAGTTTGTGTTTTGGGAGTATCTGGTTACAAAATACGCTTCCGTCGCACTTTTCGCCGAGTACGAGCACGTTTTTGATGCCACGACTGTTGGATAGCGCACGTAGCAAGATCGCTGGTTGAGCGATGTGAATCATCTGATTCCGATTAACCCGATGCACTTTTAAGCTACACGTTAGCTTGATTCGTTTCTTGGCTTGAGTTGAGTTACATGCTTTAAATTTTCTGTCTTTTTTTTTTTTTTTTCTTCCTTCAGAACATGTTATGGAAGATTTTTTTCCCGCAACATTGCCATCTTGAGACAAATTGCTCTTTACTATGTGGTATGACATTATTTTGAACATTATCGACTCGCTTACGAAGGTGTTTATTCCGTATGATTATTAATACATTACGACGCTGATGTTGCGCAATCTGATATCAAGTACAAAGCGAAGTGCGCACGACGTCTTGACTAAACCCAGAGCCGTATCCTGACAGCGGGCGTCCCTTTTCTATATATTTTTTTCTTCTCCAACTCTCGTTACCTTGAGCAGAGCAGCGTCACCTTGGACACCCACGCAAGAGTCCGACCTGGCTTCGGGCCCCCCGAATCTTTTCGATCTGTTCGTCTCGAACAAAGGAGCAACGAAACAACGGACAAATTCCGGGTCGCGGATTTTCGTCCATTGTGCACCCGGCCCGCTGACCCTCGTGGCCGAAGGATTGCGCCACTTGCACCGTTCCTCCTGCGTTGTTTCCTGGCTAGCTGCCGGCTCTCCAACCGACGTGTGCAAGTGCAGATGAGGGGGAAGGTATGGGTCGGCGTTTCCATGTTCTCGCGTGGGTCCGGCCATTTTTTATCGAACGCCGCTTCATCGAAATCGTTTCGTCAAAAAACCGCCTAATCGACTTCTGGTTGGCTCCAGTGATCGTTTCGCTTTCTCGTAATAGGGTCGCTCGTGCTGGCACAAACGTGCTTATGCAAAAAAAAAAAAAAAGTGGGGGCATGGGGTTGAAAAAAGTGCCGATGATTTCATTTGGTTTAGTATTTATTGCATGCGACTTTACGCCACTCTGATCACCCCTCGTTTTCCAAGCAGTCATAATGAGAGCACCAAACATTTGCACGCTCGTGCTTAGTCGCATTGCAAACTTGGAAGGTGGGGGGGAGGGAGGGAATAGAGAGAGAGAGAGAGAGAGGTTCAGCTGGTGTATGCTACGTGGTGCGGATCAAGATTGTCGGCGAAGGCTCTGGCGAAACTGTATGCGTCACGACTAATGTCGAAGATGGCTGGACGCCACGGCGGTTATGTCCTCTTGACACGTTGAACTTGAATCTCACAATCTTCCCACAGCCAATGGGATTGCTGGATTATCCGATAAAAAGACCGAAGAACGAATCAAAAACCGCGAAATGATGAGCCACGCCCCGACAGTGGAAGCTCCTCCCTCCTCTTTCCCCTTTAGCAGAGCGAACGCTGGAGAGGTGGTCGACTCCTGTCCAGCGTTTGTTTTGCTCGGGGAAAGAGGAGGGAGGAGCTTTTCCCCAAACCCTTAACCTGTCACCGCGATAATGATCCAATGGTTTCGCTCGTCGTTCGTCGGCGAGACTTCATATTAATAAGTCTCGATGCTTCAGCTGACGGCAAAGATCATAAAGTCAAGTTTTGATCGGCCTCGCTGCCGACTAAAATGGAACGCGCGAGCTGTGACCACGTAGGTGTGAATTGCTATACGCAGATATCATTTGGGAACCTGCGAAATGGAAATGGCACCGAATAATAATCCAAGCTGAGGAGGGTCGCGCGGTTCCGCTCCCCGGTGATCTGGCTGCCATGGTAAACGGTGTGATATTTTGATGGTCGAAGACATTCACTTACCTTTTAGAGAATGGGTAGCGCGCGAAGTAAACGCAATAAAATAAAAAACCCATAATTGTCCCCAGCTTGACAAGGGCAAGCTTGGGAGCCCCCTTCCCAAGTTTCAACATTTAATTTGCAGAAGACTCGCGTACAAACGCCGTGCTCTGCGGCCGCTGTGTATGTACGAACGACATCCGCAGCTCAGCTGTGACCACGTACTTGTGGCTGATGCCGCTCACTGCAAATGCCTGTGAGGTATAAACCCTTTTCACGAGGGTGCCGCCATCTTGAATTGTCATCACTTCCAGTATGAGCGAAAACAGTGTTTTGCCGTCGCCACGCCAATAGAAGACATTTAGGAAATAACCGTAACCCTCACCCGTTCTCGTTTTGTCTCCCCTCTGTCGTACTGTTCCTGCGACACGTGTATGCTTTGTAATAGGAGGCCATCGTACAGTTCATAAAACGGGGCAGAGTTTGCAGGCGCAACGCCCACACCAGGTGTGGGCGTTGCGCCTGCGTGCAGCAACCAGATTTGCGTACGGCGAAGCGTCTGCGCATGCGCCACCGACTCCATAAACGCCAAAGTGGAACTTATATCAACATCTATGGCAAGTGTCAACTTTGCTGTCGGTCCAGGCGAATACATAAACGTGTCAACGCGAATATTGCGAGCGGTTTAGATAGTGACCGTGACTTCAGCATGTAATGGAGCCAAGAAGGTAGAACATTCATATTATTTTATGTAGAGCGTGGGACCAGCATGAACGACCGGCTACAGAATATGATGCAGCTGCTAAGTTTAGTGTCTTGCAAAAGAAGGAACGCCTCCAATTTCCTTTTTGCCATCTTCCCCCCTCCCTCAAAGTGGCGAACGGCAGCAACGTAACGTGTGTGCAGTTATTCTTATGCCCGCGCTAAGAAAGAAAAACTTTTTTTTTTTTCCCGCCGCGGCCATAAGCATGTTTGCGAGCAACTCGGCGATGTCGACGTACCACGACGACGTAATCGACGGGGGCGCCTGGCAACGTTGTGCTAATGAAAGCTCGCCCGCATTCCGATCTTTCTTTTATCTTTTTTTTTTCTTTACTTCCCCTTCATTTTTTATTTTTTTTTTTTAATTTCTGTGGCGGAATTTCTTTCTGAAATCCGCGCTCAGTCTCTTGTCAAACGCTCCAAATAATCTACTCTCTCACTCACTCTCTTTCTTTTTCTCTATCTCTCTCTTTGTTGCACAGGCGTGCACACTGCACACGCACACATGGTCACAAGCATATTGTTTTATACTGTGTTGCCCTCACCCGTGGACGTAGTAACAGAAAGAGAAAACAAACTACAAGCTCGACTTTGTTGTCTTGAACAACTGACCAAGGAAAGCCCGAGTTTCGCGCATAGTTTGAGTTCATACAAGGTTTGGTTGTCACAAAAACAATAAAACTTTTTTTTTTCTTTCTTTGAAACGTGTGCGGGTTCATAAAGTAATAACTAATTGATAGTAAATGCACATTCACCACGTTGATAGGAAGTCAGTAATGCTCGGCAAACTTCTAACTTGAGGTAAAAACGAGTATAGTCCCACAACGATATTGAATTTCGTTTACACGATGACTGTGTAAACAACCTGTTTAATTTTACGAAGTATTTTGTCGCGTTTGCGGTTAACGCCTACTGCATGTTTTGTGTCTCGGCTAAATTATGAAACGCCGGCCTGCCTGTCTTTGCAACTTATATTCTTCGCACTTCTATTATCTTTTGGCGAAGTTTGTTCGGGGTCCAAGCTAAATATAGCCGCCATATATGACAGTGATTGGCTCTAAACGTCTCCAGCGCATATCCTGCCACCGCGCGTAATTCTAACCCGTCTCTCACACTAAACGGAGTGTCTATAAGCGTAGCTGTCGGTATCCGAGCTTGCATAGTACACCGCAACATGGTTGCCTACCCTTCCCCCCTCCCCCCTTGATTTTTTTTTTTGTTTTAATGTGCCTATAATTCTCTCCGGTAGTGCGTTATGCTATCGCATCTTTGCGAGCCCGGCCACTTTTTGACTGCGTGGGTGGGAATTCTCCGAATCGCCGAAACATTATCAGTATACATTTTTTTTTTTTCGCTTTCGCCTTCTTCGAAATTACTGCCGGTCCACCCGGTCCATACATCACGGACTCCTCGCCACACGCTTGCTCGAGCACAAGTGAGCTTGTTACGCGTGCATTACACGTATCCCTTCGTGCATCTCTCAGACAAACAAAGGGGAACGTTAATGACATGTTGGGCTGAAGCGGACGAAGATATCGGGCGGGATTAAAACGAGGGGGATGCGTCGTTGTTGGGCCGTAATCAGCGTAAATGGTACGTGCTTGGGGACGGACCTTTCCGTGCGGTAATAGTCCCTCTTCCTCTGATACTTCACCCATTGTCTTTCTCTGTGCTCTTCCACGGCCCTCGTTTCCTGTATTGTCTATGCCGATACTTTTTTTTTTTTTTTTTTGAGGAAGAGGATGGGTTACAGAACTTTGTTACAGTTTTTGGTCACCATCTTTGACTTGTCACTCTGGTATTATGCCTCGTCTACACACATGTCCAATGAACATTATTATCAATGTTTGCCCGTGCAGAGCAGCTGTGGGCACTGCGAATGTGCAGACGCTCGTTTTTCGAAGATCGGCCCGTCTGCGCATGCGTTGTTTGGGCTACCGCCTTGGCGTGATGTCGGAAACGTATTTTGAATAAGCAACCTTTGCTGTGGATAATTGCTCAAATAACAAAAACTTCTTTTTTTTTTTTTTTTGTTAGCTATTAAAATTTGGTTATCGTCACATCGCTGTTCGTTACGGCGCTGTTCGTTATAGCGGTGTTACAACGGCGTTACTTATATTATAACGCTGTTTTTTATAGCAGTGTTCGTTACAGCAGCTTTCGTTATAGCAATATTTGTTATAGCCAACGTTAATTTGGCATTTTTAACGAAATGAAGCTTCAACATTCCACAAACGAGCATGCGCCACTGCGCGGTGCAGCCGCAGTGCACATGCCCGTCGTCGGGGCACATCCGCTAGGCATATAGTGAAGCTGAGTTACTCGCAGTGCGTGTAACTGAACATCTTACGTTGTTTCTCACCAGGTTGCGTTTTTTTTTTACCCTCTCTTTATGGCCTTTTGTTACAAATGCTTAGATAAGCATTTACCGTCTATGTATAATGCTCGCGTTGCTTCGCCGAAAAAGTAAAAAAAAAAAAAAAAAATACGACAGGTATGGTTGGCTAGTTGACTTTTTCTGAGAAACACATTCTAGGCCGGATTACTGGAAATGAAATCGTTCGTTCTTATCTGCGGCGGTCTCTTAGGCTTGGATAAGACTATAGATAAGACCGACTGATTTCGTTTCAAATCGCGGATTGGACGGGTATGTAGGTAGATACATACCGCGAAGGCTTGTCATTTTTGGCGCAATAGACCCCTTTCGAAAGACTGCCCGCTGTGGAATCCCTGCACAAGGGCGGACGAAAACCGCAACGCTTGGTTGCATTATAAGGCAAAAACACACGCAGAAAAAAAGTGATGAGGTCAGTGATGTTGCATTTTTGACGCTGTTTGATTGGCTCGTCGGATCCCAGCGTTGCTAGCGCTTCCACGTTCGCTACATTATGGAATGACTTGCACGTTCCAGCATGTCACTTGTTCCGCCATTGTGCAATGCTTCAAACTTTCTAGTAATTGTCTTGTGACTTTCGAAGGGCGTCTACAAGGGGCCCAAACTCGTGAAACACAAAGTTGGAGCCGAAAGTTGGCGGAACGCGCCGATTGGATGTGCCCTAAACTCGTGAAACACAAAGTTGGAGCCGAAAGTTGGCGGAGCGCGCCGATTGGATGTTGGCGACAAAAACGCCGAGTCATCGTCGTGATAGTCCAATCGGTACGCTCCCTCAACTTCGGCCCCAACTTCGTGTTTCACGAGTTTAGGGCCCACGATGTCTCCTAAAGCAAATTCAATTTTTTTTTTTTTTTTTCACCGCAAGATTAATTTATTTATCGCCCAACGCTCATTTCTCCGCCCAAAGGTATCGCTAGAGGTTCGAAGCAGATGCCAAAGTTTCAGCACGAACCGATATTCTTTTCAAAAGTTATATCTCTGGGCGGAGAATGGGCGTTCGACAATGCGTAATTTATTTTTGCAGTAAAAAAAAAAAAAATGTTTTTGTTTTATTTATACGATGAACCGCAGCGGACGTTACGAGCCATCCCAACCAATCCAGAGCCGTAGACGTATCACGTGACCTCCCGAAGCTCACATGACACGCACACGGCTCTGAATTTGCTTCGGTGCAAGCCTCCTCGGCGGTCCATCTGTGTATAAAGTGTAGGACATTTTATCGTTGTTTCGTACAGGAAAGAACCTGCGTACGGCGGTCTTGACGGGATTTCCACTCCGGAGAACACCTCTGCGCCAAACATGTTCTGCCCTCATAAAAATATAACCTGACTCAGACAACACTTAAACGCGGGGTTGTCCTTCGATGCATCTTTCTTTGTCGAGTTCCATCGTGCGTCTCGGAGACTTTCAGATCTCCTTAGCGTCCCGTCTCACCTTGTGAGCGCTTCGTGAGGGACGTAGCGACGCGCGTGACACGTATTCACGTTTACAGCACTGGATTGGCTGGAATGCCTCGTATATAGCCTCCGCAGCGGTATCCTCATCTGGCGAACCGATCTACGGACTCTCCTTGTCTCTCTCTTGTTTACGCATGCAGTTTCCCCAGCTCAAATGCGACGAGTCTTTTTTTTTTTTTTTT
The DNA here is from genome assembly GCF_016920785.2 of Ixodes scapularis. NCBI lineage: Eukaryota > Metazoa > Arthropoda > Arachnida > Ixodida > Ixodidae > Ixodes > Ixodes scapularis. The sequence continues at coordinate 94,330,193 of NW_024609880.1, forward strand.
TTCTTCCTTTTTATTCGCGTGCCAGGATCGTTTAGTCGATTCGGAATCTATACAGGCAGCCGAGCCAGGTTTATAGGACTGGTTATATGGCCGTATCAGCCTATATTTAGCGAGCGCGCCTAGCTGTCCACGCAGCGACTATTCTAGCCCGCCTACATTTTCGTTTTTTTTTTATGTGACGTGATCGGAGAGCGGTTTTCTTCGACTGGTCGAGTCGCATTCCAGGCACTGACACCGCTCAGTCCGCTCCTCGCGGGAGTAAACATAGGAGGGTCTGCATTCCCGTTAGCCAGCGCTCACTCAACCGAAAGGAGCGGGCGATCCATAAAGATAAGCCGAATCTGCTCCTTCGTATTATCATTATCTTTGTTTTAGTTTAATAGGCAATGGCATCAGACTTGGTCAGCCTAAAGCCCCTCGATGTGTTTATGTGTTTGCGTCTGTCTTGCAAGTGGCGTCCAGTGCGCCAGTGCACCATGGACACGGGCCATGGTGCACTGGCGCACTTGACGCCACTTGCAAGACAGACGCAAACACCTAAACACATCGAGGGGCTTTAGGCTGACCAAGTCGAGCGGCCCTTGGAAGCAAATGACAGCGCAGCACTGAAATGAGCCGAGGACATGGGGGATCGGTGGCCGAGTGGTCTCGCACACACCAGCTCGGAACATGTGGAGCGAAAGCTCGTGCCGCAGGACCCTGTATCCTGCAAGTTTAATCCCTACCCTTGCCCGTTTCGATCTGGATGAGCATCGTATACTGGCGTGCGGTCGTGGATCGCTACTGCGTGGTGCACATTAAAAGACCCCAGGCTAGCGGTTTTACTGCTCTACAAGCTGAGAGACAAGTCGCTGGTTGAAGGCAGACTAACTTCAAGGCTGTATAAACACAGACATAACCAACTTTTTTTTCCCCCTTTCGGCGGAGCACCCGCTTGTGGCACGTGTCTTGCGCGTTTCAACGATAACGGTTGACGGTACTTGTAAGCGTGGATTTTATCGCGGGACTTTAAGTCAGCCTATTCGTTCGCGAAAACGGCGCACAAATGTTTTCTAAACGTTCATGCTGTAGGCAACACTATCGGCTTCTTTCTTTCTCTTTCTTTGCGAGCATTGATTTATTCACTTCCTGTTCGATTCGGTTGTTCTTTCTTGCGTTTATAATAAGTGTACAACTTTGGGTAGAGTCCAGTCCATATAAAGGAACTGTGAGTCTGTGATTACGAATCTGGCGGCGGTGAAACTGGTTCGTCTCGTTTATACAACACCAGATTGGTTTCCCGCATGACGCTGCGTGTGCCGTGCCCAATTTTTTTTTTTCTTCTTTTCTTTTACTTTTGTAGGTTTCGTGCGAAGTGTGAACAAGAGCGGATCTTTGTAATATAATTTATAAACGTGAAGTGTTTATTCTGGACACGGTACTTCGTGACAAGTTGAATTGAGCGGAGTCGTAACGTTTATTTCGTTCCAGGTGTGCTTCCCAGCAAGCGTTTTCAACACATTATTATTGGAAACTTGCAGAGAACAGTTGTTGCATGCTCCTATACTTTTACTCCAGAAAGATTGATTTTCGTCCAGCGACAAAACGAAAGAAGTTCTTTTGGCAGCTCGAGCAATCTTTCGGAATGCTACTTGTTTGCAAACATGCATACTGCAGGGTGTCTAAATAGCGGCCAGGCTCTTTACATCGACCGCAAAAATCGGTTTCTGAACCTTTCGCGCTACGATTTTGTTCAGCGTTGCCCACAGGTGGTGCATTTTCTCTATAAAATTTGCAAAATTACCTGAAGAAAAAGTTAAAAAAAAAGGGAAAGAAAAAGGCTTAATTCGTATGGAAACGGAGCGAAGCCACCGGTCTAGTACCCTTTTGTTTGAAGACTGGTGGCTTCGTTGTCATTATGGATATATAGTTATCGGCGTGCTTGATATTTTAAGTATCATTGCAGTTCACTGACTTGTCTTTTTTTTTTTTTTTCTGACCGCTTGGGTAATGCTTGCGAGCATGGATATTGCCACTAAGGTGTCTGACGTGTCTTTCAGCGTTGTATGTTTTTGACGTTAGGAAGGAATAGCAGGGCAAGAACTATTTGCACTTTAGTAGTGCGAACGCTGGGGAGGATGTGAGTGGAGAGGAGGAAACAACCAATCATGGTGTGCAGGGAGCTTTGTGGGTGGGGCTTGTCCTGCTATTCTTAACTTATGAATTACTGCATTATCCGGGTAGAGCTTTAATGGTGCTGTCTGTCGGATCTCGTATAAACACACTTCCGCAACTTTCACGCTGCTTGCTTGTTGGGACCTGTACCCAACAAGCAAACATCTCGACCCGATTTTATTCGGTCACCTTATCGGAAGCTTTCTTCGTGAATAATGTCTTCGCCTTGTTTTCGCTTCCTCGTGTGCCTTGCGCGCGACCGACGACATCGAATGAGGAAAGCTCGCGGTGCTATTTCTCTACACGTGCTCTCTGCACTCGGCCACAGGCATAGAGCAAGACCCAAACTTCTTCCGGAATAGGTTTTCCGTGTTATTGCTTTTTTCCGAAAATAAATCCGTTGTGCGAGACTCATTTGGTCTGCTGTACGGCTGCATCCAAAGAAGGTAGGAATCTTGGAGGAAGAGAGGTTGTCTGTTGTCGTCTGCTTAGCGCTTGAAGGAAGATGCGCGCATGTTGACAGCGTTCATCGTATGATACCCTGTTTCACCTTACGATATACCGCAAAGGACGTTACGAGCCATCTAAGCCAATCTAATGCCGAGTAAATGTCACGTGACTTTCGAGAGGGGTGCATGCTACGTGTGCTGAATTGGCTTAAATGGCTCATCGTGAAATGGCACATATCATGTCCGAAACTCCGAAATCGTCCGGTACGCAATTAGCGTCAACACGATGGTGTGCCCGGTGACGTAACACCATGCCCGGTTGACAGTTCTTTGAGCAGACGCAACGGCCCAGTCGCCGCGAGAGGCTGGGCACGGTGCCCACAAGGTGTGCCAACGCACGGTCCCTCCGGGCAGGCGAGGCAAACTCCGAGACAAATTGCGGTATTCCTTCTGCCAGAAGTGGCAAACAGGCAGGCTCGATGGTTTAGCGGGCGCGCTCTGTGGCGAAAGAAGACCTCGTTGCTACATCCTGAAACGGTCACCGTGGTGGTCTCCCTTTGTGTTCCTTCGGTCTTGGACACTCGCTATTACCACCGTCCCCCGGCCATCAGCTGCCCCGTCTTTTGTGTTTTGCTCTCTCCGTTTGTCCCTGCTAATGAGAGGAGCGCTAGGTTGGCCAAACTCTTGCGACCGCGTGACGGAGGGGACGGGGAATGTCTAATGTCTTGTCCGCGGGCAAGTTTGGCGTTCTTCTGGGTAACCACAAGGTCATTTATGTCCCGCTGCGCGCCTCCCATTCGTTCCACTTGTCCGACTCAAAAGCGCTGATCCTGCTGCGATACCTTTCGGGGGAGTGGGTGCCTGCTGATATGCGCATGGCAGGGACGCTATCTTTGGCTTTGGCCACAATGCACCGTCTGCATACCTTGGGTACTCGAAATTGCTCGAAAGTACGGGGCGGGGGGACTGGGGTGAGCGACCGACGCCTTGTTGGCGAGGGGGGCGTCTGTCGCACGATGGTTAGGCTTTAGTGCATTGCTGCGCGACCAGCCAAGCCTGCCGAGACTCTGTGGTTGTCTCAAGGAATTTTACGAGCTTGCAACTTGCCTTTCTGTCTGATTTACCGAGAAGAAAGGAGGAGGCAGCGCTTTCTTGGGGACAGAAACCTGGCAAGAAAATGTGTCTGAGCGCTGCGTAAACAGGCGCGTTTTGTCCCTCTTAATTTGGTTTTCAAAGTAACCTGCGTGTCCTCCCATCCTCCTCGTACCATGTTAAGTCTTTTAGGACACACATAAATAAGGCGATTCGTGACTCTCGTACTAACATGTCGAGTAAGATTTAGGTTTCATGCTCTTGGTTTAACATACGACCAGTGATTTCCCTACACCTAAGGGGGGTCTACACCCCCCCCCCCTCCCCCCTCTTCCTCTTGTTTTTCTGAAGGCACTCCCTTAATTCGCAACGACTCCTCAATCCCCCCCCCCCCCCCCCCCCCCCTTAATTCCAAATCCTGGGGAATCTCCCGCGTACGGTCAGTCGACTCCGGCGAGAGAAAATTACCTAGTGTCCGATTAAGGGAGCTTGCTGCACATGCACTGGACCTCCTTATTTTCAGGGAGTGAGACGTCTGAGACATGGGGTGTGAAAGTGCAGATTTGCCAACTGCATTGCGAGTTTAGTAACCACGAGCTCGTGCCGTTGGCTCGTTCCAATACCTCTTACCAACAATGGCGCACGCGCACGCACGCGCACATGCTTCCGACCTAGCTCAGGCGAATCTCGTTTCTGCGCAAGCGCTGTGCCCGCCACACTGTACAGGGCTTAAAGGGATACTACAACGAAATTTCGGCGCTCATTTTTTTGGTCTATATGTGTCCAAAAGAGCAGTATCACATGGAACATACCAATATCTTGTTAAAAAAGTCTCGAAAAGGAATTTTAAAACGAATTAAACGATTAGCAAAGAGCACCTGGTGGATGTCGCTGATGCCTCGTTTGTAATGCTCGTCTAGGAACCTTGACAGCTAGTGACGGAGGTTGTCTCGTCTTCGGCCACGACGAGAGAAGGGGGGAAGGAGGAACTCCCCTCTTCCCGAGAGTCGCTATTGTCCCCCTAGAAGATTAAACCGTCACTCAAAATTCGTACAAAAGCAGCCGCTTCGGTGGCTGGAACGACTAGGCCATCCTCTCTACGTCAGCCTCGCCGTAGCTTTGCTCGTCTTGAGAGGACCTACGTCACGATTGCGTTGGATGTCACGTGGTCTCCGCTGGGCCTTCTCCGAGCGCTTGCCAGAGTGGGCCGTTTATAACGAGAAATACAGCCACTAGGCTCAAAATACAAACGTGCTATTGTCATTTACGGATATTGTGGATCATATTCAACCTATTTTTGAACACGACGGGAATATTTCAAATTTCTTTGAAGTATCCAGTCTGGGGGTCTCAGGGGGTCTCAGACCCCCACTGATTTTAAAGGATGGTCCGAGACCGTCCTCCACAGCTCCAGTATTAATAATAATAATATTTATTCCGGCTCAGGACAGCCACGACGCCGCAGAAAGGCCGATGGCTCAGGTCTGCGACGCCGCACAATACAATGTCGAACAGTCATGAATATGTACAGATGGCAATGACGAAATGGTGTGAAAATCATATCTTGCAATAAAATTGCTTGTTTTCAGGGATTTGACATCCGGGGATTAGCAATTTGAGGGTTACAGGTGCAGCGTGGGTATAGTCAGCAGTGGGGTTTATTTTATGTGCGTGTAGTACATCTCGTCAGAACCCCCCCCCCCCTTTCCTACCCCCCCCCCCCCTCCACCCTTTTGTAGGGACCCCCCTCAACTTACTGGAGACTAAGAAGCACTGGCCACACACCTAGCGTGGGGCAAAGGCAGACTTGTTTGTAAACAGCGTGTTGGTAGACATAGACTTACTGAACATAGCGGAGCCTTCTTGTTTTCGGCGGACGACTTCTAAAACAAATCGCTGCTCCAAAAAAAAAAAAAAAAAAAAAATTCCTCGGCGACTCGTCTACGACGCCGACCGGAATGGGGCGGCGTCCGCCCTGCCACCCGAACCGTGACCGCATGGCGACGAAGCGGCGTCGAGCTGCTGCCTGTCCGACCATGGCCGTTCGCGTCGGCATCGTCAACGTTGCTGCCGCCTCGAGAAGCGGGCGTCTCCGAGTGCCTTACCTAGCGTGCCTAGACTGCAGAGTGTTTCGAACTGCTCGACTGCAAGCGCCTCCATAACATTGCGAACGCTCTCCATGATCCGAGTTGCTCCCTCTCCTAAATTTAGTCTTACCGCGACATCAGTCCGTGCACCACTGCCTTTGGGACGCGTGTTTATTGGACCGCGCGCGAACGTTGTCGGGGGAAGGGGCTAACCGCGTGCTTTGTGAACCGCTTCGATCTCGGTCGGGGGATATCTTCGATGCAGTGTCCAAGCAGTCGAGGCGCGGCCCTTGACCTCTTGGAGGCGGTACGTGTCATGCTACGCGTGCTACGGTGCTGCACGCTCCGTCGCTTCTTTCGCGTACTTGGGCGTTTGGGTCGGCTTGCCGGCCAAGTTAAATGTGACCGCAGCGTGGTGTCTCCCCAGGGGTGATCGGATGAGCTTTTCGAAATCAATTGACAACCTGTCTTTCGATTTAGATCAGTGCACTCGAGGAACCACCGCTGGTGTTTTTATGCCCGTCTCCGGCTGTACGCAGAACCGTTGCGGTGCAACGAGACAGATGATCTCCAATATCACGACCACTAATTATAGTTATTTGTTTATTAATTGGGAACCAAGTACATTATATCCGCTCAGCCAGAGCCATAGCTGGCTGCTGTGATTGGATGATGATGATAATAATAATAATAATAATAATAATAATAATAGTAAAAATAATAATAGTTGTTCTTACTTCAAGGAAGTTCCGATATTACTGTCTAAAAGGCTTGATGGGCTGGCCTGAATAATGATAATAATAAGCACAGAACATGTTTATACAAGTAGGAAGAGTACATACTGTAATAACCCGCATAGGAACAAAGATAATAATTATATAAGAAATAGGAAAAAAAAGCATGAACAAAGAACCCAAGAAGAGAGCACAGAGATTCTAACACAAATTAGACAAATTAATATTGATTTTTGATTTAACTCAAAACGTCGTCATCTAGCCAAATATTTCTCGCTTGTACTGCCAAGCTTGCCAACCCAAAAATCGGAAATATGTTGTTTCATTGAGACCACTTCCATGCACAGAACGATGTCCACGGCATGACCTTATTTATGTTACCTGGTGTGTTGTCTTGCCCTACCTGCCGACTTACGTGCTGCATCGTTCCGATTTTTAGTGCAATATTTGGTGGAAGTTCAACGCTTCAATGAACTTGCAATCCTCACATGCTTTACAAAAAGTAATATTTTTCTATAGAGGTATCTGACTCATCTAATGGAACTGGAAGTGTCAAACTTCTGGTGAGCCCGAGATTCAACTGGTTCAGCGAATCTTCAAATTTTTTGCAAACTTCGACAAAGTTTGATTCGTGAGTCATAAGCGGTGTTGCCCGGCTTCTAAACCATGTTCTAAGTCTCATAAAAAAAAAAAAAATTAGAAAGAAGTTTATTTTATATTTTATAAATCCATTACCAATGTTTACACATTCTAAAAGCAAATACAGGTACTTTTAATGCTTTCATTAGTAAAGTAAATTGCACCGGTGATGCAATACACCCAACAAATATTGCACTTCTCCTTTGCCAGGTGGTGACAACTCTTTTTCAAATTTTTGCGCTTTTGCGAAAACACCTTTACTTCAAACTTTTTTCGAACATTACGTTGGAAGTCCAGGAAAGTCGAACATCACGTTGGAAGTCCAGGAAAGTGGGAACTTGGTCGACGTCGAACCTGGGCTGGTTTGCATCATCCCTACTTGGAACTTCCAGTGTTTCCTGAATAATTTTTGCGCAGTCCACTAAGCTGGCTTCGTCTGGCAGGCTTGAAAAACGAGTCCCTACATTCATACACAAATAAGGTAGAAGCATGTTTCAAGGTTTGCCAGTGTAATATCCCAGTGGTGTTGCAAGCGTGACTTTCACTGACAACAATTTTGTTTGGAGTAAGGGAATATGATGACCCTGGGACTCTTACTTACCAGATAATTTAAGCCATCTAAGATTGACAAATGTAAACTGCCAGAAATAAAACGCTAACATGACTTGAAAACCTTTATAACTTCCGCTGCCCACAAAACATCAATTTCTCCTGCTAGGCGATTCGGCAGACTGCTAAATTTAGCGGCAAAACCTCTAAATTGGCAACACTGTATACAGATTTATATTTTTCTGAAATCTTTGTTTTCTTAGAGCAATCCTAGCCCCCAGCGATAAACATGGGAAATAATATTTTTAAATGCAGGCTCTTATGAAGAGAGGGACTGTGCATAAAACAAGCTTTTTGCTTTTTACTGCACTCTAGTCATCGGTGTTGTTCTTGGAGCTTTATGACTATGCATTTCTGATGTTATTGCACTACGAGATGTGCGAAGGCTTCTAAAAAGACTGAGTCGTGCAAAAAGCTTAACCCCGCCTACTGCGTCATGGCGTCAGCATAAACAAACATGGCGGCGCCCATGGAACGGAGCAGCAACTGGTCTATTGTATGCTATGTCAAAGTAATGCATTGGTCTAGCTTGTGCCAATGCAATGTCAGTGCCTCAAAGACAGAATTGCATTGTCCGGGAAAAAAAAAAAAAGCAAAAAGAGTAAGTGATGTGAGGAAGGCTCTGGGTGACAATGGCATAACTAGTGGCTCCGCAAGGTCGGTGCCCTGATTGCCCGCCCTTTGAGAAAGCACTCTCTTCCTAGTCTTTGTGTGCATCTTGCGTGTGAATGGAACTATTTGAGGTGATGCACGACGCTGCAAATACACTGTCCCGGTGGAAGTGGAGCATTGTCATCCTGGACCGGCCCAGCGGCGGCCACAGTGGCGGGCTTAGTCTAATTCCGGACCACCCAGCAATATTGTTCTAGCCGCACGAGGCTTGTGATCTTTCGGTGTTAACCCAAACTCCTCTGTTTGTTGCTGCCTCTGTTTTTTCCTCACTGTTTGAATTGAGTGTCTTGGCTCTTCGAGTAGATAGTGGATTGGGTGGATTTGCACCCAGTGCAAATCCACCCAATCACAAGTCTTCTCGGGTTCTTTACACTTTTGTTGGAATCATACAAGGGAGGGTAAAGGCTCGCTTGAAAACAAGCTCAGTAAAAACGGCTTTGTTTCGAAGAGTGAATAAATGAGCACTAAGCGAACAAACACTGACATAGCAAAAATGCTGTTTGCGTCTTTCACCCACTTTGCATTGTCGCCCCTTTGGGATCGGTCCTGAAGCATTGAAGGGTCAGGAGCACCGAACATTACGGACCTGTGGTGATATTTTTGTCTGTGTAAAAGCAACATGCATCTGTGGCCAATGCGCCTGCGCAGAAGCCAGTTTTCTTTCCGAGAGACGAAGTAGTCCACACAATGCGCACGTGGCTTAATATGAACGGATGTATGTATGCATAAAGCCGAACCCTTTAAATTGGGAGGCGGCAGTGCTGTGAAGTTCTTTGTCCATTGTACTTAAAGTACTACTTGAAGTAGGTTTAGAAAACTTTCACTTCACTTGAAGTACAGTCTCTGAGTATGTACAGTGCAACCCAGTAATAACGATGTACCACTTAAAACGATCAGTTTCTAGACCGGAAATAATCAGTTTTTAGTCCAGATACAGAGATAATTGGTTATAACGATTGAAATTTTGGGTTTTCTCATTATCGTTATAGTTGGGTTGCACTGTACTTGTACCTGAAGATTTTTTTTTTCTTCTTTTGTTCTAGTACTTTCCAAGAAAAGTGCAATCCCCAACTTCTAAAGTACATTTTCCAAATTTGGTCTTGTAAAATTTGTATCAGAAAATGTTTCTCTGTCAATTCTGAAGAAATACTGGGAGGGATATTCTACTTTCGCCAGAAATGTGAGCAAACGACACATCGCTCCGTTTGGTTGGGGGGCGGCTTTACCATAGCTCTTCGAACTTTTGCTACTTTTCGCCCAGTCAGCACAAGCGAGGAGGTTAAAAATATTAGGAAGAGGACAATTAATCATAATGTAACACCCTACTATGTGGTGCGGAAAAATGAAGCTTTCAAGTCGAAGAAAAAGACAACGGAGGAGAATGTCTCATTGTTTTGAGACATACTCCTCTGTTGTCTTTTCCTTCGACTTGAAAGTTCCTTAATGTTTCCGCACCGCTGTCTCAGACGTCACATTATAATTATTACCTGTTCTCCTGCACACTCACTCTTTTTTTGTTAAGGAGAGGACACTCCTTCATGAGAGGATTGCTTGGGGAAGCTACGGGGCTGACTTCATGCTCTCTCCTAGTATCATGTTTAATCCCATTGGGTGCATCAAGCCAGTGCAAGTGGCACCAAATTCAAAAGTCTGGTGCCCTTTTAGGAAACAGCTATTCTTTTAATTGCCACTTCACATTATCCAGTATTTGACGCCATATCCAAAAATAACCCAAGTAGCGCGAATGTCCTGTGAACGTCCACAGGACATCCCTGGGACGTTAGCACATCCTAAAGACGTCCACAGGACGAAGTGGGCTACTAGGGAAGTGATGCACCCCCGATTACCCCTAGGGCAATGCATATCAGTTAAAGTCCACTGCATAAGGGAATGAAATGGCACCGTGAAAGATTGTGTTAAAAAGTACTTTAAAAGTACATTATATTTGTAGTACTTCACTTCAAGCACATTGCATCTGGTACACTTACTACTCTACGTGGAGTACATCACCTCTAGTTTGCTTCATACTTTAAGTACTTATTAGGTGCACTTTACCCAACACTGGGAGGTCGCTTTGCGCCACCTAGCGTAGCTGGCAGCATCGTCTCTTCAGCATGACGTCGGAGGCATGCAACATGATCATGCGGATGACGCAATCACCTTATTTTCGTTTTCGGACAAGATTTAGTTTCTTCTCAGGTGTACTGAGGTTTTTTGTAGTACTTAGGTGCAGCTGGTGTATTGCCAAAATTTGATCCTGTATCTGTGGGACAAGTCTATAAAGAAATCTTTGCTCTTTCCCAGGCTCAAGACACGTGGGTGACTGTACATAATGTGAAAAGCTACAGCGACGGAGGAATCTTGGACCCTGACGACCAACTCAATGATGTGGTGGACGACAGGGAACAGGCAAGTTGTTCCTTCAATTCTCGCTCACTCTTTCACAAAGTATAATGTTAAGTATCCATTATTGCCAATAATTATCTCTCTGCAACACATAAATTTTTAACATTCCTCTAGTTCTGTCAAAACAACCCTTAATAATTTATTGGGTATTGTTTACACAGAACTAGAGGAATGTTTTATGAACAAAATTTTATGAGTTGCAGAAAGATAATTTAGAGAAAATATTAAAAAGAATAAGCTGCAACGAGCTTCGTAGGACTAACCTTCAGTGACTTCAAGTCGGCATTCTGTGCTGATTGTTGATGATCGACCACTAGCAGTAGCAGTCTGCAGATACAAGAGACTTCGGAAGCTGTTAAATCAAGTTTTATCACACATGTTTCTTTCTTCAGCAGCAAAGATTCACAAATTATGTTTTTCATTAAACAGAAAGTCACAAGAATGAAACACACATGTTTTTTGTTAACTTTATGAAATATTGTATTTATCTTTATTCATTATTCATCTTGAACCTGTAGTATGTGTTACCTCAAGGAGTGAATGAAAAAAAAGAAAAAAAGTGAATATTACTTTTGTGGTATCAGGGATAATGTTTCAGTAACTATCTCGGAACCGTTGCTCTGAATTTTAAAATATGGAAGGAATTGAAGGATTGCTAGAGCTAGCATCTTGTTGCAATTTTTGTTATTATCAATAATGACCAATCATCACAAGGAACTCTCTAATCTCTAAAGCATTTCCTGGCAAGGTGAGAACAAGTTTACTCCTTTGCACTGGTTGTTGCAAAAGGCAAATAGGCCAGGCCTTTAATGACCATGTTACTCTGAAAGAACAGTGACTCAATAACTCTTTCCTGATGGCGCCCATAGACCTTCGATCACCGGTGATCGATGGTTTTCAAGTGCCGTCAAAAAATTAAATTTAGTGCGGGGAATTATGGTCCACAATCTTGTGAATAACCAAAGAACTCAAGTTTCGGTTTTAACATAGGCTTGAGCTTTACCACAAGCTCATGGGCTGTCACAAATAGTTCTGGGAACAGTGGTTGCGCTTGTCTAACATGCGTAACTGCTTCCATCAGTCTTCTTAACAAAGAAGGCATTATTGACATATTGCAACTGTATTGGGGCATATTTTTTAGACCTCAAGAGCTCTGGGGACACTTTCAATAATGTTATAGGCGTTGCTTAACAGGTGGTTGTCGGTAAGCATCACTGTAATATCCATTGCTGTCCTGAGCCAGCGTGCACGTTTTAAGTTCCCAACAAGGCCGACGAAATTGATAAATATAAAGGAACTTCAATCAAGGCTATGGCAAAACCAAGGTAGAACACAAAGAAGGCATTCTGCTGGGGATGTGAAGTGTATTTACTATCTATGTTTCACCAATATAAGCATTCCTTCCTTAAAAAAGCACATGTTTCCAGAGGCTAACTCTCCAACGAACCAAATATAGGCCATGTCAGTTAGAGTACACCAACTTTCAGAAGTTATAGCCGTGGGTGTGGGGCACATTTTGTATATTTTGAATTTCTATTTTATTTGTTGTTTAATTTGACAGCTGTAGAAGTTTGAGCGTTTATACACCTCTGCACATACATTGTATCTTCAAAAAATAAACTTTTAGTACCGTTTTTCCACATTATACCAACCTCAATTTCTTTTGAAGGGACAACTAATTGGACAAATTTTGATGTGTCATATCGCTCTATATGCAAATTTGTTAAGAAAATAAGTGTTTGCACGGATCCTTTGAAAATTGCTACTTTTCCTGCGATCAGGGAAGAGAAAGGCAAGTGGTCCTTTAATATCCGAGGGTGGGGCCACTCTACCTCAGTGTCTGGCAAACTGCGTTCAACTCTTTTCATATTACGATGAAAAGCATTAATTTTGAGGAATGAACACATTTTTATTTTATTTTAAGAATTACTTAGCCGCCGCTTTTTGTCATCCAAAAAAACAACAGCAAGTTGTGCGATTGAGGCATCTTCATAGCTGTCCCCAATGTAAGTAGGATGCCATGTTTGACAAGTGCCACCGTTGTGCAGAGATTTATTTCTAATAGTTCACCAGCTTGGAAGAAAGCACAAAATGAAATCAAAACTGAGGCTTTATTTATTTCTATCCACGAGATGGTGCACCATGTTCTTGCACTTAAAATTCAAATTTTGGCAGTGCATGAAAACCATTGATCACGGATGATCGATGACCAATGGGCGTGGTACGGAAAAAGCTAGGCAGAAGCAGAGCGGATGTGCTGGCCAAACCCTCCCAATTATTAGGTGTCTCTGCCTCGCAGATTATTGCTGTGTTTGAGGAGCAGTCGTCTCCCTGCCCGACCCACAATGCGGGCGATGGCACGAGTGCCAGCTCGGTGGGCACAGAGAGCCCCGACATGTTCCATTGCAACGAGCTGCACCACAATGGGATGGGCAAGAGCACCTCGAGCTACGTCGACGTCGAGATCACGGGGGACAAGCTGCCTCTGGGTGAGCAAGAGCACATGCATACCCCTGTTCTATGTACCCACTACCTCCTGAATGCTCAGCTTGTCACTAAAATCGAAAGTGGTCTTGGAAAAAATTTTGAAGTCAAACTCATATTCAAATTTATACTCAAACTCATACTCATTCTCATACATTTTTAACTCATATTCAAAATAAACCTGAAATCAAATTTGATCTTAAAATAGAACTCCAACTCATATTTGACTGATACTCAAACTTGTATTCAAACTCATACTTGACTCATTCTCAAGCTCATACTCACTCGTACTCATACTTGAACTTATACTCAAATTCATACTTAAACTCATTCTCAAAATTGAGCTCAAACTCGAAATTGAAAGGCAGGATTCAGTGCTTGAGCATAGTAAGCTGGTATTTGTACAAAAATATCTATTATGATGATATAATCATTCTGTTAATATTTCTGACATTAGTTCACTTTATGCCAGAGAGGAAATGCTTATCTTTTGTGTGTTGTAACGAAAGCTTATGAGGACAAATAGGATATAGGTTATTCTTTAATAGTTCTAGAGGAATGGCAAAAGCTATATCAATAACTGTTTTAAAGTTATTTATGCTCATTAAGACATCTTAAGATATATATTTGTTATGATGGAGTGTGTATTCGAAATTTAGTATGAGAATCGGTCCAGTGAAATTTTCTTACTGCATCCCATTGACAATTTTTTTTGCTCCACCTTAAAGGGACACTTGCACCCCCCCAAAAAAATGTTTATTTTTTATTTTTTGCCAGGCAATTCATTATGGTGTCAGAAAACTACCCAATTAATATTTTGCTATGGCATCAGATAAATTTTTAATAAAGTAAAAAAAAAAAAACACGCTACTGCTTGAAATTGAAACTGAAACCAGACTGGGGAGGGAGAAGAAATGAGAAAGTTACCAAAAGGCATGTGGCTGTACTTGCAACATATTTACAGCTTTTTGCAAGCCACAAAAAAATGGGCTTCATATTTTTTGTCTATTTCTAGCATTGAGTGTGTACCTTGGATGGTTCACGGCTTTGATTATCTTTGGTAGTTGTATCTAAACCATAGAAAATGGCACGTGACCACGGAGAAGAGAGCGAGTGCGACTCAAACCGGCCAGTTCTCGATTTGCGGTTTTCAGACAAAAAAAAACAACAAATTTTGAGCCGCAAATTGTGTTCTGGGTAGTTGGGCTCTCATGTGTCACATACAAATAAAAACCTTGGCGAGCATAAATACCCTGTCAGTGCCCCTTAAAAACTTCCTTTTCAGACATACTGTATTAATCATGTTATCACCTTTAGAAAAAAAAACATGGAATCATAACTTCTGCAGTACGTCTAATCAGCTTTCTGCGGTGCTGTCTTTCTAAGCTGAATTACATAAATAATAATAGTATTGAGTTGCGAGCATCCGTATGATTATGACACCAATTTTTCATCTCTAGAGATTCTTAATTTTTCTCGAGTGATTAAATGCTTCGTAAGCACAGTCAGTTATTTTTATTTAGGCTTTAAAACAGAAGTGACTCTACGGTAACTTCTGAACTGGGAATGTCACTATTTATGTAAAAATTCTTCACTGCTCATAAACTGATTCAATCTGCAAGGTCATAGACATATGTCGTCATGCAGCCCTGCTTTCCTCTCAAAAGTATTCAGATCTGTTGGTCTTTGGCCAACGGCTGCCCTCTGGTGGTCCAAAGGGCCTCAGTTGTGACGCTTGCACGCAACGCTATCAGCACCTTGTGCAAGAGGAATTTAGCTTTCCCACACGTGGGTTATCAGCAGGTTATCGGGCCCCTGCCCCCTTAGTCCGCACACCTCAGTGGCATTTTGTGCTAGTACCTCCTACTTCGTTTCTAGCTTTCTCGCTGGGTCTTGATAAGGTCGCGGAACACAACAAAGAAGGGCGACATTTTTTTTAAAATTTTATTTCAGCGATTATAAAATGTAAGAAAGAGGAAATGATCTGGTTTTGCATCACATACTAAGGCTATGAGAGAGTGTGAAGATTTCCAGAGGAAGAGACCACCTTTAATGTAGTGAACTTACCACTACATTACAATTTATGTAGTGGTGTGCTCCCTATGCATCAATGTTATTCATTCGTATGCTTATTTCACATCTTTAACTCTAACTGTCTTCTAGGTTCCCAGCCTACAGACTGGGACAAATTGGCGAGGGGGGGAAAGTCCCCCCTCCCCCAAATTGATATACATCAGTTAAAAGTTTAGGTTTTGGTGACATAGCAAAGATTGGGTCGACAAAATAGATCTGTGTAACATTTCGGCCGTAGTGACATATCTCAGCAAACCCTCACCCTTTGCCAGCCGTAGCCTACCGACTCCCTCCCTCCCCAAGCCCGATCCATAAATCCGCCCCTGCCTTCAGATACCCCAAATGATTAGCCACTTGTTTTTTCGCTGTAACATTTCCGTATAAACCTGACTTTTTTTCTACAAGTTCCAGTATTTGTATTTTGGCTTTGGAACAAAGTGGCCTTCACAAAAGTTTTCTTACACACTATTCAGCAGCAGTAGAGGAGTGAACTTTATATCTCTACGAGCAGTTTAGTCTACCAGCAGTCCAAGCTCAGCGATGGGGCATGCACAGTGCCAGCAAGCCTACGTAATAAGTGCCTATATCCGTGCATATAATAATAATAATAAAAATTCGAGGACCCCTAAGCTTTTCTTACGAGTTGTGAATGCGAAAGCATGAACGTTGAATTGAATAGCATTGAGTGCTCCTTCGAGCTTTGCGGTGCGAGTATTGGGGCGCCGCCATGTTCATCGGCACCAAGAGGAGCCCCCGCTCCTCTCCCCCCATCAGCTCTTGAGGCCTCTTGCGAGCTTTTGCCACCGTGTTAACCGTGTTCCTTCCACCGGTGCGGGGCCGCAGCGCCATGGAGTGGGGTACTTTGAAACTATGCAGCATGTCTGTTGCAGACTACAGGCTGCGCTCCATTGGGACGGGGGAATTTAGGTGCTTTTGGCACACGGCTTCAAGAGCTGAGAACACCAGTTTGCTCCATAGAACAGTTAATGCTTTCACAATAATAATTCTTTATTTCCACTAGACTTGATGATAACAATCAAGGGTAAAAGCTGCATACGCAACTTGACATGCCCTTGATCGCCTACGGTGCGCGGCGATGAAACGCAACAAAAATAAAAATAAAAAAAAAGCAGAAAAATAAAAGGCATTGGGCTTCTCTCTCTGCTGACATGGTCCTGCATTTTTGTTGATGTAAAGATTCTATTGACATGCACATTGGGCTCGTGTGTGCAAGCGTAGATATTTTGAGGCTCTTTTGACATGTGCATTAAGCTTGTGTGTGCAGGAATGGCCCATACATGTGTGAATATTGAGACATGACATGCACTTTGGGCATGTATGTGCTGGCATGGACGTTGAGACTTTGTTGACATGTGCATTGAGTGTGTATGTGCAGGTAGGCTGTGCAGACATGTGGATGTTGAGGCTTTGTTTCTCTGTTTGATTTGTGCACTGGGCATGTATGTGCAGGCGTGGCCCCCCTTCAGGTGCGAAGGGGCAGCGAGCCAACGCTGAACCGCCTATCGCCCCGCCTGTCGCCCGTCTCTTCGGAACCCGACCCGACCAAACGGTGGTCGGCCGCAGTTGTTGTCGATGACGTCTCCCTCTCCCGAGGGATCAAGGAGGTAATCCCCATTGCTTCAGCACCACTCGTCATCTCTTGTTTGCTCTGCATAGCTGTCATTGCATAGGGTAGCAAGAAAGAAAACACTTTTAGCATTTGCCAACCAATAAACATGTGAGGACTCCACTGTGTTCCTTGGTCTTGGGTGTTCACAATGACAAATGTAACTTTAGATATATAAGGACAGCTGTGATTTTCAGAAGCAGAAGGCACTAACTCAGGTTATGCCTATTCCTTAAGGTTAAAGCTATTTATATTACACTGACAACTGTTGAAAGTTGAAAAGCTGAGCATTGGTCATCGGGGATTAAAGTGCTATGGCATGTTTTATCAAAGTGTGCCAAGTCAATACTGCTCTCTTTAACATCAGCCTCTTTTTCTGGAAACGTGTCATCTTATCCAGTAATTCTTTTTTTTTTTTTTTTTCTTTTACAAAAATATATGGCCAACTTTTGTGAACAAACTAATTTAAGACCCTTTTGTTTTTGGAACCCACAGTTTTCGAGGATAGTTCCAAAAAAGGATTCTATAAACTTTCTCAGTTCCTGTAATATGCTTTCTTGTGTGCATCTCATCACACTTTCTAAAATTCATTAAAAAAATTGTACAAAAAAAAAAAAAAAAAACCCTTGATTTTGTTTTTGTAAAATTTTCTAGAAACATGAAGATGGAGGCAGCAGTCTTTTGCGATTACGATCTCTATAGCTTTTCTTTGAAGGTAACTGGAAACCTGCAATTGCTGGTTGCTTTGATTAAAATGTCTTTTCTTGCACACCTGCAAGAACAAGATGTTTTTCAGCAAGCAGAAAAAATTTGTATGATCAGGAACCATAATAAGTGTGGCTCTACACAGATTTTTCTGGAGTGAAAAGGTGCAAGAAAACAGCAGTTAAGCACTAGGGGTCTAGTCCCTCATTCAATTTCGCTGCTTCACCTCTAAATTGTATATCATTTACTCCACCATCACACAAACTGGTATTCTGAACTGACCAGGTTACAATTCTGTCCCGTAGAATTTGACTAGCACGCTCTGCAACAGACGGTGCGATCACGTGAAATGTTGCCCGAGTGCTTACACTTCCTCGTGATCGTGCCCACCTCAGAATGGGAGCCACTCAGATGGGGAGCACCCGTCTTCTCCGGGAGAGCGTGGTGACGGCAGTGGAGAGGAGAAGTCTGCACTCTCACGGATATCCAGGGGCTCGGGACGGCTCTCCATCCTCGGCAACAACCCTACCATGCTCCGCTGGGCGGAAGCAGCCGACCGACAGCTCTACAAGGTGACTTGCCTCGTATTAGTCTTCGCTTACGTTGGCGATCGTTGCTCATGTGCGGTTGTCGCTTATGTTAATGACTGTCGCTCGGGTGTGGTCAATGTTTATGTCTATGATCATTGCTCATCTGTAGTCCCGCTTGAAATTTGAACGTTTTGGTGCGTTGTTCAGTTCCAGGACAGCAGAAAAGACCCCCTGGGCAGTGCCGGCTCCTCTCCAGACAGGGACAGTGAGGTTTCGGGAGGCAGCGATGAAAGGTGAGGAGGGCGGGTGCTGTCGTTGGCACTTTTGACCGATGATGACGGCGTTCCAGCTCATGTTTTTGTGGTGCCTCACACACTTTTTTTATTTTTTTTAGGGATAATGTGGTTGTGTTGAAGAATGAGGCAGGCCCTCTGGGGATTCATGTTGTCCCCGAACAAGGAACGGGGGGAAGGTAAGCTTTTAACAGATTCATGTAATGTTTACTTAGGAGTCCCTGATTTGAGGCCAATGTCTTTGATATAACAGTATAGTAAGTCACATTTCACTCCTTATGCATATCTTCTAGGTTCGTACTACAGAATTTCGTACAATTGTAAATCTTTAATTCTGACGCAATGCTCTTATTTTATTGGTAAATAGGGTGTGGTGTTGTATTTCATTTAGAGAACATGCACAAAAATTGTTACAATCGGAGCAGTGATCTGCTATGATTGATAAGAAGATTGGAAAGTTTTAAGAAATGGCTAGAGGACCAACTCGTTCATAATGCTTGCCAAATTGTACTATTAGGTGCCTTACGACACCATCTAGTTCCAGCTCTTGTGATGGAGCACACACTAGCACCTTCGGAAATTGCTCTCTGCAGTCCATCTGAAGGTTCAGTTATTAAAGTGGTAGCTTTATAGAACTAACCAACCTCAGGTAAGCAAGAAATGTGTAGGTTCATCAGACTGTCAATGCTAAACAATCTTGAAAAAAACCGGCAACCAGTTCCAAGGACCAAACCCCAGTCACCAGCATGAAAGCCGAGTGCGCTGCTGACTGAGCTCCAGACCCAGCGCACAAGAACGGGAGAAGCAGAAGCAGGTGGTGTGAGAAAGCATGCAGAGCTGAGAGACGTGGAAAGGGCAAGAAAAAGAGGAGCAGAAAGGGGGTGTAGAAAGGAGCACGTGGAACGAGGAGTGAAAAGGGCAAAAAAGCACTTTTTCTCTCACTTGGTGATGCAGAAAATTCAATGTAAAGGCTTTGTGTCCACCCACCCCAGGCACTGAAAAACTAAGTCATTCTGCCCTAGGCAGCACCCAAACTAAAAGCCCCACCCACCCGCCCTATAAAGCTACTGCCTGTAAATGCATTTGGCACAATGACCAAACATGTAGCCCCTTTTTTATACAGCACACACTGTTTGTATGGTTGAAAAACCGGGTGGTTCCAGAGACGTGCATGCATGTATAAGATTTGTTGATATATCTTCTCACCATACACACATGCCCACATAACCTTTAATATGGCCGCCGAGTTCGAGCAAGTTCTAGCTCTCTTTAGCAGCGAGGCTGTTTATGGCCAGGGTTCCATGGATTTTTCGTGTGCATCAACAAAAACTCAAGTGCTGAATTCAATGAAAAATTGCTTCATTCTATGCAAAAGCTTATATGTCTCATCATATTTTACACCACCTGAGACTAGGTGGAAGAAACAGGACGACGTCTCGAAAAGTTTGAGACGTCGTCGTGTTTCTTCCACCCAGTCTCAGGTGGTCTAAAAAATGGTAAACTTACACCAGCTCGCCTGCGCCCTAACTGTTTTTTCATGTCTCATCACTTGGAAATGCATTTTCAGTAGATTAGTTATCAATAGGCACCATTTTTCAGATCAGTAGACTCTCAGGTAGATAATAAAGTTTTCTTAATGCCGCTGTGCGACCTGCGTCGGCCATGTCTACGCTCGCACCGCCGTCTCTTTGTCGTTGTTCCAAGTGCTTGTGTGCCTAGTTTCCTTTCCTTCCGCTCTCCCGGGGTGGCAGTTTCAGCGCGTGTCTACTTTTCGCCAGGTGGCGGTCCCGTCGCACGTGTCTGGTTTCCTCTGGCTCCTCGTGGGAGCAATAGTTCATACCTTTGTTCAAAATTCTGTGTCACGTCTGTGTCGTGTGCTAAACAGCTTCACCGGTCATCCAGCTTCACTGAGTGGAATGGCTCATGAATTCTATTTGGCCATGAGTAGGCTTTACGGTGACACCATAGGCTGTTGCCAAATCAAGAATGGAAAGCTTACACTCGCAGCAGACACACAACTCCTGGATCGCGTTAACTTTTCTATGCTGGAGTTCAACATCTTTTCAGCTGAGCTTTTTCCATTTTTTGGTTTTTCCTGTAATTCTACTTGTTTAAAAGGGAATTACTGATATCTGTGTCTCGCTAGAAAATCTTCAAGTGCTTAGGAGTGTAGCTAGGTGCTGTAGAAGGCCTACATGTCACCGTTCTTGGCTCGCTCCCAGGGACATGGGTTTGGTAATCCAAGGCATTGAACCTGGCGGCCGCATTGACAGGGATGGCCGACTTCAGGTTGGCGACACCATTGTCGAAGTCAACGGCCGCAGCTTGCTCCACCTCAGTTTCCAAGATGCTCAGCAGGTGTTCAAAGTAAGTGCTTGTTCTTTCTGTTTGGACAGAACGAGCGGGTTGGTATGGATAGTAAACTTGAGGAAGAAAACGTGTTTGTCCGTCCTTTCTCGTTTTCTTCCTCAAGTTTACTCTTTCTGTTTATTTTGTTATATAGGTAAACATAACTGTTATGTACCAAGTGAGATGAACACATCGTAGGCTTAAGCGGTGTCGTATTATAGGCTTTTGCTATGAAAGGTCAGCATGAGAAAAGGCCGCTCTGGTTGGAGGCGACTCAGTGTTCGAATGCACTTGCCTGGCACGCAGAACCCTTGCCCGTACGTGCTCATGCGTCCGCACCAGCGTAGCTTCGGGGTCGATGCACTACAATAATGCAGGCCAAAACGACTAAGCAGTAGGGGCAGACACATGCACATTCTGTTGAATGTGCATGCACAAAAAATATTCAACTCTTTACATCTTCAACACTCCTCTAGCATGAAAATATGTGATGAGCCATGCTAGGGTTCGTCATGTACTTTTTGTTGTGGCTGTTAACTTTAGCTGCTCTGAATTCTAATTTTGTAAAACCAGAAAGCCAAGCTTGCTCGTCTGACCCTCATCCATGTCTAGTTCTCAGCAGAAGAAGCATATCAGTTGACATTGAAATTTGAAGTGAATGGACAGATATAACTCACTGTGTGATTCTTAGAGGTCAACTTCATAATACACAACTTATTTGTAGAGTGGGCCAGTATATCGAGACATACTTGAGCAGCTTTTTCTTCAGCTTCCCTCGTAGAGAGTCTGATTCTTTGTTTGAATTTCGCTTCTTTCAATAGCACTACACTCCTCCACTAGTCATTAAAACTGGATATGGGCCTCAATTGTAAAAAAATTGGTGTCACCTTTCAGTTGTTTTGTCTTTCTTTACTTATCCGAGTAAATTTATTGCAAAATAATCTGCCTAATTGTTGTATAGAACCTTTTGTGATTTACGATACCGAGCTTCATTTTTGAAGCTCCAGGCCATTAATAGGGCTCCGTGTTTTCGAGGTTTATTTTTTCCTTCCAATTCGGGGGTATTTTTTGGGCGTTTATTTTTTCCCACAGATTCGGTCTTTTCTAGTGTCTGTTTTCGGCGTGGGGCAAAAATATCTGCCCTTATTGGGGCATACATTTAGTAAACAGGACAAAATCGTGGGATTTTCTAACCTCCACGGAACCTGTGCATGACCCAGATTGTTGGAAAACGTCCCGCCACCGTTCTTACAAGGAAACGAGATAAGGGGAGGGGGGTTCCCGGAGAAAGTCGCTGCTTCTCGGACAGCTTGGTGCTGGTCGTGCTCCAAGTCAAGACAAAATAAAGCTGTAGTTAAAGATTTCTTTCCACAAAGCTTGCGTTTCTTTTTTTTTTTTTTTTTTTTTTTATTTAGGGAAAGCTTTGATTCAGTGGTTTTTCGGATTTCTTTCGATTTCGATAAAACCGGTCGAGGGTTAATTTTGGGGTTTTCTGGCATGTACCAAAAACACGGAAACCTATTACAGCGTCTGAACTTCACAGATTCGACGTGCAGCTAGGTTGTTGTCAAGGGCTCTTCACCCCACTCAAAACGATGTGGTTGCTGTAGTTGTAGGGCGTCCACTGCCAATGTCGCCGAATGCTCGAAAAAGAAAATCTCCCAAACCAGCCGCGGTCTCCTCAGGATTCGATCCCCGGGTCCGCCAGTCGCGAAGGGAGCGCGCCACCACAGAGCCACGCCAGCTGCTTCGATGCAGCGCCTAATAAAGCGCAACCGTTGACGACGGTTGAGCGTGCAAGCATTGTGCCACGCCGGCAAGGTGGACCCAGCTGCGGCGACGTTGCATCGCACCACTCACGTCTCGTGCGGCGTTGTCTGTCGTAGGGCTTCTGTGCGTATAAAATAAACTAGTGTGTTACTTCTCGAGCAAACATTGGAGACGATACGGCACCTGGAACGCGTCTTGAACCGGCCGTTCAAGGCAGTTTCTCCACATAAGGCTCAAGGGTTCGATGAGGATGTTGCAGCTACCATAGCCGTGTCTGCACCGTAAATCCACGTGGGACTGACCCTTTTTTTTTTTCCGCAGGAGGCACTCAGGGCTCCGGAGGTGTGCCTGCACCTCTCGCGGCGAAGACGGCCACGGCTGGCGTCCCCCTCCGGGCCCTGTCCGTCCCCTCCTCCTCCCCTCCCCACGTCCCCCCCCTCCCCTCCCACCGGGAGGAAGGCTGGGAGGGTCTCCCATCCCCTGCCGGAGCCCGCCCAGGAGGCCACCCCCGCCGGCGTGCCGGAAGACGGCAGAAGCCGACGGGATGCACAACGGCACCGTGGCCTCCACAAACGGGCTCGTGGAGGGAGAAGAAAGAGGTGAGTGTCCTCGGTCGCATTAGGTTTGTGCTGAAGTGCCCTCCTAAACCTAAAGGGGCTCTAAAGTGGATTCTGAAATAGTTTTTTTTATGGTGCAAACTTAACTTACACTTCCTAAGCATCCTAGAAAACCAAAATTTACAGTGATGTGTAGCTTTTTCTTTTTTAATAAAAAAATCTATTCAAACGTGTCAACATGTCCATTTGCCTTAAGTGCCCCAGGAAACCGAAAATTACAGTTGTGTATGGTCTTTTCTTTTTTATTAAAAGCGAATCCAAACATAGTGACTCCTCCTTTTTCTGAGATTTATCTAACAAAAAGGGCTGTGTCGCCATGTTTAGTCGCATTTTCTATAAAGGAAAGGACACGCACGATTGTGATTCTGGGTTTTCTGGGGCACTTGGTACACATTAGGGATGCCGCGAACTTTTTTCGAATCGAAGTTTCGATGATCGAATCAAGCGGTTCGAAAGGTTCGAAAGATTTCGATTTTTCGAATTGTCTATATCGTAAAATTCGACGGAGGTCGAATTTTCGAACTTGTTAAGCTAAGAAGTTCGACACTTTTCGAATCGTCGAACTTATTACGCTAAAAAATTCGATCTTTTTCGAACTTTCGAACTTATTGCGCTGCAAGGTTCGATGCTTGTCGAACTTTCGAACTTGACTGACCAAAAAATTCGATGAATTTCGAACTTTCGAACTTATTTATCAAGAGAATTCGAAAAGTTTCGAACTTTCGAATTCTGAAAAGTCAGAAGTTCGACGAACTTCGAACTTTTAGGGTAAAAGTTCGACGTTCGTCGAACTTCGAAAGACCGGCGGACGGTTTCATTTGATTTCTAGTGGGGTACATTCGTAATTTTTTTTTCTCGAACTTTTACACGCGGTGCTGCGTTCCTTACGAAAGACAATGTCGTTTATTTCAATGTTCTGGCATGCTTAGGTTTAAAGAAATAAATCCCCGAAGGGGCGAGGAAGGACGACGGCTTTTTGACGATTATCGTTTGTGCCAGATTTGAAGCACGCTGCAGCCGGAGCTATTTATGGTAGATATGTTATACTTTTTTAGGAATGATCTATGTATAGCCTAGGTAAGTGCCGTCTTAAGGTGTGATTATTGTTATTCAACGTGAGTTTCGAAGAAATGTCCAAACATGTATCTGCATGCAATTATGACCTAAACTTGATATTTATTTTCGTCTAAGTTGTTTGAGGTATCGCATTTAAATTAACACCACAGACAGTACATATAATTGCCATCTGCAGAATACAAAATAATATATTTATTGTTTTTTCACGTTAAGGAATAAATTAACTCATGGGAGAAGATTTCTAATAGTGTTCAAGTTCAGCACGTCATTAAAAGAAAACTTTTTTTTTTTTTTCGCTTCACGTTCCTGGGACGTGTTTCTTTTAGCCTGTACACATTTTGGTAAAAGAAACTTGTTTCGAAGTTCTGAACCTCTGAATATGCAAGAATAGAACACTTCCGACGAATTCTTGATAGTTTTTTTTTTCCTCCTGCTTTTCATTCCCGCATTTATTCTTTTTTTTTTTTTTTTTGTTACTATTGGCACAGGTGTTTAGGTCGAAAAGACAGCTTTGAACTTCCGAACCACTAAGCATGTGACGAGCAGTGCCTTCTGACAACGAGTTTCTAACAATGACCATCTACGCAACCTTTTATGCAGTGAAGAGCGACAGTAGCTATACATATGCATAAATAATTTCAGATTAAAATAAGCTCGACCACGCCCTCTTTCCCCGTATTGTTTTCTTTAACAGTCCGAAATACCTGCAAGGAAGAAAAGGAAGCTGAAGCCCCCCCCCCCCGCTACATTCTTTCCCCCCGTTTTTCCTCTTCCGACGCCACTTGTATGGTAGAACGCTCCTCGACCTGGAGTTGTTTCCAGGTCGAGGAGCGTCTTTTTTCGAGGCGATTCCTCCGCCCCAGAAAATAAACCTCCAGGACAATTATAAACTTCACCGGATCGGATTACTACAAGCGTGCAAGGGGTGGCGAGCTAGTTTGCCAGGTCGCTTCAAGGTTTTTCTGAGCCTCAACCTACTGCTCGCCCCTGGCCGTTTCGAACTATATGAGTCTCGTAAAACAGTGTGTTCGTGCAATCACTACTGCATGAAGCAGGTTAAAGAACCCCCCCCCCCCCCCCCCCCCCCCCCGGGGCTGGCGGTCACAATTCTGCACTGGCAAATATTCTAGCACGTCCGAGACACTCGTCGTCTCATTTAATTGCCTGACCAACTTCGCAGAATCTAGCGCAGAATCTAGATATCACATCCTAACTTTTCTAAACTTGATTTTGTGAAAACCAGTGAGTCGTGAAAACGTTATTTGAAACTGAAACTGTGGAAAAACTTGAAAATCGGACTTCGAATTTTGAAAACTTGGATTAGAAAGAAATTCAAAATCTTCGAAGTTTTTTTTTTTAATATAGCGTTAAAAGAGAATCGAAACCTTCGAACTTTTCGAACTTTATGCAAAAAGAAATTCGAAACCTTCGAATTGTTCGAACTTCATGTCTATAAAAATTCGAAGCGTTCGAAGTTTTCGAATTTTTTTTACAAAGAATTTCGAAATCTTCGAATTTATCGAACCTGAAGTCAAAAAATATTCGAAATATTCGAATTCGAAATTTTAGAAACCGTGAAAGCTTCGAAATGTTCGAATTCGAAACTCCGCTGTGGTCAAAAGTTGCGAATTTTTCGAAATCGAACCTCGGTCGGTACAAAAATATCGAATTTTTCGAAATCGAACCTTAGTTCGCTTCGCAAATATCGAAACCTTTCGAAATCGAACCTAGGGTGGTTCGCGACATCCCTAGTACACATAGGTTGGTTTGCACCATAAGAAGATGATTTATAAAAACACTTCAGTGCACCTTTGCAGCTGTTAAGCGCTGAGCAATTACTCCTTTGCCAGGGCAGTCTGAGTACCTTTCCTAGGCCTGAGCTGACCAAACGTAAATCTTCTAGTTCTGCATTAGTATCCTAGTTTCAGTATGGCTACTTCTAAGTCGTTCACTTTTTGACCATCCACAACCTGCTATGGAAATAGTCGAACTGTTAAGGACATTCATGTGCCAGTTTCTGAAAAAGATATCACTGGTACAGGAGCATGTTGACAAGTGGCAACACGAAGCTGGCTGTTTAGACTTTTTTCTTTTTTCTTTTTGGTAGCATATAGCATTTTTTACAGTGCTGCAACGGGTCATAGCATTTCGTTGCGGTACAGTGGAAGGTCAAACAGAGTAACACAGACCCTCTATAGTCCGCATAAAACTTTACTCAGGTAGCTTTGCTTGTGGAATGGCTTCGGGTGAAGGGTGTTCCTTTCCTCGGCTTCCAGCGGGGCTGAACAGCAAGGTGGCCACGGTGACGCCCACCAAGAAGCTTCCCCCTCCCCCGCCTGCCCCGCCTCCCCCTCCTCCCCCGGCGGCCACTCCAAACGGCCGGGCGGCCGCGTCCACTTGCCTGAGCGTGGCCAACACGCGCAAGATGGGGCGCAAGGTGCACATGAAGCTGGTCAAGGGCCCCCAGGGGCTGGGCTTCAGCGTCACCACGAGAGACAACCCGGCCGGAGGGAACTGCCCCATCTACATCAAGAACATCTTGCCCAAGGGGGCGGCCATCGACGACGGACGGCTCAGGCCGGGTGACCGGCTCCTGGAGGTATGCACCCGTCTCTGCGTTCTATATCTGTGTTTGTTGTCCACATTCAATGTTTGTGTTCGTTGGCCTCATTCAGTGTTTGTGTTCGTTGGCCTCATTCAGTGTTTTTATTCGATATGTATGTTCGATATTCGCGTTCTATGTCCGGTATGGATGTGCATGTACGATGTGAAGTTCAGTGTATTTGTCAGATGTCCACATTTTATGTCTGCATTCAGTGTCCACATGCAGTGTCTGATTAACGTCCATGTTCGATATCTGTGTTTAATGTCTGCTTGCAATGTCCACATTGATGTTGCAATAAATGTCCGTGATTGAGTCTGCATTAATAGTCTGCGGACAGGTATATATATTTTTTGGAGCACAAATAGCCCAGGCTATTTTTTTGTTGTATACCTAACTCCATCATCCACTTTGCGCAGCTTCTCAGCACAGGGCTGTGTGCTCCAAGGAGCGGACTTGCATGCATTGCTTCTAAAAGGTACAAAGAATGTAGCACTCCCTTTTCATTGAGCAGAGAGAATGCTCCAAGGTTAGAGAGACCATTGATTTTCATATTTATTTATTTATTTATTTATTTTCCTACCCTCATGGCCCAGAGACTTCTTTGAGGGAGGACACTTCCCAAAAGGATCAACTTTTGAGCCTCTGGCTTAACGTGAATGAAATTTACAGTAAATACTGGGAGTTGCGAGACAGAATGCAGTGCAAAGTTTTATCTGTGTACATGAATTGTGAAAGAAATTATAGTTGTTTTTATCAGGAACACACTGACATTGTTTAAGAAACCAAGTGTTAAAAAACTAATATTATAACCAACATTTTTCTTCACGAGATATGTAGCAGAATGCCTGGAGAGTGCAACTGTGAAAACAAAATTTCCAGAAATGAACTTGGTTTATGCTAACATTGCATTGAAGAATGAAATAATGTTTTTGCCTTTAATTTCGTGAACAAAATCTTAACTGTTTTATAAAAAACATCCACAAAGTAAAAAAAAAAAAATGGTACAGTTACACTGCCCATTAAATTCCAAACAAGAAAGAAAAGGAGAGAGCCCTCCTTTTGTCCTGTTACCAAATGATAGTTTTCCTAAAGTGAAATTTACGTCAGAAAGTGGAATGAAGAAAAATGGGTTGAAAGCGCTTGAACCTCTACCTTTTCCTTAGCATCGGTGGAGTGAAAATAATTAATAAAAAAAAGGGCTATGCAATGTAGACAAATGAAACTTTCTGGGAATACTCTCTAGAAGTTGGTGGATGTAAACGTAGCATTTGTTTTTAAATCAACTTTTTTTGTGGAAATTCTTTTCTGATGCGAAGTGGTCCCCCCTTAAGCTTCCGGGCTTTGAGAGTATTAAAAACTAACTTGCAGTTGGAAAGGAGAGAAAGGTTCAACTACTTCTGGTAACAATATTCCATAAGGCTTCATTGAGCCCCCCAGATTGTCATTGTTGTTCTGATTGAAGTTATAGTATCCCCAAATTTCATGCAAAAGTAGCTTATTTTGCAATTCTTATTGGTAGTACTCTGCTTGCCATGCAAGGACGCAAACAGCAGGATCTGTTTCTATGAAAGGTTAAATTACTTCTGAGCAAATACGGTACATCATGCGACAAGCAGACATAAACCCATTTACATTTTCACGAGGATGCTCCTTTTCCGAGAGACATACGTATGTACCGATTTCTGCGATGCCATTTTGGCAGCATCAATATCACTATACTACACTTTCTACCACCATAAAACCGTACTAGCGCAAATGTCTTGGAGTCTTTTTTATTTGTTGAGTAGCGAATATAATCAAATTCTTTCAACAGGTGAACGGGATCGAGATGACGGGCAGGACGCAGACGGAAGCAGTGGCCATCTTGCGGAATGCCCCGCCCGGCAGCACGGTGGAGCTGGTAGTCTCTAGACAGGAGCCCGATCCTTCTCCCAGTCCCGGTCTACCCAGGGAACTGGTCAGTTGTTGGCACAGACTTTCTCGATAATAGTCACCGCAATAGTACTAATTTCTGTTGAGTACAGAGTTCCTCGAAGCTAATTTATTCGATTGCATTGACCATTCTCCCAAGATGTAGCCAGAACAATCCAGTGCAAAGTGGTGTGAGGGCGTGGCACAACACTGTTGGCGCTAGCGGGCGTTTCACGGGTGTCTCTCTTTTTTGCACGTTTACTAATTTACACGTGTACATTGGTGTGGGGCTGCAAAGCTAGATGCGAGATCACCGACGCAAAGGACGCGAGAGCGCCAGCATAAAGCGGGCCCAACGAGATTCGTGCGGCGGCTTAAAAAATTACGGCTTATGCCAAGCCTGTATCGCTCCTTCACCATTCCGCCTGAACAAACGAGGGCCTACCCTGCCGCGTGCCCCTTCCGCTTTTCTGCTTTCTGGCCTAACAAGCACCCCATCCCCATTTTTTCTTTATTATATCCAACTTTTTATGCGGGTGCTTGCTTGGTATTTTACGGCATAGATTGCTGTGGTGTCAACAAGCATCCTTTCTACGTCTTCTTTTCCACTGCAGCCCCCCGAAAAGGCGGGGGACGAGGTAGGCATCTTCCCCTGGCGCCAAAAGGAGATAGTGACGCTAGACATTCCTCTCAACGACACGGGCTCTGCTGGCCTCGGGGTCAGCGTTAAAGGCAAGACGTCCACGGGTCCCAGCGGACCCGTCGACCTCGGCATCTTCGTCAAGTCCGTCATCCACGGGGGTGCTGCCTCAAAGGTGGGTGCCTGATCGCGTTGCGCCCGAGGAACGTCAGATGCCCGTATTCCGTTCCATCTTGTGATAGACTGTGGCAGATGCTACGAGCCGTCCCAGTCAATCCGGTAGTGCGAACGTGTTGCGCGACTACACGCCCCGAGCGTCACGCAACACAGACGCGGCATTGGACTGGCTCCGACAGCACACAGTGTTTTCTGCGGTTCGTTGTAAGGGGGAACGGTGCATATCTGTCAGTTGCAATCGCAGCCAAGATACTTTCGGACACATTAAAAAATTCTCCAACTCCTTCCTGACCATGGGGAAAATGGCTGTTATGTGTGACTCTTTGCTCAATTTGTTTTCCTGAGGATGCTGTTAGGTTTACAATAGGATGCCATACTTAGAATTGAAGCTGGATATATGATGGGCTTTTAAATGATGCAAACATCAAAGCAGAGGCTCGCATTCTTGCACGATATTGTCATTCATTGAACCCAATTGTTTTCCAAATATTGGTCTAACCTGGGTAAAAGTATGGCTAAGTCTTAAAAAAAAAAGAAAAAGAAGTGCCAAGAAATTGGAAATATATGAAATGTTCCCCATTTTCACACAAAAAAGCTCCACGAAAACTAGAGTTCTAGCTAAAGTTTGCCCCCATGACTGACATGCTTTTGGGTTAAGCAGTTTCTCAATGGGGTGAAGCAAGGGTCATCAGAACTGAATCATGATGATGTGGTTCTACCATCAGACCCACCGCTGCTACCCGAGTTCGAAAAATTGACGAGATTCTCAAGAATCGCCGCGCTTGCTAGTGCGTGTCGGCACCGTGGAAGCGGCTACGGTTGTAATAAACGAGGACGTGCTGTCGGTTTCACTCTGGGCTTAAAAATTGCTGACACGTGAAAAGAGCAAGAAATACGCAGAAACCAGAACTTTAGTCTTCAAACTACCCACAAGGTGGCACAGCAAGCGTGAGATCTCTGCAGGAGCTTTCAAAATTGCCTTTGCACCCATCAATCACGGGTCATCGACTTATTTTTGCCTATTTATACAACAACCTGCATTGATCTTACAGAAGCACTAAAGTCGGTTTAATATTTTTATTTTGCATTTGCAACAAATGCCAGATTTCTTAGGCGGTAGTACCATCTGATTGTTCTAATTTCAACGGATTGTTTTTTACCCTACAAATTAATTACAGAATGTACCGATCATGTCATCCACGCATGACAGCAAGAAAAGTGGGAAACACACTCATTATATGCTGGACGGCCACGTCAGATATTCAGTTTTAGTGGTACGCGCTACATTTTGTTTGTTGCGTTAAAAGAATATATATAATAATAGTAAATCCTGCAAAGAAATCTGGTTGCACATTGAGACATCTAGGAAAGATACCTCGTCGATAATTGTTGGATGATGTGTGACTGCAAGCAATTCTAGTCGCACGCGGTTCTTAAATATTTAATCATGTCACGACCGTATCTGATCAAATTGGAAACGCCTAAAATCTGTCGTGCATGAGCTGGGCACGTGCTGCGTGTATGTGTGACCTCTAGAAGTAACGTGACTTTGTGACATCATGTGAGAGCAAGGTGTTGCACGATGTAACTATGTCACATGACCTTGTGACGTCACGTGACATTGCGGCGGTACAGTCACATGACGTAGCAGCATTGCGTGATACCCTGACATCAAGGTCATATATAAGCACTCTAGCCCCTGGGGCTATACTGCTTATACGACAATGACCCGCGCGTCATTTGAGTGCAACACTTGAGCATAACATGTCGCTTTCCTCATGAAAACTGAATACTATCACAGACTCTGCGCTAAAACGGACGATGAGAAGCCAACTCGTCTCTGAGCAAGCTTCTTTCTCCCTCAGGACGGGCGCTTACGGACCAACGACCAGCTGCTGAACATCAACGGCACCTCACTGCTGGGCGTGACCAACAGCCATGCCATGGAGACCCTGCGCAGGGCCATGACTCAGGGAGAAGGCCCCAACCCCAACGCCATCACGCTCACCGTGGCTCGCCGCGTTCCCTCCCAGGACGTCGCCGAGAATCTCAGGTGCGTAGAAGACTCGATGGTCCCCGCGAGCATTAAGGAAATCTTTATCTCGAGAACCAAGATGGAGGAGTCATTGACTGGGTATGTTAATGCGCCGCAGCTCGGAGCACGTAAAGCAAAAACTTGCACTGCAGAACTCGGGGATCCTGGGTTCAATCACCACCCTGCTTGTTTAGATCTGGTCGAGAATCGTACCGGCAGGCAATTGTGTATCGCTACTGCGTGATGCACATTAAATGTTCTTGGCTAGCAGTAGTACTGTACTGGCTAAATTTTCAGCCTACAGTGGGGACAGCAGACATCCACCATTGCTGACTTACATCCCGCAAACAAATGCATAACACAGTTACAGTTAGAATCAAGATGGGAGATGGGGGTTCGAACAATTTGCCACATTGTGGGGCCCGATACTTGGGGCTGGAAAATGACGTAAGTGAAAGTGGCGGTCGCGGGTACCGTTATGTCGTTGGTGGTTTGTTTTGACCTTGTTATTGTTTTATTTTCAAACCATTGTGTTTTACATTGAATGTTGTTGCTGCTCTGCAGGTTCGAAGAGGGCTTCCTGTCGAGCGGAGACTCCTTCTCGGTGCACCTCCGTTCGGACTCCTTACTCAGCTCGGACTCCAACGCCGCCTCCTCGTCATGCGAGAACCTCTCCGTGTCCGGCGGTAGCGGCAATGGGCGCACCCCCGACCACTCCACCAGCGGGAACTCCGAGAACACTGTCGTCTATCTTCCGTCGAAGCAGCAGCAGCAGCAGTTTCCGATACAGACGCACGACTGTGAGTGCTAGGTGTTCGAATTAGATTGGATTGTAGTGGCTCAACTTCTTGCTTCAGGCGATCACAGTTTAATTTAGCCCCCTAAAAGAACAAAGAAAACGAAAAGCATGAGCTTGATTACTGTGGCACCCCTCCCTCTTCGTAGTTGAAGGCCACCAATCAGTCAAAACTTGTACGAACAGGTAAGAACTCTGAACATGAGTTTAAATTGATTAGAGTCCGCAACGAGGCTGGTACCTGGTCGTCTTAGGTTTCATTGCTTTTGCAAGGTAGTACACGACAGGGCCTACAGTTCTTTGGACGTCTTTGGGACGACGTCCCACGAATCTCCTACAGACATCCGTGGGGCCGTGCGTTCCGCTCAGTATTAGATGGGGGGGTCTCAAAATGCAATTGCGGTAGGTGCCGTCTTTATACTCAAAGTGGCCGCACGTCGTTTCGCAGATGGCTACGGCAGGAACCCCGTGCTGGACCGGTTGATGGGCCAGGGTCCGGGCACCCTCCCTGGCAGCCTACGCAACGAGTCGTACCTGCGTGCCAGCCACGAGAGCTGGATGGCGGACCGGCAGACGGGGCGCCACCATGCGGCCGGCCCGCACCCGAGACCAGCCCCACTTTCTCCCAACGTGACACGGGGCTCGGGAGAGGCCGTCCACATCGACGACGACTACCCGTCCATCGCGAGGGTGGGCGGGGATGCGGCGCCTCCCATGACACCCGTCCAGGAGGAAGAGCCGCAGCTGATGCGTCTGCTTCAGGAGAGCAACGACCTCAATCAGAGCGAGTGAGTGTCTTTGTTTTCTTTTGCTGTAGGGATAGAAGATGATGTGGGCCACAGTCACCGACAAGATCAAAACGGCAGGGCGTCCCTTTCGGATGTCCGGGCTCCCAAACCACCCTCGTTGCCCTTCACCATTCTTTAGGCGCGTCTGCATGCCCGAAGCTCACCAGACTCCAAAATGTTCTTCGAGAGAATGAGCAGGTCGTTTTGATAACTCCAATAATAGTATCCGACACTCCACTGGCACCTTTGCACATGCACTGTGTCATTATCGGAGATCTACTAAAACTCCCAACTGGGAGGGCAAGAAGCAAGTGCTGGGGGCAGGACAACTGAAAGTCCTCCCTGCCATTCTCTTCCTGTCCGTGACTATAGTAGTCCAAGTGCCAGTACATTACCATCTATAAAGCAGTGTTTGCCCAACTTTGATATATGGATGTCTGGAACAAAAACCAATGTAGAGTGAGCGACCAGTCTGCATCATTTAAGCACGCAAGCCGTAGTTTTGCTCTTCGTTGTAGCTAGTCATATTTCAATTTTTCCGGTGCTTGGAACAGTCTTGCAGAAAATGAGATGTGTATCGACTTAAAATAACTTCTCTTAGTTTTTTAGAAATTTTGCTGCTAATGGGGAAATAAAGGCTCATAAATTAAACATGTACAGAGTGCGACACTGTTAGCGCAAACAAGCGATCGCCGGTTTTTCCAGTTTTTCTCTTTGAAAGCAAGGGATGTCATTTAAGTTATTACAGTGTAGACCGCATATAACGTATGTCGCGGGAGTCGCGAAAGTCCGCACTATAAGCGGTACCGCGCTATAACCAAAACATCAATTTTTCAGGCCAAAATACATGTCATGAGACAACTTACCTTTGTAAAAGAATTTATTTTATGCTAGATGAAAAATAAAGCTCACTTAGAGGAGAGTCTTTATTTCACCAGACTAGTACAGTTCTGTCTCAAGTGTGTCACACATTTTGAAAGAAATGAGCGGTTTTTGCCTGGCGCAGCCTTTTAACGGCGTCGCTGGTTGCGGACGAACGTAGCGAGCGTTCAGGATTGCTAACCCTAATCACTTTTCTCCGGAGACGAAAACGCGTGAAAATTCGCATCCTTCATACGGTACGCGCCAGTAATATCTTTAACTTGAGCACACGCATGAAATGCGCCAAATAAGAAATCCGGGCGATGTTCGAGGACACAAATGCTTAGAAAGCACCACTGTAGTCGAAGTAAACAAACACGACGACACGGGCGTTTCTGCTGTCTTGAGAGCGCCGCACGACATCGTCACACAAGTAGGTGGATGTTCCCGTCTAGTACGTGCTGGGTTATCATAGCGACACACAACGAAAATTCACAGTCAAGGATAGCGCTTTTACGCGATGAGATGAACGCCGTCTACATCGACGATCACAACCGACGCCATGTTCGCGGATAGAAGCAGCTGCGCTGGCTGCGCGACCGGCATGCAACGCGCGCGAACACTTCTCGACCAACGCAGCGGAGGGACGCACGCACGTGAACGATACGTGCGTGCGTCCCTCCGTCGCTATGGCAACTGAAGTTTCTCTCTTCGCTTCCCCCGCTTCTTCCAGCAACCTCCTTGCCCCGCGTGTGCCGCTTGCGGACTTGACTTGCGGCTCGTCTCGCGCC
Organism: Ixodes scapularis; assembly: GCF_016920785.2. Classification (NCBI taxonomy): domain Eukaryota; kingdom Metazoa; phylum Arthropoda; class Arachnida; order Ixodida; family Ixodidae; genus Ixodes; species Ixodes scapularis. The sequence continues at coordinate 94,365,164 of NW_024609880.1, forward strand.
GTCAGCGCCGTTATCTGGTGTCACACAGGGAAGCGTGCTCGCTGCTCCGGTCCTCGGCGCGGTCGGCGGGCTGTGTTAGAAACCGCACTATAACCGGTATTTCCCATCGCGCGCCTGCATTTTAAGCGGTATGCAATTACATGGAGTTCTATGGGAGGCGAACCGGTGGTTTAAAAAAACCGCGTTATACCCGGTCCTGCACTATAAGCGGTTACGTTGTAAGTGGTCTATACTGTATTGCTGCGAAAAGAGCTCATTTAGTTTTATCATGTAAGTGAAAACATTTCGTGCTCGCTAATACTAGTTAGAAGTAAAATGTGAAAATGCGCCGACGTCGTGTTCGGTGCTAACAGTGTCGCGATATGTATCTTAAAACATTTTTGAGAGTTCTAAAATTTGGCACAAACGAGACGCGAACGGCAAAGCGCATGTCCTTCGATAGGTGTTGCACTACCTGGAGACTCCTAGGAACTGATAAAACTGCGGAGTGGAGAGGAAAATTGCAAGACAAGCACCTACTTTGACGTGCATTCCTTTCCAGTCCACGGTTCTTTCGGATCCCTGAGGCTCCGCGGTAGCGCAGCACTGCTGTTCGCATTTCATTTGTGTCCAATAGTATATATGTTGCTACGAAAGGGCAGTTTTTAGCAAAGGAAAAATGCAAGGCATCGGGGTCGCGGATGGCCACACAACAGATTGTCATTCCAATGCAGGCTGTCGCTTGTGGATGGAGGCAACTTCTGCCGGGACGGCTTCGGGCGGCAGAGCATCTCGGAGAAGCGCCACGCCCATCTGGATGCTCGCAACACGGACACTTACAAACGCAACAAGAAGTCTCGCGAGGAACAGGAGAAGGTCACATCGTTTACTCGGCCAGAGCAGCAGCAGACTGAGGTCAAGACGTCCGTATCGCCTCCTACGCTCAACGGAGGCCCTCATCATTATGATGCACCACCCAACAATAGGAGACCCAATGGTCAGTTTGCATGGGTGCCTATTGACTGTTTTTCGCTTCTGTTTATTCTTTTGGTAGCCTTTGCTTTCCCCAGTTCATTCATGCTTTCGCTTTGCAACTGCCTCTTCTTAGATGCCAGGTGCTAAGTTAGAAGCAGCCCTTGGCTTGAAAAGTGATTTTGGGGATGTGTCTTCTTATATGAACTCGAAATTTCTTTCCCTGCCTGTCTAGTTTCCTGGCGTGTAAAGAAGTCTATAGAAACACTTGTTGTGACACCTGAATTGAGGTCAAGGATATTTGAAAATGCAGTGTGGCCCCTCAGCAGCAGACTTACAAGGAATGCAAAATGGATCTTTTAACTGAAGACACCAGTGTCTAGCATAAAGGAAAAACAAGGTGTAATTCCCAAAAGATATTTTTAATATGACTTCGAAGTTCATTCTTTTGCCCCTACAAATTGCGATGCCCAATGTAAGAATCTGTTGTTTTACATTAAAGGGCAGGACTTTCTCTTAAAGGCCTGATTAGGCAATTATATAGTGTCAGGTAGTCCAGAGAGAAACAGATTTGGAAGCTTATTTTATAAATTGATGTTGAAATAAGTCAATATTACAGAAAGTACAGGCATTTACCGACTAACGCAGTTAAAGCGTAAACAAAACCCGGAGACTGTGGACATACAAGGTCAGCACACACTTGCACAACATCTTTTCTTGATACATGTTGTGTTGGCCCTTGTATGCCTCCGCTTTGTGGGTTTTCTTTATTATCATTCAAGTCTACTTAATTTTGTTACTCCTTTGCTTTCGTCTGCTCTTGTTCAACAGCATAGACAGCATGCAATTTGAGCCATTTTAGTTTTTTTGATGTTATACAGTACTGGCTTACATTAGATGCATTATGTTAATGCTGCTAGCACTGCAAGACTGCTACGCTTCACATGTGGTACGGCATCATTGGTCCCGGCTCGCTTCCAATTGCTATGCAAGAGACGTTTCAAAATATGATTTAAATTCCAGGTTGCAAAAGCTTGCAACACCAAAATAAAAGATGTTTTTGTTAGATGCTGCTCATAAAGGCACAGCTACTAAAGTTGATTATTCTCTCATTGAATCTTCATGTACACAAAAATAAAATAGTAGCTTACATACTAGAGAGATAGCCTTTATATTTTTCTTCAATATATTTCGCTTGGTCAGTCACTGGTGGACCTATTGCCAACAACATTCGGTGAATCCAGTGACTGTTTTTTTCTTAAGAGGTGCTTTTCTTTTTTAGCATTAAATGGGAAAGAGCAGCAGAGCAGCAATCTCGTCCGGTCCAATTCTGCGGACTCTCTCCTTGGTCATTCCAGGCCACAGGGGCCGACAGAATCCGGTTGTAAGTGGTCGTGCACTTTGATCCAATTCTCCGTTTGGGGCTTCGTACGTACGCTAGCACAAACATCTGCAGTCCTCATTCGTGAATCTTCTGTCCCTAACCTTCGGAAATTGTTCTCAAGCAACGTCAAGGTCGTGTTGTGTCGATCAAGGTTGCGTTGGTAGAGGCAGCGGATAACGTGAAGTGAGAACATGATGTTTTATATTCTGTCACCTAGAAAGAGCTTAAAATTCCCCTTTGTAGCCCTAAACCTCCTCTACTTTCACCAAGCCTTTTTAACAATTGTGATAAAATTGTGTGCACATATTCCTGCGGAAGGGTTTCAAGTAATCATGGTAGATTTGTTGTTGCTGTTTTTTCAAAGCAGAAAGGCAGAGTTTGCAACTAAATGATGTGTCAGTGCTACCATTCCTCTGAGAGCTGTACATGCAAGATTTTGTTCAAAGGTACGAGCAGGATTTTTTTGCGAGTTTGGCAATTGCAGAAACAAATCTGGCTCGAATTTATTTCATAGCCCCCGCAGCAAACTACTAAAGAATGCCTCCACAGGTAGCAACTAAAAGTTAAGTTCATGACCCTGGTCAAAGGAGCAGAATACTAGATTACATGACTGTGGCACAATTTGCTAAGAGTAACATACTACATACTGCATCAATCTGCAAAGCATTAATTCCAATCTACTCGGTAAAGGGTGGTGACCTTACCTTGGGCAGTTGGCTTTCTGTCTTGCTTCGTGTTTCCTCGTATTTTACTTTTTTTTTTTTTCTCTCTTTTTCTTTTCGCTTTTGGTTTAATCTGGGTCTTGTCTAATGCGGGTGTGTGTTTCATGTGTGGTCTCTCAACAGATCTAGTCAAATGTCAGCAAGTGAGCAAGGTGCATAGGAATCCCTTGTTCTTCTATCCAACTTGCTGCTGTAGGTAGCCTTTAGTTAGCCTTCTCGGCATTGTCTCTTTCACGTCCGCACATGTGCACATACTCTTTCCCCTTTTGAGCGTGCCACACTTTTCTCCCTATTGCACTACCTCACAATCACGTGCACGGTGTGATGCATGAGGCAACCCGAGTGCCGTGCAAACTTGGTGTGGGTTTAATAGTCACTCAAGTTGTGGGTATGGCAGAATGCGTTAAACATTTCCTATGCAACTTGGAGCACACTTGTCTGCTGCGGATGCATATACTACTATTTTTCTTTTCTGTTTCTCATTGGTGGTTGGTCCTTCAAAGAAACGCGCTTTGGTTTTTCTCTTAGGTTTTGCGTTGGTTGAATGCACATGCTGCAGCTTTTTGTGCTGATTGTATGCTCACTTTTTCACCTTTTGTTTGTGTCTTCCATTAGTGTTTTAGGAATTTGCAACTATAATAGTAGTTCTTGTTTGTATGATGCCGTGTAAATGCCTAAATATTATATCTGTTTTGTACAGTAGTGTCTTTTAGTAATCTGAATTGAGAGAATACAGCAGACTGATTAATTCAAACTCCAGGAAGCCAAGGATTGTGCTTGAATTTCCAGAAGCTTGAATTATCAGAAATTCGTCTAAATATTATGCAAGATAAAATTATTTGTTATATGAATGGCTACACATACAAAGCATAAATTTTGATTTCCTCTACATAGGCCTACTAATCAAGAACAGGTATGCCACACATGAAACATTGGGGAAATCTATGAAAAAACTTTATTCATCCCTCAAAAATGTTGTCTATCGTGAACTGTTAAGACAGCACATGATACCTCAAAGTCAAATTAAGTTTGTTCATTCAGCAAAAAAGTTGTCTAAGAAATGTGCTCAACCCTGTTGAGCACATTTCTTACCGAGCACCAGCACACTGCAAAGAAGCAACATTCGCAGAAGTCGTGGGTGTTGCTTCTTCGCAGTGCGCCGGTGTTTGGTAAGAAGCGAGCTCAACAGGGCCGTGAGAACAAAAAGTTTGAATTACACGAAAATGCCTTTTAAGCGGCCTATAAATACATTGAAGACATGGCGGGATGACACAAATTTTGAAATTGGTTTGAATTAACTGGAAGTTTGAATTATTGCGAGCCTACTGCATACTGTTTCAAAAGCTTATCTGCACAAGTCTCTGTTCAAAGTTTTTATTTCATGTTAAACAAAACATAAGTAACTGCATTCAAAGTGTTTTAGGAGACCCGGATCTGAAGTCTCGTAAAAACAAACCTTTTTTGCAGAGTGGCGCTCATTTGAGTGTGCTTTTAATACCACCATTTCACACAACTTGGGATGTGAAGTATACATTGTATGTTGTGACCCTGCATCGTGATGAAGAAAAGAGGAGGTTTGTAAGATGACTTCTAAGTTTTGCCAGGGTGACTTTGCTTTACCGGAAGCAGAAACTGCCTTCTTTCAAAATGACATCTACCGTTATTTAGACTGTCCCGTAAGTTCATTCGTGAGCATCAGCTTCCTTAGCACGTTCCATCAGTGTTCAGTAGCCTTTTCTGGTTTCAAATGTGCATCCACATGGTAGAGGTTAGGAAGCAAGGTTTTCTTTTACTTTCTTGCACCTTTTTCTGAGTCCAAAACTCTAGGAAAACACAGGCAAGAAGGCCAAATGAAGTGCGCCAAGTGGCTTATGCCTTTCATTCTCGTCGCCCTCTGCAGTCATGATGAATGGCGACTCTCCGAGCACCGACGCCAGCTGCGCCACGTACAACACGACGGTGACCAAGAGCAACAACAGCAGCGGCAACAACACGGGCAACGGCACCACCCAGCTGGGGCCCTCGCTCGGCATGCGCAAGTCGAGCAGCCTTGAGAGCCTCCAGACGCTAGTGCAGGGGGCCGGCGACGGGCCCGGCAGCGGCGGCAACGGCGGAAGGCAGGAGAGGGGAGCCAGGGGTTGCAACGAGAGCTTCCGTGCCGCCGTCGACCGTTCCTACGAGGGTCCGCCAACAGCTCCGCCGACCGCGGATCAGATGGAGACCCGTAAGTGTCGAGCCGGATCGCAAGACGGGGACGGTTCGCGCACTTACGCCCGGGCATATATGAATGCATTCCAGCCGCTCGTGACAACTTCATGTGTCTTCATTTTTTGTGCGCCATTCCCTCGCTGTGGGCTCAAAATAGTTCCGGCATGAGCGACCATTTCTCGTAGATGGTGCATTGATTTGACCTTGCAAATACTGCTATTGCAAATACTGCTATCAGGCCTGCCTGATGAATGGCGCAAGTGTGTTTTCTCGTCATAGTAGGTGGCCGCAAGTGGTTGCTGTGCAGCCGATTACACTCGAACGCAAATGAGTGAACCAGCGTCGAGCTGTTGAAGCGGTTCCAGAAGCAATTTTATTTTGTTCTGAGAAATTGTAAATAAAAAAAATAGCGTGTATTGCTCCAAAAAATGAATAAACTTAGTATTTGTTTAATTTCGTTTTCCTAAAATGCACCAAATTATTTTTAAACCTTGGCTCACGTGGAATACCCAGTATTTATTTCTCAGCCACTTTCTGAAGTTATGTGTATTTTGTTTTGTGAAAACGGCATGTGGAAACTAGTGATAACTAGAGATGCTGTAAACATTTTGCGAACCTGAGGTTCGAACATTAAACCAAGGGGTTTGAAAAGTTTGCAGAGTTTCGAAACGTCGCAACTTATTGCATAAAAATGCTACGATTTTTCAAACTTCTTAAATTTTTGGTGCTGAGAAATTTGATTGTTTTCAAAGATTTGAATATTTGTGTAATGAAATTTTTATTTTCGAACTTATTATGCTAAAAACTTCAATGATTTTTCTAACTTTCGAACCTGCCGAGTTCAAAAGTTCGACAAACTTCTGAACAAAAGTTTGACTGAGTTCGAACCCACTTAACCACTATAGGTTTTAGTCAACAAATATAAACAACACAATGTGTCAATGTGTGAGTTGGAGTTTGAATTGCACTCGGAGCCTTACCGTTAGCTGATCCAGCTCTAAATGATGCGCTTGTAAAGTGCTGGATGATCGCTTTTGGGGCGCTTTGCTCTTCAACTTTGTCATTGGAACTTTTGCTCTAATATGAATATTTCAAAAGTTCATTAATTAATTATAATTAATTAGTTCATCGGGCAAAATAAAAAAATAGCGTGTGTTGCTCCAAACAGTGAACAAACTTAGTATTTGTTTAATTTCGTTTTCCTAGAATGCACCAAATTATTTTAAAACCTTGGCTCAAGTTACATGGAATACCCTGTATTTATTTCTCAGCCACTAGATGCCACCTTTTCTCCTCTTTCTTCTCCACCTGGGCCCTTGGGCTCGAACAAAAAAAGGTCCTTTGTCTGATGGTAGCCTACAATGACGACGTTCATGCCGTTGTCCCACGCTGGGACACTACACCACTTTGGCATTCCAATTTTTGTGAACACTCGACTAGCATTCCTTCATTGGCCAAACTAAAGCGGGCATCTTACTTGGCCAGTGCCGAACTGTACACTAAAATGCTTTTGGGAGATCATCCTCCTACATACGCATATTTCTTCCTCTTTTCTTTCACCATTATCCGACGACAGTGGAGGAAGAGAAAGAGAGCGAGACGGGAAGTTCGGCGAGCGCAGAGCATCGGGTGCCGAGTCACCCCAACGCCGTGGCGTCCACGCTCGACCCCCAGGAAGTGGGTGCCTACAAGAAGGGTACTGCAAAACCGGTTCAGAGGAAGAAGGGGCTGCTCAAGGGACTCGGTAGCGTCTTCAGGTAATGCGAAGCGTGTATTTTCGGTAATGCGGAGCGCAAGTTCGTCTGCTTCATGCGCAGGGGTTGCAACGACGTCGGAGCGCCGAGCTCTTGTTGGCCGACTGAAAAAATGGTGGTTAGACCTCGAGGCAGCTACCATTCAGGTCTGCCTAGTATTCTTATTATCAAAACAAATCGGAGCTCGGCGTCTTTCTAGTATCACCGCAACTCCTGCGCATGAAGCAGACGACTTGCCCTCCGCGTAGTGTGGTGCCCGGAGTCCGTCTCAGATTGGAGCGTTTATCGTGTCCTCAAATGTGGTCCCTCAATTTCTGCCCCATAAAGTTGTAGAAGCAATGGCGCCATTGCCTTCCATGATCCCGGCAGGTACAGAACGGCGGAGGCGGTTGCGTCGAACACCCGTTATGCTTTAGCTCGCCGTCTACAGGAAAGTTCGCGGAAGCTTCTGCAGCAACGAGTCGGGACGCCGCGACGACTGCGACACTCGCCTTCGCTCGTCTTTTTTGTTGGAGCTTCTGCGACAAACCGCCGGGACCGTGGCATCCAACAGCGTGGCGTGCCGGCTGCCGGGTTGTAAGTTATCCGCTTTGGGACGCTAAACACACCACTCGAAGATGCACTCCAAGCGCGGTAGCAATAGTAATCCTAATCTAGAGGTGCACGATTATAACTGAAACATTACGGGTGACACGTATGCACAGAAGTCGCGCGATTGTTAAGAAGGATTTATGTGTCTGCTTGTTCAATGTCAGTAGCTTTGCAAAGGAGAGTATAATGCACTAACTGTTTCGGTTGCACGCGCTAGGACAACTTTGAAATAATGAACCGAGTCTATTGGGAGCACCGAGGGTATAGATGAAACAGTCCTCTCCTACAGTTGACTTCATTGTCCCCACTGTGTGATGTCAATGGTTCGCACGATAGGTATCTACAGAATCTACTCTTTTGTATCGACATTTTTTTTTGTTTTTGTTGTTGTGACAAATCATAATCTGACTGGTTCTTGAAACCAAAGGCAGATTGCAGACTGTGTCCTCTGAACTCTGATTTTTTCCTTTTTTTCTCCGTTTGCACAGTCGGTTTGGCAAGAACCGCAAGACAATCCCCGAGCCTGGATCCAAACTGTCTCGCGAGGAGATGGAGCAAGAGGCAGAGCGTCTTCGGGCAAGGCAGGCAGCACGGGAGGAGCAGGAGAGGATACAGGAGCAGTACCGAAAGCTCGTCGAACAGCAACACCAGCAGCAGCAGCAGCATCAGCAGCAACAGCCACATCAATTCCAGCACCCGGTAGGTTGGAGAAGTCTCGAGTAGCTGAACGAGAAAACGGCTGCTCGTTACCAGCAGCAGATTCTATAACTAAGGTTCCCATATACAGGGTGTCTTTTTTTTTTTTTAGAAATTTATAGATTTGTTTAAAAAGAGCCATAAAAGCTACACTTATGCGATTTAGGCAGGTGAGTTATACGGCCAAGGGGACATAATGTGGCGGCTAATCGTAACGATCAATTGGCTAAATAAGTATAATTTGTTAATTTACTTTTTAGTTAGTGAAAATAGACATATGTTTAATTAGAAATTTGCTGAGCATTATAGAAAAAAGATATAAGGCCGGGACAACATTTTATGGTGTTCTGAAGAAATGCTCAGTTTCTACGCGTTCTAGGTTTCGGTTTCTGACCAGAACGCATCTTTGCACCCGCGGTCCGGTGAGGCGGTGGTCGTGGCGTGAAGCCACCCCCTCACCTCCCTCGTAGGATGGAGGGAGTGGGGTGCACGTGGGTTGCGCGTCTGAGCCGCTGAGAAACAAAACCACAAGTGCATAGATGTGCTCCGACAAAAAACCAAAATCTAGAAACGCGTCCAAATGGAGCATTTTTACAGAACGCCATAAGATGCTGACCCGGTATTATAACCTTTTAAAAATAGTTGATTTAGTGGCTTTTGATGACGCTCAGTAAGTTTCTAATTTGAACCATATATCAGTTTTTACTAAATAAAAAGTAAATACATTTTACTTAATTAGCCGACTGATCGTTACGATTAGCCCCCATATTATGTCCCCTTGGTTGTATAACTCACCTGCACAGACTGCATATAAGTGTAGCTTTCACGGCCTTTTCAAAACAGATTTGTAAAGCTTAAAAATAAAAGACCCGTATACCGACAAGCCCCAAAAAGTTAACTGCCAAGCTGGTTTCACCAAAATCATTGAAATTAGAAATGCCCCAATAAAAACTGTCCTTCGAAAAAAGAAACCCAAACTTCACAAGAAGAAATATTAATGTACAGCTTTATTTTGCACTGAGAAAACAGCATTCACTGAACTGTTCATAAGGCTTCCTTTGGGAACCAGCCACCCAATTTTTTTACCCTCTTTTATAAATACTGGGAAATTTTTCAAGTATACAGTAATCCCTCGTTATAACGAAGTCAACGGAACGGCAATGAAATTAGATGTATGTGGCGATTCGATAAAAGCGATAGAGCCAAAAGAACTACGCCAGCAGCTTGAAGGTAAACGGGAACAATGAGAAACACTCTCACGTTATGTTTAATTAAACAAACCTTGGTTATAAACAACAAGCGGCAGCTTTACGGAGTATAAAAATAATGAAGGGGAATTTGCCGATAATTTTATCTGGGCATCAGTTCTCCTCGAACTACTCCATGTATCGCTAGAACACGGCCACTGCCGCTGCACTTCACTTTGTTTGGAAGCAGCCATAGGATGTTTTGTGTCTCCGCAGTCATCGACGTTTCCCGAGGTGCCTATCCGATGTCGCTTCACGTTTACCCTGACCGCACACAAGATTGCAGCATTCGTGGCAGGAGCAACAACAGGAATGTTCGCATTGGCAAGGTCAAGCAAATCAAAGTTATCCTCGGTGGCCTCGCCAACATGTTTTCCCACATTCCTGTAGAAATTGTTGCAGCTCCGGTAATCGTGCGCCGGCTTGGCAAGCATGCCGGTGAGAGAAAATTCGTTGTGGGCAAAGCAGTTGGCGATTCTTCATCTTCATGTGGCGGGCACACTTTCTTTTCCATGAGAAACTTCTCATAAACCCGTCCAGTATAACTTGCGTGATGGTGGACAGTGTCAAACAGCCAGTGCCGGAACGTTGAATTCTTTGGCGATTTTGAACCGGCCACTTTTCTCAACCTCGCAGATCTATGCAACTTTCAGTAAATGCTTCCACTCTCCCATACGACGCACGTGTGCGCGTTCGCTGTAGGCATGTGCGTCAAGGGGTCCCGAAGGGACGATCCTCTCCATCGCTACCTCTCCCATTCCGACAGGAGTCTGGCAGCATTAGTCGCGATTGCCGTGAGTAGCGTCAGAACGTCGTGGACGCTGTTCCCTGTCCGCGTCGGCGCATCGGCATCTGAAGCAGCGCTCTGTGCGCTCTGCCCTCCGTTGCTCGTTTGCTCCATTCTTGTTTGCCGTTTTCTCAGTTTACCAATTGCCTTGATGGAGAAGGGAGAGGGAATGTGAGGGTCTCTGTGCGCCTCCGTGTAGGCTCGCATGCTTTCGGCACCGCAGCCTTCGTAATAAGCGTGGTTGGCCGCCGATACACTTGGAATAATCCGTTTCAAAATTCGTGCATTTCGGTTGGGACCACGTTGCACTTCGATAAAAGCGATAATTCAAACAAATCAATTTCTCATAACGAGGGATCAGAGTATTTGGGGCACGGGCATATTTTTTGGTTTTGTGGAATGCCATGGCCATATTGTCCTGTTCTCATCAACATAAGCCCCGGTAAACGCAGATTTTTGTATGCGACATCGATGGGGTGCCTCTCATGGTTTGAGTATACTTATCGGTAGCAGACACCAGACTGAGCTGTTACTCTGGTTCCAACAGCAGCAGCAGCAGCACCAGCGTTCCCAGCCGCTGCCCCCGCTGCCGGTGTCCCCCCCGCCGTGCGGCCCCAACGGGACCCCGTCCACTCGGCAGGAACGCATGCAGCAGCTGCGTGCCCAGCATCAGAAGCGGCACGTGGAGAGGCAGGGCCACTATCCGCGGGACGACCTCGAGGAGTGGTACGAGCAGGACCTCCAGCACAAGATGCGCTCCCCGCTGCCCCCGGTACGCCCCTTCTCTCCCTCCCTTTTGCCCCGCACCAGGTTGTCGCTCCCCGGTGCCCGGTATTGGGTGACGCTTCCTTCCAATAAGGCGGGGCTATGGCTAAAACCAACATCGGAATCGCTTTGTGTATCAATACGCGGTAAGAAATCGGCTCTGCTTTGCGACGGTCGTAGCTTCAGAGGGCAATTTGACCAGCACAGTGGGATGGTAACTTGAACTCTTTAAAGGGAAGCTGAAGAGGTTCTTAAAAGAAAAACTATAGGTGGAGATAACTTCTGTCATATCTTTGCCTCATGAATCCAAATATTAAAAGCATTCGGCCCGAACGTATTGCTACGCTTTGCTTTGCTTGACGACGTACTATGGCGGAGGCTGCGAGGCGTTGGAGCCAGCCCAAAGCTTTTGAGTATCGCGTCGGCACCAGCTCGACACTGCGTCATTGGTGCATCCGCCAGAGACGTGCCGCCAAGATAGTGACGACGTGACGGAAACGACCACGCCGCTCTTCTAATGATTGGTGTGGGCAGGGCTTGCGGGTCTCTTTTTGGGTGCAATATTGAAATTGGACGAAAAAAAATATGTATAGCGATTTATGAACATCATAAAAACCATTGCCTTTTTTCAAATTTATTGAAATTGGTCTAGCCTCCAATAGTAATTGTCATCAATTCTGTAGCTGCAACATGACCCATAAAACAAACAATGCTAAACAAAAAGTTGATTAACCGATTTCCATTAATTAGCCAACTTACCACGACGTTTACCTTTTATCTAGCGTCCAGAGAGCCTGGTAAATCCACAGTGATGACGGCACCTATCTAACTCATGACAATATTTTAAAAAATTTCAAAAGGTAAAGACATTTACAAATGTCTTTACATTTTGTGTAACGTGTAATGTGAAATTAGAGCACAGCTCTTGAGGAGGAGGAAGAGGAGGGGAGGGTAGATAGGGGGATGCCCCTTCTCCTCTTCCTCCATACCCTCTCCTCCCATTCTCCTCATCCTTCTCTTCCTCCTCTCCTCCTCCTCTTCCTTTTCCCCTACTCCTCCTCCTTTCATCCTCTTCTCCTCGTCCTCCACCTTTCCTGCTCCTCTTACTGTTCCCTCCTCTTCTCCCCTCCCCCTTTTCCTCCCCTACTCCTTTTCCTCTCCCCCACTCCTCCACCGTACCTTCCCCTCCTCCTCCTCCACATGTGACGTCAATTTTCCCGCTAAACCTTGTGGAGAAACTGAATTTGCTTGGTAGCTGACATGACAACGAGTTATGTGACGTCATTTTTTCCGCTAAATTTAGCGGGGAAACTGAATTGGTGTTGAGGTCTCATGACGTTGATTTTCTCGCTACATCTAACAAAGAAACTGAATTTGTTTGTAGGTGACGTCACCAAGTTATCTGACGTCATTTTCCCTGCTAAATTTAGCGGGGAGTTGAGTTGGTGTTGAGGTTACATGACGTAAATTTTCTCGCCAAATTTAGCACAGTTACACTAATGCCGATGCCGACGGTGCTCAACCCGGAAACGGGCGCCTAAGAGCTGTGCTTTATAATTGTGTGAACTAAAATAAAATGCTTTGTATACTCAATGTGCAAATGTGAACCCTAGAATAGTATTGCTTTCAGTGTCGCATCAAAGGCTCTCGCCAGGGTCGGGGCGGTTTCTAACCCGGGCTGCGTGTCGTCCCGCTTCCCCTAACCCCCTCGCCGACACGCTTGGCGCTCTGCTTTCAGCAATGCCGGCCTCTGCCGCCTGTGCCTCACGCCTTGCCGCCCGCCTATGGCACGTACGGCTATTGTCAGAGGGTCATCCCTAAGGTACACACCGCCTCTTCTCGTGCCACATTCGCTCCCTTCCCGATGCACTCGAGAGCGCCATTCAGACGTCTCTAGTCGCTAAAAGGATGAGAACGGCAAGGAAGTTTCTCAGTTGTGCATCACGACCTCCCTACCTTCGACAACGCTTCGGTGTCTTTTGAGCCTCGTGCGTGCACGCTCACCCAAAGCGTGCTGGAGGCCAAGCTTCGAAAAGAGAGATCCTGCCGTTGTCATCCTTTTGGTAACTGGTATATCTCACTGCATCCTTTGCACCCTAAGTAACTCCTTGGGACACTTTTTTTTTTGTTCCCTAATTTTTTTTAAAGGTCGATAAATTTTGAGACGAAGTGCCCTGCTCTTACGATCAAATAAAGTGGGTTATTATCTGTTTCGTCACAACAGCTTGCATGCGATGGGTTGTTATAAAATAGAGCTCTAGAAATGCAGAAATGCAGAAAATTAGATACAATATATTTTTTTGTATGTTTTTGTCGTTTTGCTCATACAGCAATGGCAATGCTCGTTGAGAAATTTGCGCTACTCTTAATGCAGCTAGCCGGTTATTGCAGTCTGCAACTTTCGAGTCGGCCAGCATCCGAATTAAATTCTCTGGGGATGCGATGCTCTTGCACGGCCAGTGAGCACCGTTGTATTCAGGGTACACAGATCTGTGGGCATCATTTCTCGCATAGTGTCTAAAGCAGGGTACTAAAGATATTGTGTAACCGTGAGGAAAAGTTTTTCTTTTTATTTTATCGGAGACATTTTTAATTTTTTGGTAGGGTGCACTCCTATACTCCGTTTACCCCCAAGCTCAGACTGTGGCTATGTTACGTCCTCATTGGACCAGTCATACGCCTCTCTTTTGCCATGTGATGATGCTCCTGCCAATACCCAAGCACAGAGCCGGGTCAGGTGATGAAAGGGAGGCGGCTGGTTGGTCCGGCAAGCACCTAGCTTCCACCGCAGTCTCAGCTTATAGGTGAATGGAGTAAGGTATGTTTCATTGACCCATTCTCCTAGCTAGAGTTTCAAGCCCTTTTGGCAAACAGGAAAATCTTGTGTGTTCACTAATTGTTTGTGACTTGTGTAAATTTGGCTTCCCGTCTGGTTGCATGTCGTTTCGTCTTTGGGGGTTTTGTGTCTGTGTGCGTGTGTCATTTTGCGTGTGGGTGAAGGGGTGTCTCTGCCGACTGGCCGGCCGTGCATTCGGAACACTAACCTTCCTTCTGAAGTGCTTTCTCACTATGGTGGCAGTGGTGACGGAACGACAGTGGTGGCATCTTCATTGCGGAATGTTTCTCGTGTTGAGGTTCTATCTTCCACTAGTTTTCCCAGCACGCGAACGTTATGAGCTAATGCTTGAATAACACCTTCGCACAAGCAATAAGGTGAAACGAGAAACAGTGTAGTATCCTTAGAATCAATGTCAGAACTGTATTGGAGAGAAGTCTAGGTAAAAGGCAGCTCTAGACATTTTGCACATTATGAAGTTCTCTGTCGGGCGTAAAGCTTGTTGTAGTATGTTGTATGTTTACCTCACACTTGTTTAATTCCAGTTAGAAGCTTTGTGGTCTGTATTCATCTGCCGAACCATAAATATTTGCTGAATTGTATGTAGCATGATGATATAAGTGGCAACAATTTTCTTGTCTGATACAATACTGAAACACCAGTTACAAACGTAACCACGTGAAAGACGCTCATACGGCATGAATGACACTCAATCCGATCATGTTTCCAAAAGTTTTATGTATTCCTACTGCACAAGTTTTGACATTGAATTCCATAAAATTTTATGCAAGAAATCCCACTAGTTGTGACAGAAGATAGGCAATTCTGGCATCTATTTCTGATTTTAAGCTTGCTAAAACTTCTTGTCAAGATTTTTTTTTAATATGTATTACAGGCTATAGATTGACATACATATTGTTGTTCTGGCTGTAATAATGTGCCTAAGGTTTTGGAAGATTTTCTCTTGTGACAGCAGGTTTTTTAATCATCCGTGTAATTTAAATGTGCATTGTTACTACACATTTTCAATAAGACAGCTCTCACTGAAATCTCTGACTTACCACCTCATTCAAACCATCTAAACCCCGGGCATCTTCCCAAGCCTGTTCCAAATTTGCCTTAATAAAGGAAAATAAAGGTCAAAGAAGAAACACTGTATACAACACTGACATTGCAAACACACCGGCCGCCAGGGCGGTGACACCGTCGCTGAAACTCCTCAATATCTACCTTAGAAGTAAGACATTTTAAAAATTTGAAACTAAATTCTGTTATTTGGAAGAGGCATGCAGGTAGCTCAAAGCACTGGACGACCTGCGTTACGACATGAAAAGAATGCTAAAACACTTTGCTTGTATGTCGGCCTCTGTTATGTATGGACAACATTTGGGAAGCCTTGTCAGCTTCAGTGAGTATGAGGAGATTTATTTGAACAGAATCGAGAGGGGGCTTACTTGGGCTCCTAGAAATTCTTGAAAGCCTTACGAGCTGTAGTGGATGAACACAAAAGGAAAATGTACATGCAGTTACCCACAATGCTTTTGATAACCAATTGATTATCGTAAGAAGTTGGTGAACAATTGTATTAATTCAAAGTGGTGGCCAATTATTTTAAAATGTAAAACAACTGGCTTGTGTAGTTCTTTTAATTAGTAACTAACACCTGTGGCCTTCTGCCCCGGTCTCTTTTTGCAATGTACATCCCTCAAAAAAAAAATTCAGAAAATTTTAATTATAAGAAAACAATAGGAATGTTTTCTCTGAGATTTCTTGGTCCATATAATCCTGCAGTGCCCAAAACTCAAATGTTCAAATACACCGATTTCTGAGCTCATCATTGAACTAATTTATTACCAAAGAAAATTATTTAGTTGCACTGTGCTAATGCTAAGCTCATGAACAGTAATGACACAATTGAGAGCATGACTCTCTAAGGTTAGGTTGCACTATGCTTATGGTAAGCTCATGAACAGTAATGACACAATTGAGAGCATGACTCTCTAAGGTTGGGTTGTAGTATTTAATATTATGGTTGCTCCATTGAGACATAGTATCTAGGTATTCACCGTGTCACCCTTTCAAGGCCTCCGAATATGAGTGCAGGTGATACTAGAATCATGTCAAGTGGCCACAGCTTCAGTTGTCAAAGTCTGTGAGACTTTGTAGTGTTAGTGTAGCACATACTTGCATAGCAACCGCAATCTCTGGAAGCTCCACAGATAAGACAGTTCCCTTTTGCTTTCCTGCTAAGTGCAGAATGGGACTATCTGTGAATGCATCATAAAGTGGGGGGGTGGGTTGTTTGTACTGATAACGTCATTGGTCACCGCTAGCCAGCAGGGTATGCCACTGTCCTTGTGCATACTGCAGTTATCACATTTGCCATTTGTGGACGACACAGTCGCTCTTTACACCGTGGTTTCTCAAACGAGGCTCCAAGGAACCCAGGCATTCCCTGAGAGTTTCCAGAACTCTCCAAATTCCCTCGGCCGTCTCGACCCCTGAGTAATGTGTTTGTCCGGTTTAAGCGCTATTCGCAAAATATCTGGGCCATTCGTTGACGCGCAACTATGTGCCAAAGAGTCCTTTGTATGTACAGTCTTCATCAAAAGTTTAGAGCCCACCGCACGTGGGGTCGGAGCAGGGCCGGGGCGCTTCTCTCCTTAGCGCTTCCTGGCTGCAGGGGTTGTGAGAGTGAGGGGGAGCTTGCCTCTTGCATCATGCTTGCCTTGATAACAAAGTCATTTGTCGAGGCGAATGTGATGCAAGAGCGAAGTTCTCCTCTCACTTTCAAAACCCTCGGAGCCAGTGTTTGCCGTTAAATGGAAGCAAGCCCACTTCGAACACGTGCACTGTGGGCTCTCTGAACTTGACAAAGACTGCACATTATTGTTTACAAGGTGCGTAGGTCTCTGCACCGCTTTATTGCATGGATGCCGAGACTGGGAGGGGTCAAAAGAGACGGACATTCCTCAACGCGAAAAAGTTGGAGGGCCGTTGCCCTACGCGAACGGTCGTTCCTTGCCGCTGCCTCCAAAGTGCGAGAACCCCTGCCCGAACCTTGGGCTGCTGTATTTCAGCTCTGCGCACACAGTTGTTGCAAAGCGGCCAAAGCAGACACACCAGGTTCGCGGGGAAGTGCGAAGCGTGTATGGGGTTCACGGGCTTCCCTAAGTGGAGTCCCACTGTCGTCCCTCCCATCCCACTCCCTCTCTCACACAGGTGTACAGTCCGCAGAGAAACGGTTCATTCGGTCGGTCGTTTAGTCTGAGAACACCTCGGGGTCTCCAGGTATCACACCATTGTCACGTGACTCTGAATGCCCTCCCCTTTGCGTCCTCTGCATGAGTGTTGTCGTGTTGTGCCGAAACCGACCGGTTTCCCAACAGATACAGGGCTAGTGGCCAGATGCCCCTGGAGTGCATTCCTAGTCCTTCTTGGCTTGTAATATCTGCATGTTAAGTGTAGAATTGGTCAATAAGAAAGCTGCTTACTGTAGATTTGTTGGTAAAATAACGTGGTGACCGATATTTTCATTTGCATGACTGCCTTTCTTTTCGTAGCATTATTTTCTTGGCTTATCCTTATCAACTTGTAGCTGGCAGGACACCATTGCTCAGCTGCATGATGATGTGCCTGATCTTTTGCATCAGCCGAAGTTGTTTTGAATGATATTTGTACCTTGTTTTGGCTCATGTTACTATTGGGAAGCGGATGTCATATTTAGTCTGGAAGTTTTAACTTTTTGATCATTATGTTAACTCTCAACAACATTAAAGAACTGTGTTGATCACATAGTTCTATAATTTCCTTTAATTGTTTTACATTGCTGAATGTCAAGCATGACATTCACTACTAAGGATTAAGGATCAAGCTCTTAACAAGTGCTGTACCTTTCCCCCCTTCCAGAGAAGAGAAAGTGATGTCGTCCACTCCAGGTCACAAAGCTTCGACATATTCAAGGAGATGGAAAGGTTTGGAACTTACTGTGCTGTCGCTTTTCACTTCATCATACCACATTTTGGGGAAATAGATGTGTAATCTGCTACTTATTTAAAAAAAGAAGAGAAAAACACATACATACATACATTATACTTAGTGGTAGTGTGTTTTCAGTAAATATTGATAAACCCCGATAATTAACCTCCATAGTGGTCTTCTCAAAATCGGGGAAACTCGAAAAACCCCTAATTGAAGCTGCCATTAAATAGGAAAATCTCCGGGTCTATACTTCGTTTCACCTTCAGTCCGAGCGCAGCGGACGCTAGGAGCCATACCAGCCAATCCAGCGTTGAGAGAGAGTCATGTGACCTTGAGCTCCCTGCTTCACTCTGCCCAACCGGCAGGTCACGCGATTATGTTCCGGCGCTCGATCGGCTAGGATAGCTCGTGGTGTCCACTGCGCTCGGACTGAAGGTGGAACGAAGTATAGGAAAATAATTCTTTTGTGTGAATCTGAGCACCACCCATACTAACTGTCCTTGAGGTTGCCTTTTAGAGTGCAGCTGTTAGGTGCCTGTTTCCGCGTATAGCGGCGTCGCCGTTGTTGTCGCCGTCAGTGTAACCACGCGCGTTGCACTATGGGACGTCTCAGACCTATACACCAATTCAATTTCCCGGTAAATCTTCCAAGGAAACTGAATTGATGTGTAGGTCTGTGAAGTCCCATAATGCAACAGAGCACATTCAGTTTCCCTGCTAAAGTTAGTCGCAAAACTGACGTCACATGACCTCAACACCAATTCAGTTTTTCAGCTAGATTTAGCGGAGAATTCAATGGACTTGTTCCAAAACCGACGCGCCCCATTGCGGCGAAATACCACGCAGTGCACTCTGGGAACTAGTTGGCCACTCAGTTTCGGTTTCGACTGAGCAGCTTCATCTCATGCTATCACGCCGCGACCGAACGCGCTGCTTGCGTTTTCGATTATCTGACTTTTCACGAACGTACAATGCACTCATTTTCGAGCGATACAATACGAAGACCGGGGCACTTTCCTTAGTTCCCGAAACACCGGATATTGTACGTGCGTATGCGAACGTAGTAAGTCGTGGCATAGTCACCTCACCCCACGAGTGCACGTTTGAGCTCAATTTCAATAATCCCGTCTAGTACCAGTGAACTAGAACTGAGATTTGTTCATCTGGAGCCTTACACGTATTTTTTTTTTTTTTTTTTTGCCAAACGTTCGCTTTTTGTTACTTCATTGGGCGAAAAGCAAGCCGCATCCTCACAGGGTATCAAAGTTGAGCCCAGCGTTTACGCATGAACTTTTAAGGAAACGCAATAAATTCGACTACACTACTGCACAAAAGTTACTATGATGTCTTCCTCGTGTCATCACCTATCTCACACTCAAATTTTATCCTGATAGAAGATTAACTTTTCGCAAACGCTGAGATCGGCTAGCTACGACGGAGCCCCTAACAAGCGTCCCCTACTCCTCGCTAAGCCTTTTTGGACGAGCTTTTACTGACGCCCAAGATCTGTGCCTGAACGGTGTGTCTGAAATTATCTCGGCATACTCAGGCAGGAAGAAAGCAAACACATAACAAATATTATGGCCATTAGCAACCGTCAAACGCGCTTTGAATTCGTTCGAGCGCTTGTGTGAAGAATGTCGCACCGTGCGCCGGACGGGCATGAACCCGGTGCGCATAGGGGTCCATGCCCGTCCGGCGCACTTCCGGCGAACGGTGCGACATTCTTCACAGAAGTGCTCGACTTTTGCTTTCTTAAAACGGTCTGTATGTGCGAATTTTCCTACATGATTGCAGGATAACTTTATGCGCATACGCGATGTTGAATATTAGTGGAATGCAAGCGGGTGGGAACTTCACTTCGCGCAGTGCTGCGGGTCTGTTCAGATAAGACATAAGAAGTGTGCTAAAATTTAGCTTTTCAATGGCGCCTCCGAGTTTTACCTCGCATACTCAGGCATATTAAGAAAAACAGTAATAGCAAAAAGTAATATTTCGTGTATGGACGCACGAAACAAACTTCCTGATCAACAACATTAATGTAAAGACGCGAGCTCGATGTATGCATACTTATTGGTTGCTACAGCTTGTTGATTCGTACACAAGCAAGATCCCCGAGCTTCGCAGCGTCGAGATTCCCAGCACTGGCTCGTCCACATACCTCGATTGGAACGCTAACAGGAAGGCTCAAGTACAAGAATACAACAAGCATGTGGTAAGACAAGCTATACGTCTCAGGCTTGTGCTAAAGGTTCGAGGTCTGGCCATTTAGGTTAGTTTAGAGACCACAAATGACTCTCTCGGGACCAAAAAACAATCTCTTGTCGACGTGCCTATCGAAACCGAAACCATGCCACCCTCCTCCCTGGCCAACTAGTTCCCAGAGTGCAACGCGCGCCGTGTTGCATGCAGGGCTTTATGGAAGTAGTCTATTGGTGTTGAGGTCCTGTTTTCCCGCTAAACTTTGCGGGGAAACTGACTTTTGTGTACAATTCACGTGACGTTAAGTCATGCGAGATCATTTTCCCCACTAAATATAGCGGGGAAACTGAATTGGTGTTGAGGTCACAGGACGTCAATTTCCCCTCTAAATCTAGTGGGGTAACTGAATTTCTTCATAGGTGTTGTGACACAAAGTCATGTGATGCCATTTTCCTCGCTAAATTTAGCGGGGAAACTGAATTGGTGTTGAGATCACATGGCGTCAATTTTCCAGCTAAATTTAACGGGGCCATGGCTTCACGAGATCCGGCTTTACAAAATCCGGAGCAACTAGCCTAAATGTTAAAACAAACACTGCACGCATTGCATTATGGGGCTCCCACCGTACCCTCCTTGTTTACTAAGGTTTATAAATGCTTCCGTTGATATATAGGAAAAAATAAGGTGCGCAGACACAGCAGTTGTGGGATGATAAAAATAAAAAATATAATTTAATGGCGAAAAAAGTCACACAAGAAAAAAAAGAGTAAAGTGCCGAAAAAAAAGTTGTATTAATTTGCAAGAACATTCAAGGCTAGACACAAGGACACTTGATATACGGAGAATACGCTTAAAAATGACGGAATGAAAGTCATAGTTAAATGCAGGAACTTGCAGAAAAATGCAGAAAAATGAATTGTTAAATAAAAAACAAAATAAATTAAAAAAAGGAAATGGGTTTGACGCTTGTGGAACGTTTCTAGAGGCACGGGCAAACTTAATGCGTATGCACTAGGGGTGTCGCGAACCGGCCGAGGTTTGAGTTCGACCAGGTTCGACTTTTTCTAACTTTTAAGTGGAAAGTGCGTCAAACCTTGCATTGAGGTTCGACTCGTGTGCGCATGCGCGGCAGGCTGGCCAGTTGGCTTCGGATTTGATGGTGATGGCTAAGGAATAAATTAAGGGCAGCACTGATTGGTTATTTCAGTTAATACAGTACAAACAATTAAGTTATCAACTTATTCAGTGATTAGAATTAGTTGCTTTTAATTGCAACTGTTCATAAAATTGAAATAACCTTTTGCATAAAAAAAAATTATCCAAACCTAGGCATGCTTGTATTGAAGTCTGGCCACACTGTTCACAAAGTCGAACCGGTCGAATCTGGCTAAAAGTTCGAAAGTTCGTCGAACCGGTTCGACCCAGTCGAACCACGGAAGTTCGACCTAAAAATCCGGTTCGACAAAAGTTCGCGACAACCCTAGTATGCACCTTCAAGGTGTGCAACCACATATTCTTCCGCATAATTCTCGGAAGTCACCATATTCGCTGGCAGGACAAGAAGAGCAGAGAGGAGCTTCAGTTCTGCTGCCTCCAGCTCTAACTTTTTACCTTTTGTGACGCTTGGACGTTTCGTGAGCCTCACATGCAGCCGGAAACTAAAAAAAGAAACGTCCAACTGTTCCCACCTTGTCATTCATTATAGTGCAACCTTAGCATTCTAAAAAATCAAATTAAACATTGGATGTTCACGCATTTCAGTGATTTTTTTTACTCGAACAACTACCGTTTCTTCACAGACCGGGCAGCCGCGTGGGACTGGCGGACCCGACGCAGTACAGCCACTACGTCAACTTCAACGAGATTCAGCTGCACTTGCGCCAGTTCCAACAGAAGCAGCAACAGCAGCAGAAACAGGGGCCGCGTCCGCCCCCTCCGCCGATGCCGAGTCGACCGCGACCCGAGCGCCCGTCTTCCAACTACTTCGAGTACGAGAGCATCCAGGCGCAACTGCCCAAGCAGCACAAGGAGAAGAACGGCACGGGGGGCGGCGGAGGAACCGACTCCAGCTCGTTACCCCGCCACGCCCACATCGCGGGACATCGGATGGTCTACGCAAAGACGGTTGCGACCACGCTGCCGCACGGCGCAAGCATCTCCGGCAATGCAAACTCCGTCGGCACCCTGATCAAGACGGTGCCCACGGCGGCGCCGAGAGCGCACCCGCAGACGGTGCCCGGTTACCGACATTCCCCGAACAATCTGTCACAGGGCTACTCCGTGGCACCACGGCGAGACCACCACCAGATGCCTGGCTCCAAAGTGTGAGGGAGGGCGGGCCGCACAAACGAATTGCCATAGTTTCTCGTGGGTGGTCTTGCGACGATGGGACCATTGTGACGAACGATGAAGGTGGGGTGGGAATTGAACTGCTGCGGGACGTTTGACGTTGGCGTCACATGCCTCAACCTAGTTTCTTCTCGTCCATTGTGTGTGTTCCTCGCGTTCCCTTTTCGTGTCATTCTTTTTCAGCCGTCCACGTATTTGCGGAGTGTGCCATTATCGTACGAAGCAAGGGTCTTCTTGACTGGTTGAGGAAGCCGTGGGCATGTTTCCCTGATGGGGAAGGGCTCATGCTTTCGACTAACGACAAGAGAACAAAAAGTATACAATGGGGGTGAAAAAAAAAAGGTGAGGGACGTTGCCTCCAAGGAATGAGATTGGTCGTAATTTAAGTTTGTGTATTTTAAGAGAGCTTACTGCGCGAGACAAGCCTGCCTTTTCCCATCACGCGATTGCGTTGTGTATTTACATATCGAGTGTTTTGCGGCGGAAGCACCACTTCTATAACCTCCAGCAAACTTCGTTTTACTCTGCGAGTGAAGTGTGCAGCTTTTTCCGCGTAGTGCCTTGTACATACAAGTTTTTTTTGCGAGTGTTTCTTTCTTGGATGCACGCCTTGGTACCCGCGTCTGTAATCGTGATGCAAGAAGTACTCCTGTGCCCTTTTTACAAGGGTGTGGAAGGATTCCATTTTTTTTTTTTTCTACCATGTAAAATTTTTGAACTTGAGTTTAGAAAAACAAAGATTTTTTTTTCTAAAAGAATCTCGGAGTGCAAGTCTCATTTCATTGCTTTTGCCGTCCATCCCCAATTGACATTAAAAAAAAGGAGATGTTGTTTGCCTTAATTTATAGAAGTGCTTATTTTTGCATACCGAAGTGCTTCGTGTGACATTGACTCTGGTCACCTTCCTTTTTACCGATTAGGTGTGTAACCATTCTGGGTGCTGATGAACCAATTTGATATTGCGTTTGTTAAGTCAATGCCTGCCTTTTCTTTAAGCATATATTTTGTTTGCAAAGAAAATTCATCAATTTTTCTATAGCATCTACACACAACCCACCATCCAAGCAGGCGTCATAATTCCGGAAAATGCAATTTACAAAGTGCATGATGTAAAGCTCATTTCTTTTCATAAATCTGCTGTCATTCCGACCAGGCTGTAGTGCTGGATTTCAAATACCATTTACGCAGGGCACAGATGGGACCCGAGCACTGCGTCATCTTTCGGCTGAGACTCGTGTTCTCGCCAATTGAGCCCGAGTTCCAGCCGAACGATGACGTAGAACTCGGTGTCCAATCAGCGGCACTACAGCCTGCCCGACGCCGGCTTCGGTACCGTTACGTCACGATCCAGGCCACGCCTGTCATTCGCCGGCGCTGCGGTAACGTCCGGGGGAGATGCCAGGCGCCGCTCCGTCTAGCTCAGCCGCCGCAAATAGCTGAAAAACAACTATGGCGGCGTTACGCTTTGCGCGCGGATAACCTTGGCTCGGTTCTGTTTTTGTTTTCTTGTTTTTTTTTCTCCCGCTCGAAAGTCAACAACATGCGAATACCTAGGTGGCGACGCGTCAGTTGTCGCCGCGCCGGAGTTCGCAGTTGATTTTATTTTTTTCGGGGAGGACTTGGAAGCGCAATTATGTGAGCTGTCTCACCGCGGAAGAGGAACGCACTCAACAAAAAAAATAGACCGCCTAAATCGAGCGCATCATTGTACGTGACACTTCGCAGCCATGCATCGGAAATCGCAGGTAAGCGTCGGCTGCTACGAGTACCCGGCTATGCGGAAAAGCAAAATCCGTGGAGCTGTTTGCGCTTCGTTGAGGAATTAGTGCGCGATACCAACAAAGGGTATTGACTCTCGTTGAAAGCGCCTACTGGACGCGCAGTGTAAGCATTTTGGTAACCTTTTTATTATTTATTTCGCCCAACGATTGGTACGCGCGAGGATAGCGACCTACTTTCTACCGGTTCTGAAAGGCAGACGGACGCTGAGATCAAGAACTCGCGTTAAGTCTTTCTTGTTCTGCTTTGTAAGGCTAGTAGCCTTTCGATGGGGGTCGTGTACGCGTAAAGCAGAAATGCGTCACCCTAGAAAATAGCAGACGACGGCACGCAACAACTAGGCTTCACGGCATCATCGGTGTATAACCAAGGTAATCGAGCATGCCAATAACGCGTACGTATGATTTGGTTCACGTATGGCGGTCAGAAATAAAAGAAATTACGCCCCAAACCTTAAAAATTATGCATTTGAAGAGAAGTTCAAGTTTTCAGTGCCGTAACCCCGAATTTGCGGACAAACAACTCAGGCGTGGTCGCTCGTTCCAAATATGTAATAGCATTAATAAAGTATCGCGTCAACAATTTTCACGCTTAAGTGCAAAGTTAAGGGTGAAAATAATAAGACAAAATTACGTTAATTTTTTTATTAAAATATGTGTAGAATCTTCTCAAACAACCATCGAAAAAACGCGTATTCAATATATGTAGCCGGACTTGCATAGCGCGCCCTCTGCCAATACCGACTGTTCCTAACAAAGATACTAACACGGCCGAGTCGGCCTCTTGTTTTTTCTTTTTTCTGCGATCAGCTGTTGTCAGGCGCCGCCGTTCTCTTTTTCGCATTTCTCGCCGCAAAATTGATTTTTGGCTAATGCATGTCTTGCAGATTACTAATTTCGCCCGCGGCTGTTTTTGGCGATAGGCGGACGAACTGGCGAGTGTGTTTACAGCGAATTTCGCGTACGTGTGCGTCGACTTTGCGCGCATCTGCGGTCGCAAACTGAAACGGACAGGCAGGACTTGACAGCGGCTGCAGCTTTTCTTCTGCCGCAGTGGTCACCGTTGCGATACCTCCACGGTAATTTTAAAAACAAAAGAACGAATCTGTTTTGTGTCGGTGCTCTTCTGCAGAACAGGTGATGTCACGCTTTTACTAGGTAAAAAAAGAAAAAAAAAACGGGTACTTTGGGTCTTTGTTGCAGGACACTGCGAGCAATGTCCACCAGTACCCTAGCTGTTTGCGTTGCCGGCGAGAGCTCCAGCTTTAGTTCCGTTTCGATCGACCTTCTTGAGAATGTGACTTGGACTAGCGATCGAGTTTGCGCTGACAGTTGCGCTTGTTTTTGGTGCAACCGGAGTTGTGAAGGTTGTCAATGTTCTGCTTTTCAGACCAAAGGCATGAAGAAGCACCTAGTCGTTTTTGACTTCGATCACACCATCATCGATGCAAACAGTGACCTCTATATTCGGAAGCTGGCACCGAACGGCGAACTTCCATCAGAGATTAAAGAACGCTACAGTCCGAAAGGGTAAGTGCACGTTTTAAGAAAAACGAACCAACACTTTTTTTTTTTTTTTTTGTAATTTTTGTTGGGAATTTTTTAATTCGTTCAGCGAAAATTTCTGGAGGGTGCCTACCATTGTGCGAAACCTGGCTAGCCAGATTGGCAAAAAAATGTGTCTGTTGAACCATAGGTTGAACGCTTTCACCGATTTGTCTTCAGCTAAGACCCGGAAACATCCATCTTCTTCATATTAATGGAATTCATAGTATGAATGGAATCTTCAAACATACCCAAAAGGTCGCTGAAATTGTCTTGAGTGTACACTTAGACATGATAATTATGGAGGAAGGAAGAACAAAACAATTAAAACTGGGACAACACAACGACATCTTTCAACTAGCAAGAGACGAGTAAAATTTCCACAGCGAGCAGCTTACTATACCCAGGAGGGAAAGAGAGAAAAAAGGGAGATAAAGAACGCGAAGAGCAAGTCAGAGAGGTGGGTTTATCTCGGATTTCAGCCCACCGGATAAAATCCATTGCCTCAAAGTTCAACAAGAATGTTGTCTTCTCGTGCCGCGTGCGTCTTAAGCAGCTCTGTCAACAAGTGAACGACAACCAGATTCCAATTAGCTGCACTGTTAAACACGAAAAGAAATTCATTCGATGCAAAGCAAAGAAAGTTTACTCCATCCCCTTGACCTGCGGCCATCAATACCGGCAGGTGCACCAATGACAGACTCGGGGAACATCACAACGAAGTTTCTGGGCCTCTCCAGATTCCTATCATCCCATAGTCCATATATACCCGTTCGTGTTCGCTTTGTCATTCCCTCTTTGATGAAATAAAAATCCAGGGGGGGCATGACAGCAGTTTCGGCAGGAAGATCATAGGGTCATTCGCTATGACCACAACAGACAACAATGTGTCAAACCCTTCCCTCGTGCTGACGAAAACTGAGGTTGAATTTCTAAAATCCGAGATAGACCCACCTCTCTGACTTGCACTTTGCATTTTTTATCTCCCCTTCTCTTCCCTTTCCCTCCTGGGTATAGTCGGCTGCTCATTGTAGAAATTTTACTTGTCTGTTGCGAATTGAAACATATGCGGTTGTGTTGGTCCCAGTTTTAATTGTTTTATTCTTTCTTCATCCATCATTTGAACCGACACGCTCTCTCCCAAGCAAACATTTAGACAGCGGGAAGTTAATCGGCCTCACTAAGCATCTGGTGCCTTCACTGTAGACGATAAATTTGGCCAGTGCAGTACCACTGCGCGCTGGCCTGGGGACGTGCATCTTGCAGTATCGATACATGATGCTCATCCAGATCGAAACAGGCAGGGGTGGGCATTGAACTCGGGGGTTCTTGGGGAAATGGTCGCTTCCCTCTGCGCACCATTAACAGTTTTTATGACATTAAAAAAAATAATGAACAGGAAAGTTTTGAAATATTATGGCCAGACTTCCTGTTAGTGGCCGGGAACCTTGCAAAAAATGACTTCTAAGTAAAATTTGATATATCTCTCACAGCTGGACACCGTTCATGCGTGCGGTGTTCCACTTCCTGTACGACTGCCAAGTGCAACCGGATGACATTCTGGACTGCCTGCTGGAGATAAACTTTGTGGACGGCATCATTGACCTGCTCAAACAGCTGCACAAGGCGGGAGGCTACGAGGTTATCATAATCTCCGACTCAAACTCTGTCTTCATAGAGCACATCATGCAGGTAATTTCTGTCTCTTATCGCCAACATGTAAATGTCAAAAGTGGAAGAGGGGATACGATTTGCGTTGGAATCATACTCTTACGGTTTCGGCACAGGCGGATGTTTGAAAGTGTTGGCAAGGAGATTGAACTGTAGGGTGTACTTCTTCCGGATATGTTTTCCAAAGAGTTTGGGGTTTACCCAACACAAGGCCTTCACTCTGGAGTCTTTACATCATCTTCCTTGATCGAGCGTGGAGCACAGATTGGACAAGGGTGCTGCATCAGTGTTTGGCTATGATTGGACGCAAGTCTCAGCCGAGGACTGACGCAGAGCTCATGTCCAATTCGCCCTTCGCTGACTTCCGTTAGGAGATGCAGAAAATTCAGTGCTATGTACCTTCCTACCTAGGGGGTACTGCCCAAGACCTTCAGTATACTGACATCAGTTTTGGGCTATTCCGGCCTGCCTCTCCCTGTTAGGGGACTATTTTACACTTGTTCATTCAGGCCGGCTTCATTTTTGCCCAAACGGTATCATGTTGTTGCCCTTCTGGGCCACACTGATGTGCCTGCACAATTTGATCATCATTAATTTGCGTAATCGGAGCGACTAACCGAACTGACACATGTAACTGAACCAGTGTGAATGCAAAAGCACAGTTGGCTTTTTTTTTTTTTTACTTGAAGATATTGTAGCTCATTTTTATAATGAACACAGGTACTTCACTCTAAATTACGTGGGCGTTGAGAAAATAGTTATTGTATGAAATAGACGGTGTAAATATCTTCTATGCTTTCTGTGCAATGCGACATGTGCCACAGCCGCAGATTTTGAAGAATGCCCAGTGTCATGGCAATGTTAACCCTAAGGCCTGAGCCTGATTGATGGCCTGCAGCCTTGATAATATACTCGTGCAGACCTTCTGCAGTTGGTTCTACAAAGAAGCTTACAATGGTATGCATTTAGCATTAAAAGAATTAGCAAGCAATAAAAACTAACCACTTAGCAAATATTTTTAGCCCAAAATGTGCGAAGAAACGAAAGCGATAACTGTAGCCCGGTTGCGCAATGCAAGTGTAATGGTGCAATCATGTTTCTTGACGACAGAGGTGCAACGTGGTTAATTTTCATAGTGATCCGTGAAGTTTCTAAAACCGTGCAACATTACACATAGCAGCTAGATATCGCTAAAGTTGGATTTCGCGTAATGCAAGGAATGTTTGAAATCAACTGTTTCGAGCAGACCACAGGAAGATTCTCCCTTCGTCGCACCATTCTTGGCGGGACGTCAGGGCTGCCCCTTCGCTCTCTTCGCGCCGCGCGGCCGACGTGAAGTCCCAACTTCCCTCTCCTCGTGCCAAGAGGGGAGAGAAGAAGGGTTTTTCTATAGCGGCGATGATAGCCCACGAGCTCGAAATCTCTGCAAAGTGTCGCCCGTAAAGCTATCACTTTAAAAATGAGCACAATCCATAAATTTGGTAAGCCTTCACAAAATCGTGAAATAATTGTGACGAAAGTTGAGCCTGACCGCTCACATACCTTGGCAGATGGCGTAACTGGTCCTCTGTCATCGATGTCAGCCTAACGAGCGGAGATTCGGTACTAAATATCCACCCCAGGAGCCTTTGAAACTGCCTAGGTTTTGTCATAGAACTTATGATTAAAAAAGGTTTCTTGCTTGCCCACTTTAATGGGCAGACAGCAGTCAATTTAATAAGCATCTAAATAACGAGTGCAATTTTTTGCCAATTTCTGGCATCCATTGTTTATAGCTACCATAGTATCCCGTGGGATAGCCCACGTATAATCAATAGCAAATCGGATGAAAATAATGGGTAAGCTAACTTTTGGTTGTTCCATAAAAAAAAGTTGAAAAGGCACTAGTTTTAAATTTTGTGACCCTCGAAACTTGTGATCGCAGGAAGGGGCGATGAACCAAAGACTACTGTAAAATAGTTTGTTGTTGGGCGAGTTGGTGAATGTTTGGATTCATGGTTTTGCGCAAAAAAGACGGACACAAGAGAGAGAATCCAAACGTTCACCAACTCACCCAACAACAAACTATTTTACAGTACATTTCTTCTACAGTGGGCCCTTCTTTTTGTGTTTGCGCTCGTGTTTGTTTCTCTCTCTTGTGTCCGTCTTTTTTGCGCAAAACCATGAATCCAAAGACTATGTCCTTCCCAGTCAGCAATGTTCACTTATCTCCTGCCGTGGTCGAGTAACACCGTTTTTGCCGAGGTCAGCATTGGCCAGGGCCTTGCAATAACTGGAAGTGGGCTATCTTCCAGTGTTTCTGAAAAAATAGCAAATCGGGCCAAAAAGGTAGGTTTCATATATATCCTAGAGACTTGCTCGAGCCGAAATTTTGGGGCCCAACTCTACCTGGCCTTGTTATTATTGTTTTCAATTAAATTATTGATTATTACATGTATGACTTAAACCGTGCACTGAGCCTGATTGTTGTTTTAATGCGAAAGCATTAACTGGGTCCCATAGAGCGAACCGGCGTTATCAGCTCTTGAAGCCACGCCAAACGGTACTTGAAGTCCCCTGTCCCATGGAGCGAAGCCTGTAGTCTGGAGCAGCGAAACGGAGAATACACTCCCCTTGCCTGGCGCGTGTGCCCTAGTTTCAAGGAATGCCACTCCATGGCGCTGCAGGCCCCCGCGCCGGTAAGAGGAACATGGTGACGCGCGCTCAGCCGATTCTGCTCTTCTGGGCGCCGACGAACATGGTGCCGCCTCAAGCATCTACATCGGCGGCCGCCGCGAAATTCCGCGGAACACTCCATGGCGTTCAATCGGACATTCATGCTTTTGCACTCACAACTCATAAGAAGTGCTTTGGAGCCCTCGAATTTTTTTTTTTATGTCGGCCCGAGGCTGGCTTAACCAAAAAGCATTTTGATTCAGGAAACAGCTTTGGGGATACAGAAGCAGGCTCATGGCAGTTCATCACCTTGTTCTTCACCCCAACAGGCGTCCGGGGTACGTCCACTAGTGCACGAGATCTTCACCAACTTTGCCCACTTCGATGCCAATGGCTGCCTGCAGATCAGCGAGTACCACTCGCAGAACTGGTGCCAGCTCAGCTCGGTCAACCTTTGCAAGGGCGCCATTATGGAGGAGTTCCTGGACCGGCGGCGGCGCCAGGGGGTCGACTTCGACCACGTCTCGTACGTGGGGGACGGCAACAACGACCTCTGCCCGTGCCTGCGGCTGCGCACCTCCGACCTGGTGTTTCCCCGCCTCGACTACCCGCTGGCCAAGCTGTTGAACAAGGACCCCGGTCGGGTCAAGGCCAAGGTGTCCCCCTGGAGGAGCGGGCTGGACATTGCAGACGTGCTCCTCAACGACGGAGTGGCAGCCCCGGCGGCGACGTAGGCTCTTCCAAAAGACTCTCTCGCTCTTAAAAGGAAGGAATGAAGCTAGACTAGGCAGCTCAGCCTCTGGAACCACTTCTTTTCTACTTTTTTTTTTTTTTTTTGGGGGGGGGGGGGGGGGGGGGGACAAAGTATAGGATATATAAATGGTCTTGTCTAGAGAAAACCATACAAGTGGGGGGGAAGGGGGGGAACCACCTGATTGTGTTTTCTTTTTTTCCTCCATCTTTTTATTCTTTCGATGGCACAGCCTGTCTACGGATGTGCACTCCATTTACGTTTTTCTCGATTCTGAGGGCGAGCGTATACATGCTCAGCGTCGACGATTTTGTGCTGTGTGGTCAGGACTAGCGTAGTGCTTTTATGGTGCTGCTCCGCTGCCAGGGGCCTATCCAGGATTGTCAGTCATGGTGGGGTGTCATATATTTCTGAAAGAGGCCCCCAGGGGAGGAAGGAAGGTATGGGGAGCGCATGTTCGTGTGCTTCTAGCACGGGGTTTGCAACGATGTCAGAACGCCGAGCTTTTATTGACCGATTGAATAAATAGTGGGTACACCTCAAGGCATCTAGCATTGAGGTCTACCCACTATCCTTTCAATCAAAGCTATTTGGTGCTCGGCGGCGCCCTGACATCACAGCAACTCCTGCACAAGAAGGAGACGACTTTCTCTCAGCATACTATAGGTTTGTGTACTTTGCGTATGGAATTCTGGCAGTGCTAGACTCAGCCTGGGCAGGGGTTTGTGTAAGTCAGAGATTGCTGCGAGAACATGTAGCCTCATTTGGCGTCTCATTCGCATATGCTCTCGTGCAAAGGCAATGCTGAACGCAGCCATGCTCTCACGCAGTTAGCATTGACAGCATTGGAGTGCTGTGCAAGCTATGTCGGTCCAGACAACGAAGCACGAAATAGTCGACGCCGAGCGTAGCTCTCGCAGCAGGAATGCGTGCACGGCGAGACCTTCACCAAAGCTGGCAGCTTGCTTTTGCAGCTCTAGATTGTGTAAAGAGGCCAAATGTGACGGGCCAATCTTTCTAGCAAATAAATTGTTATTCTTTTTTTTTCTTTCTTATCGTAATTTGCAGGCTTCCGAATGTGGTGACCTCAGGAAGTGGTGTTTTCTTGTGTAAGTTAAAGTGGCTTTTTTTAAATTGAGGGGGAGGCGGCGGTCTCTGGTCGGGGTGGCAGGCAGCTCTGTGCAATTATTTTGTACAGTTAAGAGTGTTGTGAATCTTGCGTCAAGGGCGAGAAACCCTTTCAGAAGGGTTTTTGCAAATGGACGGGTGTTGGCTATTTTTGTTTTAGTGTTGGTGTGTTTGACTTGCCTTTCAACAAAGGCTATGAATGTGTTTCCAAAGAGTTAAGTATATTTTCTTTGTTTTGTAATCAAGGGGCAGCTTTTTTGTTTTCCTCGAGGCCAAAATGGATTTTCATACAGTTCAGAAACTAACACGCAAGGAACCTTAATTCTTCTTTCATTGAAACACTGTCAGTGTCATTTTTCTCTCCAGAAATTTACTTTTCTTAAAAAAAAAAAGAAAGAAAACTGATGTTTTGCAAAGCTTTTTACAGCTGCCACATACGTTTATTTTACCTTTTGCCTTTTTTTTTTTTGTGAAGACAGTGTCATTATGCCAAAGAACCGCTTGTTAACGAGCTTACTGAACCTTTTTTTTCTAATAGTTTTGTTTATTGTTGCCTATGCAATAGAAATCCTTTTAGTGTACCATGTAATGTAGACTTATTCGATAGAAGTATTTTGCCTCTTCATATCAGATGCAAGTGGCAGGGAGGACATTGGGGATGCGAAAAGCACGTGTGTACCTTAACAGCATTTCGCTAATTGGAGACTTAGGGCTGCATTGACTGCACCTTGCACATCTTTACATACATACACACACCCTTTGCTCTATGTTGGTTGTTAAAACAAAATAGAATTATCGAGTTTGAATCTCGCATCTTGCGTGCATTGCATTGCTGCCTTAGTTTCTTGGGTGGTGTGTAGAAGCTATACATTCCCTAATAAAATTAATCTGAGGGTCTGAAACATATGTTGCATTGAATTTAAGATATTAATCCTGGATTGTGCCTTTCCTGTTCCTCTTAGGAGCCTTTTCCTTTTTACGATTCCATGCTGCACCTAGCAGACAATCTTTCCTTGCCATTTGTGTTTTAATTTTTTTTTTTATTTTAAGGTGATGCTTGATGAAGTACAAACTTTTACGTAGTGTGGGTTTTGTGTGATGCAGTTCTGTTTTTCCTCACTGCAGCTGGCAGCAGTTTCAAAAGTATATTGTTCCAATGACTCCGATTACGATACCCCGCCGCCGCCTTTGCAGAGGGATCATATCAATATCGGAAGTATCAGAACAATCTACTAAAACTAATGTAAAGGTCGAGGGATGGGGTGGGAACGTATGGCGCGCACCCGTGTTTTCTGTGTTGTTCTTTGTCAGCCTCTGTTGACACTGCCCCTTTAATTTATTTTTATACGAAATCTAAAGCATATGCATTACATGAAATAAAACTGCATTTTTTTCTCAGCCTTTTTCTTGTTTTCATAGTTCCCCACATTTCTCGAACCTATGCGGAGCGCAAGTTCGTCTGCTTCTTTTGCTGGGTTTGTGTTGACGTCAGAACGCTGAACCCTGATTGGCTCTGACTGAAAAATAGTGGGTAGACCTCAAAGCAAGCTGCCTTGAGGTCTACCCATTATACTTCGATCAGAGCTCTGCGTTCTGAAGTCACCACAACCCCTGCAAAAAAAGCAGGCGATCTTGCGCTCTGCATAATCTCGCTTATCAAGTGTGAGCATACAAAAGTAGCAACTTTAAGGGGCAGAGGAAGAAAATTAGGTAAATAGGAGAATGACATTGTCACCCCTGTGTGTGTGTGTGCCTATAATTTATAAAGTGATTATTATCATTTTTACACAGCAGGAATATAGTGCTCCATCATTGTTTCACAACGGCAACCGCGATTGCGTTTGCTTCTCCTATTCTGCAAGTCATTCTGTGCTATCAACCCTAAACGCGGCTTATCTGTAACTTTCAAAGCTTATCAACCAGTCTGGAGGTGCAGTGCAGGCGAAGGCAACGCCAGGCGAAGAGAGAAAGGCGGGAGGGGAGAGGAGGGCGAGGGGTGGAGAAAGGTAGAGGAGAAGAGGTTCCTCTCCTCCTTTCCAGACTTCCCGCCCTTTTGTTATTACTTTGTTTTACGTTTCCGGGTTGAGCTATGGTGCCTGGAGAACCCGGAAACACTGTGCAAAAAAGCAGAATAATTGTCACGAGAAACTAGCGACGCGTTGCTAAGGCCAGCAACCATGTTGAGCTTTTTTTTTTTTTTTCTTTTTTTTCCCCCTTTCAAAAGGATTGCGAATTGGTCCACGGAATTATGGCGTCATGAAAACGATTGGGCGCGTTCAGTAGCGGCCCCGGAGTCAAGGAGTCACTGACTCCTTCCACTGGACGGCCAAAAGTCACTTCCGGTGCACGTAACTCCGGGACGAGCGATTCGGAGGAGGAATAATGGCAGGTCACGTGACCCGACGTCACCGGAAGTGACGTCACAAATATAACGTCACGTGACAAAAAATTTTGTTTTGCTTGTTTTTGTTTGTTTTGTTTTCTGTGACGTCACGGTTTTTAGCGAGGAAACTTTTTCTTATTTTTACTTTGTTGACGTATTATTTTTTTTTTATTTTGTTTATTTTCTTGCTTTTTGCAACCGCGGGACCGCGTTTCTGCGCTTCAGATTGCGTTTTTCCGACTCCTTTGTTTGATATCGTGTCGTATCGTCGTATTTATGTAGTTATTAGGAACGGCAAGGCCTACGTTGTTGCGTCCTTTACCTGAATATCGTGACCGAATCGAGTGTCGTCGATTTGAATCGTGTCTTGCGAACCATCGTCGAACAAAAGGTGAGTGATTTGCGTTTTCCTGTGATGTGATTTCGATGTGTTCGTTCCACGTGTCCGAGCTGCTTCTTCGTTTCAAATACATTTGGCGCCGCTGCCTATTGTTTGAGCCTGTGCTCACGATGAAAACACGCATCGCAGAAACCTGAAAGCCCGCCAAAAGAGCTCTAAAAACCGCATCCCAGACCTGCCGGCAGACTTCCGAGCTAAGCCTGATTAAACAAAAACGTTTGATCCGGCGGAATAATGTGTTTGATATTACATCCCATGTCAACAAGGAACTGCGCTGTCTGTCTTCGCCCCCAACAGGTTTTATTCTTCCGGGTTTTTCAAATCTTTACCAACCCGCGTCCGATCGTAATACCCCCCGATCACAACAAATAGTTGATCGTGCTCCGATGGCTCCAAACATCAGCCGGCAAGGAAGTTGCGTTTTTCGCTTCTATATTTTGACCCAAGTAAGCTCATGTTCTCAAACTATGTCATTCTGTCACCACCTCCAGTTGCACATTCTGGCGCACTTGCAGCCTCGTGCACCCTTGCGAGGTTTCCTGCTATCGTACCCTGGATATCATGGATTTCTCGCCGTACGCGAGTGCTCACGGAGGCGTGCTATACACTCTGTATCATAAGTTGTGTGCAGCAGAGGCGCAGGCCCGAGCACATGACAGTAAAAAGCGCCTTTTTTGCACGAGTACCCGCGCAAAAGGACATTCTGCAGAGCTGTGCCCTCGCACCCGTGCCTTTGCTGCACACAACTTACGAGGCAGTATAATAACCGAGCCGTTTTTGTTTCTTTTGCACATTACTGTGAAAAAAGTGTCATTGCTGTTTTCTTCTCAAAGAAAACTCAGAGACGTTAGACAAAAGCAAACAGATAGGAGACTGCACATTCATATGTTTTTCCCCTTGTGCTACAGGTGATGGCTGGTCGTGGTTCATCAGCGTTTGTTTTGAAACTGATGGGTACCACAAGGCATGAAGGAGGTGACTTGCAGCAGCAAGGCACTGCAAGCCTTCGCAGCAACTGGCTAGCCAGTGCTGCTCTGTTCTGAACTGCACTGCGTGTCATGCGGAGGTTTTGTGCAAGCTCTCTGGGCGGTGACGCTAGCCACGGTAAGTGCATTCTATGCAGCTTCCTTTTAGGGATATATGTGGCTCGCAGGCCATGTCGTGCCAGCGAAATATGTGCCACCCGAGTGACAGCAGTGCTAGTGGCAAGGCTGCGCTGACAGTAATCAACACTGCACTGTGTTTTCATTCAATGACTAGTGACAAGGAACCAAATACTCCCGAGAGAGTCTCGGTCGTGCTTTGATAAACTCCAGCTCGCTTATGAACAGGTGGATGGCACAGATGGCTTTTCCTGGTGGACTTGGTGTCCGTGTTAACATTGCAACCAGACTTTCTTT
Organism: Ixodes scapularis; assembly: GCF_016920785.2. NCBI lineage: Eukaryota > Metazoa > Arthropoda > Arachnida > Ixodida > Ixodidae > Ixodes > Ixodes scapularis. The sequence continues at coordinate 94,401,348 of NW_024609880.1, forward strand.
CAGTTTGTGGCGTTTTTTCGTTGCGGGTGACCAGCATTGCAGTAGAAAAAGATGCAAAATAGTATAATGTTTGCATTCGTTACCTAAATTAATGGCAAGAACAACCGACATACATTTCCACCGACTGCATTTCTCGGAGGAATAGCCTGGACTAAAAAGCTCGCTACACTATGTCGTTCCCTCTTCGCCTGTACAACTCTGCGTCTTCCCTCGATCGTCTTATGTGGCTGCTTCTGCGTCTGCCTAGGCACTCGGTTGAAATGGGGAAAGCTGTCTGCGTTGCACATAACCGCCATTAGAGCCAGCGTGGGCGTAGCTGGGGTAGCCCCCACTATGGCTTCTCCAGCTCGACACAAGTAACATTCCTACCGCTGTTGTGTTAGCAGAAAACAGACCTGCTTAAAACGTACAGTGCACATAGCACACAATGGAGAGGTTGCTCGCCAATCATTTTCTTGGAAGTGTGAGTTGAGCCCTTTCGAGGCAGTTTGCTTCCGCACCGTGCACTATAATCCGCCCGAGAAGAGAAAACAAGATGAATAACCAGTAGGATTTCTTTGTTCCAAGGCTTCTTGACGCAGAAAAAGACTAGGGAGCCAGTATTGTTGCTTTTTTGCTACCCCGTGCGAGACTCAAACCCGACATGCAAGGAAGTGGAAAGGCCTCTTCCTTTCTGCTTTCTTGTGCCTTGGGTTTTAGCTGTGTTCAGAATTCACAGCTCGCCTGCATGCCTACTCTTTTGTTCACTGTGTTACTGAAGTTTTCTGTCGTTGCTGTCCCAGGTTGGCTTCGTGGATGCACAGAAATACTCAAGGCGCTTGACGTCTGTGGCTCATCTGTATTGTTTTTCCCGGTACCACGGCATGAAGGAGCTGGCCTCCCTCCCTTCCATCAGCTGCGAGATACTACAAGCAGTGGGCTACAGCTGCAGCTAGCCCATGGGTACCGTTCTGCGTCCTGTACTGCATCTAGTTCGAAAGGCCATGTGAAAGGCAGGTGTGGTCTTTATGGGCTCTGTCACTATGTGCATTTTCTGCAGCTTTTTCGGGGCAACTTCATATTAAGATTCAATACGGACTCGAGTGAGAGGGGGGCATTCTGAGAAAGCCAGCCTCTTTGTTAAACCATTGGGACTGGTATTATATCTACAGAGTTTATTTACACCTTTTGTTATGTACTTTATTTATTTTTATTTTACTAGTTACTTATACTTCAATCTGACACGACAGCCACCAAAAATGGGGAAAGGACAAAAATGTTGACATATTGGCCTTTTTGTTTTCTGGCAGTTTGTTTGAAGAGCCAATGTTGGGGGCCGTCATTCGTGTTATTTTACCCACACGCACGTCCAGCCTATGTTTACGTAAAGCCCCAATTGCCCCTTAGCAACAAAAATAATTTATGCGACAGACTAGGCGGCAGCATTGTGGACGAAAACAGGCCAGATTATATCTGCCATGTTTAAAAACTACATTCGGTGACAGGTTATGAATTCAGTGGCAAGAAATGCATACCGCCTGCCAATCACTGCTGTCAGTTGTCGTGACGTCACGTCCTGCTAAGAAACTAGTATATATTTTTTTTAAATGGCAGGTTTTGGTTGCTGATGCCTCGTAGCACGTCAGCACTCTAAGCAATTCTTCTGCTCTTGGCCTCTCCGGTTTTACTTTGTAAAGTCATGACGGCGTCTGCTTTTGTTTGCGGTATTTCCCGTGTGTCGACGTGAGAAGGCAGCGATTGTATCGCCAAAGAAGTAGCGATCAATCTGCGCATTTATTCCAGCGGCACAGCGTTTACAAACCGGACTTTGCCCTTCACCGAGGGGAAAGTCTACCGACTGGCCCTACAGTTGGCGAGCATTGTGCAGCCGTGAGCGCGTAACTTGTCCGAATGCTTTCGTCTGTATACAGTGACAAAATGACTCGCTGAAATGCGAAGTACCATACAGTACCATGCCGTACAGCAAACCATCGATCACTTGCTGCAGCAACTTTGCGTTTTAAGTCGTAATAATAAAGTGATTTTTAGGCTAAAATCATTTTTTCATACTGCTCAATTATTCGGAATTCTGCACGATCCCCATCGGGTCTGCAATATCGGTCGGTGGCTGTATAACCTTTAAACACAATGGTTACACACCACAGGTACCGGGGACCATGACATCAGTGAGCTGGCTTTCACCTTGTCCAAGGCAGCAGCGGAACACTACGGGCGGGACCCTGGATCACTGCACCATGGATGCCGTCCTGTACCCTGCACGGCACTGCGTGTGGCTTAAGTGGCCAAGCAGAGGGTCATTGCATGACTTTTATGAGGCGCCGCTAGCCATTGTAAGTACATTTTGGACACTCATGTCTGGTGATGTACTTTTGTGCTCTACCGCAGAGCACATTTGGTGGCGGTTCAGTCTTGTCAATTACACCATTTTGAAACGGAACACATTTAGTGGTGGCTCGGTTTAGGTTTCCTGGCTCGGTGATCTTGCAACAGTGTCTAGACTTGGCGTAAACCTTTTTGTACTTCATTGTCAAGGCTAGTGTAATTTCTGCAATGCCGTTGAAGCCACTTCTGCACGCAAACAATATAAAAGTCGAAGCCACATGCTCGTGCACAGTGTATGACTACATGTATGCATGGGCACTCGTGCCCTTGCGTACCCACTCGCAACATGGAGCATGTTTGTTTCGGCCGACACTCCACGCGTTCATTTCGGCGTCGCCACTCCACACGTCTATGCACTCGCTGCACCTTGAGAATCAAGTGTGCACCAGAATGCACTCCCGTCATGCATCACTCGGGAGAGGAACAAGAGCAGACGACTGGGGTTTTTCCGCCATAAGGAACGAGAACCGAAAAAAAGGGGATTTTCTGCTAAGAAACTGCGTCCCACGGGCAGCAAAATCGGACGCGAGCTGGGCTATTTATTCTGTGAAGCAAGCAATCGACAACCTGTGCTTCATTTTCAAGTTTTCTTTCAGCTTGTTGCCACACAGACATTGAAATACATCAATGGGATAAAGTAAGGTTCAGAACCAACATCAGCTACCGTGAGATCTCTCACCATCCTTGCGGGGTTGAAAATTGGGACTTCAGTTGACAAACCTCGCCCGCCCTCCTGTCCATCATCACCTGACCCCATTCTGCATATGTGGGTATGTGCAAGGGAGCGTGATCATGTGGCTGAAGATACAAGTGTGACCGGCCCAACGAGCACATAGTTTCCACAGCACTGTCGGCTTAGGGGTGCACGGAAGATACTGTATAAACTGGAATATAGGTCGACCCCTTAATTTACAAGTTGCAAGATGCAAAAGAAGTTTTTATGGCAAGAAAATGCAACCTTACCTTGGTGACAAAATTGTCCAAGTATATGAAAGGACGAGAAAACACGGCAGATTTATTTAATTGTTTTGCACTCAATAAAACAGGAAGTATGCGAGTGTTACTACTCAGATTCCTCAGAGCCTTCGTCCGACGACGAGTTCACTAACACAATTTAAAGGGACGATGCCGTCCCTTTGAATTGCGCCCTCGAAAGCTCGGAGGCACGAGCAACCTCAACGCCTTTTATATGGATGCTCTCCGACATCACAGGTATCGATCTGGCGCACAGATCCCGAATAAAGTTTGCCGCCTTTGTTTCCAATTCGGGGTACACTGCAGTCCTTCCACGAAATTAAGTTTTCCTCGCCTTGCTGCATGCCGCCGGTTTTTGTCTCTGGTTTTGCCAGTAGCATATGCTTTTCTCCGATACACTGAACTCTCGCTGCGCTGCAAGATTCCGGTGGATCTCTGCATAGGCGATTGCCTTGTTCTAAAAGGCTACTGTGAACTGTCTTCTACTTCCGCTCATTATTGCTGCGGTAGATGTAACAAACCAAGGAGCACAAGTAAAAGTTAATCGTGACCATCGTGACAAGTGGACGAGTGCTAGGCCATTGCAATATAAAACAAAACGGCGTCTTCAGGCACTGAGTGTTGCGAGATTATTTTTGTTTTTCCGCTAATGACCGTCATATAAGACGAGGGTCGACGTTTTCAGGTCCAATTTCAAGAATAAATTCGACCTATATTCCGGTTTATATGCTAGTTGTGCATAGTACTGTGGAAGCCACAGGCTGGGGAGGGGGGGGATTAGCAACTTTTGTCTGAATGTTGAGCGACGAGCATCAAGGGCCAATTTCCTAGGGGGAGAATGGTGACGTGCGAGTACAAAAATGAGGATCCAAGCGCCATGAGCAAGAGGGGAGTTCCTCCTTTTCCTCCTCTTGAACTGCTAGAGGTATACTTATGCCCCTGTACCTTTGGTAACACTGCACAATTTGTAAGTTGAGGAAAGCTAAGAAGGAAGTTGAAGAATCGATTCATGACCCCTTTAACATTTACCTACACTAGTTACCTTGCACCATTATATTTTGTTTGAGAAAGCTCTCATCCTCACCCCTCCCATAAGGGATAAAATCAGAAGTGTATACAACGATCGGAATCTAAAGTGCCACGAAACCTATTGCTGGACATTCTTACGGGTTAGTGATCAATTTTTGTATGAATGAGGCCTTACCAGTGCCTTTGCCTCAATAGTGTGGTAAAAGGGCAATTTTCTTGTTAGTGCGCACAAATTTGTTTTGAAACATAACTTGCTGGACTACCAATGCATGTTTCAAGATCTCTGTTGTGGTGAATGTTTTGCTGCCTGTTATATTCTTCAATAGCCAGTATCGTTTAAGTTCTAGAACTCTATACAGTAAACTCCCACTTGGGCAAACTTCTAGGGACTCAAAGAAATAGTTCCCTTAACTAGGAGTCCACTAAACTGAATATATTCACTGGATTATGGAACAGCATAGGGCACAGCATACATTGAGTCAAAAGGGTGAAATGCAATTTATGGAGTCATGTACATTGATATATACAAAGTGTATTGCAGTTACGCTGCTGCCTTTCTCATTTTGAAAATAGTCAATAATTTTCATTTGCACCGGCGCTCTGAAAGCGCATGAAGTAACAAAGTTGCCCAGAGAGTATCTTTTTTTTTTTGCATATCCTCTGGCACAGCTAGTTGCTGTGAGGAAGTCATACCGCAACGGCACTGTCCACTGGCTTGAAATATTCAGTGCAGAGCCGTTCCCTGTTGGGATTGAACGCAGTTTCTCTTTCAAGCTTCGACTTTTGCTTCACTAACGTTGACAACGTCGACGGTAGCATCCGATAGTCCTTCGCAACATTCACTTGCCTTTGACCGTTGCCCAGATGCTGAAAGTATTTCAATTTGTCTGAGAGACAACCGCTTCCATTTCGTTATACTTATTACGTAAGTGGGCGCACAAGCTGCCGTTGTTACCCAAAACTAAGATGGCCGAAAGGAACCAATAATAAAGAAAAGAAAATATGCACCGCATGGTTCGTTTTTGTCTACCGCACCGCTGCTGCAAAGGCGGCGGCGGCCATCAGCTACGCCAGCACTGCAGAGCACAAAACTTTGTTGAACTGATCACAACAGTAATCCTGGGTCCACCGATCAAGTTCGTTGAACTGAAATATTCGCTATTCCGAAATTCGTTTTTCGTAGAGCAAACATTTTTGCATAGAATGCAAAGGAAAACCACCATAGATTTTTGAAAGTTTGTTATTCTGAAATACTTGTTAAACCGACATTTGCTCAAGTGCGAGTTTATTGCACCCGACTACTGTGCGTTGCCCTACATGTTCGGGTAAGGTACTGTTTCTGTTTACCTAATAGGCACTTTCGTTCTCTGCATATACACCATAGGTTTCAAACCACCCTGAATCGTGGATCAAGCCTTGCAAGATGGAAGTTCTCTTTAGGCCCAGCGCCTCTTGATGGATCAAGTCTTGTGCCCCATTCCCTCGTGTCTTTCATATAAGTAAATTGTTGGTATTTCTTTTATGACAGTGCACGTTACCTGCGGACCACGTTTTACAGTCGAAACGCAGTGTACCCAAACTTCTTTTATATAGACCCCTTTCTTTGCAAGCGCCACCAGGCGGTGCTTCAGTTTGTTTGATGTCTCAGCAAACTTCTGATTCATAACAAGAATGAACAAAACCCACTTTGACACTGCTGCCTAAAATGTCGATAAAACGTGTAACCACCAATTCTCCAGGTGAGCGCCAAAAGAATGAAGAAACGGCAGATATGTTAAAATGTTTCAAATATTTTGTACACCAACTTGCCTCCTCCAAGACATTAAATTGTACAGGCAAATGCCCTCATTATATCTCCAACTTTGATGTATGTTGGAGATTATGCTTTCTAGCACTGGTGACATGAACAAGCTCAACAGGCTTGCAAAGACTGAGCGACCGGAAGTCACTTGGGACACAAGCGGCAGTTCATGTTTGTAAACAGCAAAAGGGTCTAGATAAACGGCTGTACGTTGCCGTTGCCACGGCAGCTTACGCAACCGCAATTTTTACCGAGACGCATGCGGGGAGCTATGTACTTCACATTGTTTGTGCATGGCTTGTCATCTATCTTGTGGTTTTGACACTTGTGGTTTTCTTGTTGAAAACTACAAGTGTCAAAACTATGCGATAGAAGACAAGGTGCGCCGCACAATGCTTTTCTGTCCACTACTGTTCTGTTAACAGACGGAAAAAAAACCTGACCAACGGAGTCATATACAGCTTCACTGTAAAATTGCAGTAAAATGCGACGAAAAAACGAATAGAACTTGAAGGGGAGAAACGAGTGACAATTTGAAGCCACCTAATGACCGCTGCGTCACGCGATTTCAAGATCGCAGCACCCATGCGACGGAGGGCGAAAAGGTCTATAGAATTTTAGAAATAAATTGAAGGGATAACATAAAGCCATTTGCAGGGGGGACTGCCTAGCTCGAGCCCAAGCTACTGTTGCATTGGTAGGAATTTGGCATTAGGAAGATGATGTGGCTGTAGCTGACTTCAGTTGCTGCATTGGCATATGCATCTATTGACATTTGGTGACCATAGCATGCAGAATTTATTGTACAGGAGGAGAGACAGTTGTGACGAGATCAGGAGCATGATTGTACTTGTTTGCAGTGCTTTTCAATGTGGCTGCAGGACATAAAAAGGACTGAATGTGTATGGCCAATATTTTCCAGCACCTAATATTTTGACAAGCCTTGCATGAAAGGAGTTTCTTACAGCAGAGCTGTTAAGGGCTAGTTTCCCCAGAATCATGTCCGGTATTAAACAAATGTCAACACCTGTGGTCGACACAACACTGTTTGCCGCCGTCGCTCATAGATCGCGGCAGGCAGCCTTTCCAGCCTTGGCAACCAGAGAACTGGTTGCTGCCATCGCTGATAGATGGCGGCAACATTTCTTGGGAGGAAGAAGAGCGGGAACGAAACGAGCAGCGATGTGCGCAGCAGCGCGAATGGTTCTGCTATTACCTAAAGTTCCACTGCGTCAAGCGCTTCAGATTCCTTTACGAAAGAAGAGCAGATCGCTCGCCTGAAAAGCCACCACCGAAAACAGAAGCTACAGCTCCGCTGCTCTTCCTTCTTCACCAAAGTGGAAAGGCTAAACATTTTCTTTTTTTTCTTTTTATCTGGAACATGGTGCTGAAGTTTCAAACTGCCTCTGATGTTGCGAGCAAAAAAAGATGCCACCAGAACATCTCGGTGCTAATAGTCGCCGACAAGGTGGGAAACGCAGGGCATCTCTTAATGCCCGGCCTCCAGCAAGCACTTGTTGCCTTTTCTCATGCTTTGTCTGCGCATGCATTGTTGAGGCTTGCAAGACGCCAAAGCATTGCCAAATGTAGGAGGCTCCTCCCTGCAATTCTTGTTGTCCTACATTTGATCCTCAAGGCACACCCCAGGTTGTTAGAAAAACATGCGATAGTCTATTCAACACCTGTACACGATTCGGGCAATATGCTAGATATAGTCCCTAACGGAATGAGAACGTATGGGCGTGTCTTGCAAATGCTCGGGCTCAAAGCATTGCCAAAGGTAGGAAATTCGTGCTAAAGTGAGGGCAACTGAAGCTTCACCCTGCCGTCCTCATCTTGCAAGTTGCTAGTTATTAATCCATTTTAAATGTGGCAATGCTACACCATACAATAACTGTTTTTACAAAAGTAATTTGTGGTTCATCTTATCAAAAGCTCGTTATAAATCAAAATGAATAATATTAACTTGCTTCCAAGAGAGAACAAATGGCACTGTGTATTCAAGCTTACAAAATCCAATTTTTACTGAGCAACTTTCTAAAAAAAATTGCGTTCAATGGTGCTCTGTTCAAAACTGGAGTAAAAAGACCCATGTCTGTGTATAACTATCTCAAACACTTTCAAACGAACATACAGAAAGGAAATGGGGCAGTGATTGTCTACCCTAGACATGTCACCCACCTCCTACACACCAACTCATGTTTAAAAACAAACCAGAGTGCCCCTAACGGACGCCGCGCGGTGGTTGGTAGGCAAGAAGCTCGCCGTCGCCCATAATCAAACCATTGAATTGCGTTGTTGTCGGCGTCGGTGTGAGACCCCATGCTCTTTTTCCATTGGAATTGTTTATTCTACGTCCTCCTAACGATGTCGACTACTTGAGCGGCTTCAGCAAAATTAATGAGGCTCGTTGCACCGCAAAACTGCATAAATAATGCGACGTGCGGCGATTCATTTCACGTGGACGCCGCAGAATGAGCGCAAAAGCCCGACTCCCACGATGAGTCATCTCGCTATTTTCAGTCGCGACGTCGCTCGGGCTGTAAAAGCGGGACCGTAGCTGAGATGGTGGACGTCAATATTGAAAACGGCAAGTAGAATCGGGCATTACAAGTCGGTGACGGCCGCTGGTAGCAATGATCAATATCTTGTATCTACTTACACTTGGCCTACTTACCCCAACCAACCCTCAAAAGTGTTTTGAGGCCTGCACTTACTTCTTATCACAATTACCAGGTCAAAACTTGGTTTACGGGCAGCTGTCGTTTGAAAGAGCCGACGACAGTTCGAACGGATGCGCAATGGAGTGCAGGCAAGAAGCACCGCGTCCCGCGTCAACAAACCATTGGAATGTCGCGTCAGCTTCTGTGTGAGTTTGCATACTCTTTTTCGTGTTGGAATTGTCAATTCTACGTCCTCATAACAATGCCTTACCACTTTAATCGCCTGAGTGAAATTATCAAGGTTTGTTACGACGCTGAACTTTGCGTAAATAATTTGACGTGCAGAGATTCATTCGCATGAACGCCGTAGAATGGACGCCGAAACCATGATGAGATTCTTCTAGCTATTTTTGGTCGCAACGTTCGTGCTGCAAACGTGTAAAAGGTAGCGGCGATGATCGACGTCAATACTGAAAATAGGAAGCTGGAACACAGCGAGCGTAACAAGTCTGCGATGGCCACTGGTACCAATGATCAACATCTTTTATCTACTGTTTTCACCGAGCCAACTTAAATCTTTTGAGGCTTGCAATTACTTCTTATTACAATCACCGGGTCAAAGTTTGGTCTGCGGGCCGCTTTTGTTTGAACGAGCAGACGACAAAAAAGTGAAAGCCGTTTACAACTAACTCCCTGTAACGCCGAATTAGAGCGCAGCTCTTGAGGAGGAGGGAAGGGTACTGGGGGGGGGGGGGGGGGGGGGGTGATGATGACGATGCCGGTGACGTCATCAGTGATGATGGCGTCATCGCATCGTCATCAGCGATGACGACGATGCGGATGCCGGTGACGTCATTGGGGGGTCACGTGACCCTGGGGGAGGGGTCATGTGACCTTAGAATGACCTTGGGGGGCCACGTGACCTTGGTTACGCCGACGCCGCTCAAGCCGGGAACGGGCCCCTAAGAGCTGCGCTCTAAAAGCAGACAAGTTTGAACGATCAGGCGGCCGTGTGAATTTGAAGACTCGCTGAACCCCCGAGTGGTCCGGACAACTTGGCGGTTTTCTCTCGTTCATGTTGGAACACAACTACATCTGTCGAGCACAAAGTGTTGCCAGCATAAGCAATCGTAGTTCGACAGCGTCTGGTTAGCCCTTGTCACGAATACTATCCACGTTTTTGGACGAATGGAGGGGCAGAAACACATGAAAACTGATCTTCAAACCTTTCCAGAGTCTCTTGGTACAGTTCCGTCGCAGCATTTTGACGAGAAGGCAGGTTTCTTGTCTGGTTTCTCCCAAAAGAACGCAGGAATGCATGTCTCGCACCGCGACTTCTGCCCACCACCCCAGACCGGAAGTGTGCCCGACGCGCCACCACCGTGGCGTGACGTAGGAGAGCTGAGTTCATGTATACCGGTACTACAGTAGACTTTCTCCACAACGATGGAAGAGCATGATTCCTTAGGTGATATGCATGCTTCAATAATGGGGCAAACAAATCAGTGCTGCCCTTAACAATAAAACAAGATATAAAATCTGCACCCAAGAACAGCCTCGCTTTAATTTCTTTATTGCTTTTAACATTTCGGTGTCAACTTCCTTGATTGCTGAAATGTTCCTCAATATTACTGAAAAAAAGATGTGCTTGCACTGATGAAAGTGTGAATGTTGTGAACACATTCCTCAGCAGACAGCAGATCTCCAACAATATCTGGACCTGCTTGGCAATGGTAGCAATGTGTGTACAAATGTTCTTAGATCTAGGTCAGTTCACACACTTGGAAAATGCCCGACACCCTTTTGCGGCACATCCGCTCAATGGCATCTGCTACACTATCAGCTCGTCCTATGGACAGATCCGGTAGAACGTTGGATGCACATTACCTGCGGTGGAAAGTGGTTTTATTGTGGTTCTTATAGTAAACATAAGGTCTGCACAATACTTAACGCAAAAAGAGCATTCAAAAAATGTGTTTTTGCTGACCGTGGAGGCATTGACGCTGTGGCGCTAAGAACATTATCCACCCTTACCTGCTTGCATGCCGGCAACAGAAAACTGTTTTTGAATGCTGCTTTTCCGTGGAGCTTGTCAACTGATAGATCCAAGAACGTTGGCATGTATGGCCCAAGGGGAGGCATCTATTTTCCAAAGCACCGGTTTAGAAACCCCCATTTTGAATCCTTTCAAAAAGACGCCCAGTTTAGAGAAAACGGCAACGAACCTCCTTTCAGCAAATTTATTTTTAAGAAAACAATTCACCGAACTCGACTGCTTGCTCCAGCATTCGCTTGTTCTGTCTTCGCTGACGGTGAAGCTGAGCCAGTCAGCGAGTCGCTCGCTTGGGCGGCCAGCATATTCAGAGTATGATGGACACGTTTTCGTGCATGTCACTACCCTGCTGTTTTCGAAAATAGTACTTTTACGTTCTGTTTGTTTCACAACTTAAATCATGCCTCAGTGAATCATGTGCTAGCCTTTAGGTGCTTCCAGATTTGCTTATCTTAATTCAATCGAAGGGATTCACTAAACTGCGACCCTTTTTCAATAAATGCTGCTGTAAACTGAGCTTCGATAAACTGTGCCAGTCCTCGAAAACACGCTTCTATGATATGGTGTTTGGTCAACTGCCATAGACCCCTGCACGAGTGCAACTGAGCAGCAGTTGTAGGTACAGCACATTCTATTAGCATAAAATAAAGGCACACAGTCAAACAAAGCACCTCAGTGATGCCTAGGAGATCAGCGAACATAGAAATTATTTACACTGAGTACTATTCAGTTTCATATCTCTTAACATTACCGTCCCGCTTCGGCTAGTCCCTAGATTGTTGACAGCTGCCCCGGCGAGGATGCTTTCCGGACATTCGAAAATAAAACATCTCAGCACAGGTGCTATCCACCGTTTAACCACGTGTTCTTTACGAACATAACTCGGCTTCCAAACGATATTATAGAACGCCGTAAGTTAATATTTTCAAAACAGTAAAAGCGTATCTTGCAATTGCGCAGCATAAAAAGAACAGTGCAGGTAGAGCGGATCCGTATCACATGAGCGAATTGCATTTTAGCGAACAGCGACATTGGTCACTGCCTACGTATCCGGATTCATACATAACCAGACTGTCGTTAGCAAAATTGTAGGTACTGAAAACAGGGAAATGAACGAGTGTGTGATGGGTTGGTAAGGGAAAGAAACGTGGACAAAAGGCAAACAAGCAATTTAGGAGACGACGACCCACCGAGCTAATGCTCTGTACGAATCTAAACCTCAAATACTACTTTCAGTACAAATACAAGATACCCACAATATTACGCGATAAATAGCCACCAAAATTAACGTACCAATTGGGCAGTGCTGTTCGTAAATCACGTAAATCGCCGAAATCACAGAACGTTCACGAAAGACGAAACGGAACGGCCATCTTGAAAAAATATAAACGGTGATGGTGATAGCGATGTGAATTCTGTAAAAACTCTGAGGACAAATGCACTCAATGTTTTTTTTTCCTGATTTTTCTTCAGATTTATGTATGGCAATTGCAAAAACTTTGGAAAACTTACTTCCCCTAGCAAGACCTCGTTAAAATAATGGTAAATAATGGTAATAGACGTTTTGAAATACACTTGGCAATGTCCACGTGGAGCGAGTTTTTCTTTTGCATGGGTGGTGGCGATGCAAGAATGCCAACCTCCGATTTAAGGATAGACCTCAAAGCAGCTAAACCTGTGATTAAGGATAGTGGATGGACCTTTAAGCAGCTAGCATCGTTTACCCACCATCTTTCAATCAGAGCTCCGCATTTCGACGTAACCACAAGCAGACGAACCTGCGCTCCACATGAACCTTTTCTCAGTAATTAATTGCAAAAAAAACACAGACTTGGGAACTTTTCTTGCTAAAAGCCTTTCCTTAAAAGTGTGAATGGTCAAAAGCCAATGCTACGAAAGGCTGAAATACTTCGGACATAGCATGTTAAGGTGTCAAGAAAAATTAAACAGGGATATCCATCTTCTTTCCATCAAACTTTTCGGAGCTTCATCTTTTTAATAATTACCTCCTCACATGTTTCACAGTAATCTGTGGCATGGATTTACCACACTCCTTTTGTGAAGTGTAGCAAGAGGTATACACCGTCATCAGAAAAATATACAATTTATTTATGACAGGGAGCCACGAGAGGGGAAGATGGCAAGACCCGATCCACCAAAAAGGAGAGGGCATAAGAGTGAGGTCTTGCAAGGCTTGGTCCGTGATTCAGGACGGTTTGAAACCTATGATGAATGAAGAGAACAAGGGAGTCCATCAGGTCAACAGCAACAATATCTGACCCAAACATGCAAGGCAATGAACAGCAGGGGCGAATTTGTCAGGCTGGTTGGAGTGGGGGTCGGTGGGAGGGGGGGTGGTTTGCAAGATGATATCACGGGCAAAATGTTGCCCAGGTGTGTTTTGTTGACCTAATATTTGTTATGTTACCAAAAACTAATAATTTCTTCCTAAGAAAAGCTGGAGTATGTTGATTTTTCATTAAGAAGTTAGGGGGGGGGGGGGGAATGTGACTCCCCCCCACAAAAAAAAATCTGCACATGATGCAGAGCACTTGAGTATACACCAAGAAACTGAGGGAGGAGGAGACGAGAGCATGTGGGGACGTCAGAATACAGAGCTCTGGTTGGAATGATTAGAGGGTAGACCTAGCTGCCTTTGTATCCACTGCACTCATCAAAGGCGTTTGAATGTGAAAGCCATACCCTGGACACCAGTGTTCCGCGTTCTAACGTGTTCGAATGAGAGAACAAAACGCTGGATGCCGGCGTTCCATCTTCAAATGTGTTCGACGACTGCAGCAGAGACAGAAGCTATCTTTGTCTCCACTGCACTCGTCGAACGCATTCAAATGCAAAAACCAAAAGCCAGACACCGTCGTTCCGCATGTGCAGAACAGACAAAGGCAGCTAGCTTTAGGTCTACCCACTAATCGTTCCAATCAGAGCTCTGCGTTCTGACGTCCCCCCGCACTCTTGTCTCCTCCTCTCCCTCAGTTTTGCGGCACAGAGTTCTGGGAGTTTAACAATGGCTAGCGAAAAATCCAACAGACAGCACCACATCCACAAAAAAATAGCTTTCTTTGGCATTTCCCAAAGGTGTTCTAAATTGCATAGCATTCATAGGATCTCTTCGCACCCTACCCGTCGCCCGGAGTCCACTTCAGGACTCCGGGCAACGTCCACTCGGAGGAGGGACCGTCCCGTGTGATCTGGCTGGTCCCTTGAAAACGGGAAACGTGTAGGGAAGTGTGAGAGTAGGCCAGAAGGGTGGCATACTCTCCCCGACATGATACAGAACGAGCAGGCTCGAAGCCAGGCGACTCCGGCCGGAACGTCTGCAGCTTACACCTTCTCAGGGGAGGGAAACCAGTGGCTCCCGCAAGTCACTCGGTTTTTCTCTAATGATCTTGTCAAGACTTCTTCAATACCCGTATCAAATAAAAGCGGTCATGACCGAAAACGTTACCCGAGAGATGTCCTTTGTAATGGAAGCACCCGACGAAATCGGTGACGAAATGGCGTGTTTTGATGTACGGACCCGAGAGAACGGGTCAAGCGGAGGGCTGAACATGGACGCTGAAGTTCAGGCTCACGAGGTTCAAGAACTGGACGAGTTGATTCGGTCCTACGGTGATGTCTTCGACGATAGGCCAGGTAGAACCACGAGATCCCAAAGAGCGCCGACCCGATTGCGTCGAAAGCGTACAGGTTTCTGTACAGTATCAAGGTGGGGGTACAGGAACAACTGATGGAAATGCTGGAAATGGTGCATCATACGGACGTCGACAAGTCCGTGGGCATCCCTGATACAGTAGACTCTCAGTAAACGGAACTCCAAGGGACCAAAAAAGTTTGTTCCATTTAACAGGAGTTCCGTTTATTAAGAGAGATGTAAAAAGTGCAGATTTTATGTGTGCACACTCTTTTAATACTCTTTTATGGATGTCTAAACACTAAACACACGTAGCTTGCCCTTGTCGTGCAGGATCCTCGTTAAGCTGCTTTTCGGGACGCCGTGCTTCGTCGCGAGCGCCGTCTTCGAGTATGAGCCACTTTCGAAGTCAAGAATGACGTCCATCTTCTTTTCCAACGTCAGCGCATGGTGTGCCCACTTCTGTGTCGCCATTGAAACAACGGAGGCAAGGCCTCAACTTCGCGAGCGCTTACGAGCCACCGAAATTGGAAGACACCAACGCGGCAATGAAGCACGATAGGCACCACGACGGCAGGAACGATGCGGCTGTAACCTAGGCAACTCGAACAGAGACCGAACAACTTGATCAAGAACAGCAGTGTTGCATTCGTTGCGCCGACTACCAATGAGGCGAGGCCAACGAGGCTTGCGAGGCTAGAAAAGAAAAAAAAAAGAAACAGCCAGAACCAGAAAAGGCTGATGCTCATGGCAATGGGTCTGCCTGAAGTTCTATTTTAGGTTCCGTTTACACGGTGAAGTGCAAATTTTAGTTCCGATTACCGAAAGTATTTTTACCTTATCTGAATACAAAACCAACCAACTTACGGGCTACTGTTCCGTTTAAGCGGCAATTCCGTTTAAGCGATTTCCGTTTATCGAGATTCTACTGTAGTATGCGTGAAGAAAGACAACAGCATGAGGATCTGTGTCGACTTCAGGAAGCTGAACGCGACAACACAGGATGATGCCTACCCCATGCCTTCACTCCTTGAGATGATTGAGACTGTGGGGAGAGCCAAAATAATCGGCACCCTTGACATGTCCCAAGGCTACTGGCAAATCAGTTTATCAGAGGAAGCTTTTTTTAAGACAGCATTCCGTACGGACACCGGCTTGTACGAATTTACGGTGATGCCGTTCGGGCTGAAAGGAGCACTGGCGACATTCCAAAGGTTGGTGGACGACCTCCTGAAAGAGCACCGAGACTTCGCTCGGGCATACTTAGATGACATAGCGGTGTTCAGCAACACGTGGCAGGTGTTCAGCAACACCTGCTTCATTTGTGCACCATCCTAAAGAAGTTGCGTCAGGAAGGCCTGGCTCTAAAAAATAAACAAGTGCCAGTTTGGGAGGTGGGAAGTGCACTACCTGGGGCACGTGATTAGGGATGGGCAAGCACAACCTGACCCTGAAAAGATTGAGACCATCCAGGCGATCGAGAGGCCCCACACGAAGACAGAAGTCCGTTCCTTCTTGGACCTAGTTAACTTCTACCGGAATTTCATTGAAAACTTCGTGGAGCTGGCCGCACCGCTGACCGACCTCCCACATAAGGCTGAACCTAAGCAAGTAGTGTGGACGCTGTCATGCGAGAGCGCATTCAGCGCACTGAAGGAGAGAATATGCAGCAGTCCAGTGCTGCGGAGCCCAGACCCGAGTCGACCCTATATACTCCAAGTAGACGCTAGCAACAGGGTGATCGGGGCCATTCTAGCTCAAACTAGCGAGGGCGTCAAGCACCCCGTTGCGTACGCCAGCCGTAAGCTACTTCTTTGTGAGAAGAAGTATGCAACAATTGAGAAGTGTCTGGCAATTGTGTGGGCCATGAAACATTTTCATGTGTATGTTGATGGACAAAATGTCACAGTCCAGTCGGACCACAACGCGCTCCGATGGCTAAACAACAGCAGGCAGAACAATGACCGTCTACAAAGTTGGAGCCTGTTGCTGCAGGCCTACCAGATTAAGATAGACTACAAACAGGGTTGCTTGCATTCGAATGCGGACGCCTTGTCGCGTATCTATGGGCACTATGATCAGAATGTAGTGCCCTGCCAAGGCTTGCGATCTGCTTCTCCACTGAACATGTAGTCGCAAAGATTTTTCTTTTATTTTTACAAACCTAAACATTGAGAATGTGAAAAAAAAAAAAAAAAAAAAAAAAGTTTATTGTATTCAGAGCATTTCACTTGTGCGTGTCTGCTTCGGATGCTTAGTTTTCTAAAGCAGTATTACAGGAGGAGTTGCACTGTGCAATAAAAACAATGGGCGTTTCGTGAGCAGAGGCTCGCAAATCTTGTTTTTTTATGTTATCATTTCGGTTAAAGGGGCGTGTTGCGTAATTTTGTATCTTTTTGCCTTCATCGGGGGTTCGAGCATCTTTACTACACCTTGCGTGCCCCCTCCCGGGGTCGATGGGCCCCAAGTGGAGGCGCCAACGTGAACATTATAACCTTACACCTGTTTATATAGAACTCCGCATATAACTTCTTTGCCTACAAAGGTACTTTGTATTATTTTAGCTGCCCTTGACGCACATTGTGCCGCATTATGCCGTTGATGGCATGTCCCATCCCGTGTTGTCGACCTTTCGAGGTTGTACGGGGAATCAGCTATTGTAAACATGAGAGGTATATTAAGGACTTGTAAATGTGTTTGTAGGGGTCTATGATTGGAATGTTTACAGAGTCGGCGGCGGAGGGCCGTTTTGTTTTGGATAGCGCCAACTGAACTCATTTATTATTTTGCTTGTCGGGATATGTGTAGCCCTACCACAGGGACGAGAATGCATGTTAGAGGGAGAGAGTGAAAGAGAGAGACAAGGGTAGCTATGTTGGGAATGGGAGAGTTGAGAAGGGGGAGTTGACTGAGAGACTTGAGAGGCGACACATCGAGAGCGATGCAGCAGGAGTTGAGATAAAAGGCCCATCAAGAGTGATGCGGAAAAAAATCAAGTGGATAAAGTGCAGGGGTGTCACTTAGAGAGTTAGACGGCAGAGGCCATTGAGTTTTGAGAACTAGCGAACTCTAACTATGCTGTAATTTTTGTGTATAACACCTGTATATTAAGCCAAGTTATTCAGCCCTAAGTCTATGACCCCGACATCACTAAAACCCTTGACTGGCAATCGGCGACAATGCCGTCAGCACAGACCCGAAGACGAGCGACTTCATGTCACGAGACGAGACGAGATGAATATAAACTTTACAGACCAGATAAAAGTGAGTGACGCATTGGCTAACATTGCGTCTTGGTGTCATGAAAATAACATGAAGATATTAATATTAGCAAAACTCAGTACATGCATATTACAACAAAAAGAACTATCTTAAATTTTAGCTATGAGGTTGCTGGCATAGGATTGACTGAAGTAGACAGTTACAAATATTTGGGAGTGATTTTGTCTTGTGACCTTGGGTGGAAAAGGCATGTACAGTATGTTAAGAAGCGGGCAACTAACAAATTGTGGTACGTGAGGGGAACGCTGGGTAAATCTCCCCCTTCCGTTGAAATTCTTGCTTATAAGACAATTATTAGACCTGTGTTAGAATATGTGTCTGGAGTGTGGAGCCCATGGCAGAGCTCTCTGGTCAGTGAACTCGAAGATATTCAATTGCTAGCAGTGCATATAGTTTTTTCAGATTTCAGACAAACTATGTCTGTGACTGGACGTAAAAGGAGAGCCAATATAAGCCCGCTGCCAAACAGAAGAGAGAGCCAACGTTTGAAGCTGTTCTTTCAGATTTTCAAGAGTAGTATAAAAATTGATAGCGTGATTTACCTAAAAACAAAAAGTTTTTACTCGGACCGCTTGCATCACTCACAGACCGTAGCCCCTATTAAAGCTCGAATAAATAGCTATAAGCAATCTTTTTTTTGTGCATACAATTGATTTTTGGAACAGCCTTCCCGGTGATGTTATCGATATTGATTCACTTTCTTCTTTCGGAAGAGCCGTAGATA
The DNA here is from genome assembly GCF_016920785.2 of Ixodes scapularis. NCBI lineage: Eukaryota > Metazoa > Arthropoda > Arachnida > Ixodida > Ixodidae > Ixodes > Ixodes scapularis. The sequence goes on from NW_024609880.1 coordinate 94,419,909, forward strand.
TTATTTTTCAGTGCTAAGATTGCATTTATTGCTGTTATGACATTATTTTTACTGTCTTTATTTTATTAGTTATTACTGCTGTTACATTTACTGCTACTGTTATTACTAGCCTTACATTTGGTTACTGTATTACTGTTGATATTGATTGATTTTCTTCTTTCGATTAAGTCGTAGATATTTTTCAGTGCTAAGATTGCTTTTTGTTTAGAACTGTTGTGTTTATAATTTGCAGGTATGACACTGTATCACCCCACTCCTGCCTTGGCCCAATATTGGGCCGGCAGTATTGATAAATAAATAAATAAAATAAAAAAGTGTGTGGCAACAAACTGAAAGAAAACTTGAAAATGAAGCACAGGTTGTCGATTGCTTGCTTCACAGAATAAATAGCCCAGCTCGCGTCCGATTTTGCTGCCCGTGGGACGCAGTTTCTTAGCAGAAAATCCTCTTTTTTCCGGTTCTCGTTCCTTATGGCGGAAAAACCCCAGTCGTCTGCTCTTGTTCCTCTCCCAAGTGATGCATGACGGGAGTGCATTCTGGTGCACACTTGATTCTCAAGGTGCAGCGAGTGCATAGACGTGTGGAGTGGCGACGCCGAAATGAACGCGTGGAGTGTCGGCCGAAACAAACATGCTCCATGTTGCGAGTGGGTACGCATGGGCACGAGTGCCCATGCATACATGTAGTCATACACTGTGCACGAGCATGTGGCTTCGACTTTTATCTTGTTTGCGTGCAGAAGTGGCTTCAACGGCATTGCAGAAATTACACTAGCCTTGACAATGAAGTACAAAAAGGTTTACGCCAAGTCTAGACACTGTTGCAAGATCACCGAGCCAGGAAACCTAAACCGAGCCACCACTAAATGTGTTCCGTTTCAAAATGGTGTAATTGGCAAGACTGAACCGCCACCAAATGTGCTCTGCGGTAGAGCACAAAAGTACATCACCAGACATGAGTGTCCAAAATGTACTTACAATGGCTAGCGGCGCCTCATAAAAGTCATGCAATGACCCTCTGCTTGGCCACTTAAGCCACACGCAGTGCCGTGCAGGGTACAGGACGGCATCCATGGTGCAGTGATCCAGGGTCCCGCCCGTAGTGTTCCGCTGCTGCCTTGGACAAGGTGAAAGCCAGCTCACTGATGTCATGGTCCCCGGTACCTGTGGTGTGTAACCATTGTGTTTAAAGGTTATACAGCCACCGACCGATATTGCAGACCCGATGGGGATCGTGCAGAATTCCGAATAATTGAGCAGTATGAAAAAATGATTTTAGCCTAAAAATCACTTTATTATTACGACTTAAAACGCAAAGTTGCTGCAGCAAGTGATCGATGGTTTGCTGTACGGCATGGTACTGTATGGTACTTCGCATTTCAGCGAGTCATTTTGTCACTGTATACAGACGAAAGCATTCGGACAAGTTACGCGCTCACGGCTGCACAATGCTCGCCAACTGTAGGGCCAGTCGGTAGACTTTCCCCTCGGTGAAGGGCAAAGTCCGGTTTGTAAACGCTGTGCCGCTGGAATAAATGCGCAGATTGATCGCTACTTCTTTGGCGATACAATCGCTGCCTTCTCACGTCGACACACGGGAAATACCGCAAACAAAAGCAGACGCCGTCATGACTTTACAAAGTAAAACCGGAGAGGCCAAGAGCAGAAGAATTGCTTAGAGTGCTGACGTGCTACGAGGCATCAGCAACCAAAACCTGCCATTTAAAAAAAATATATACTAGTTTCTTAGCAGGACGTGACGTCACGACAACTGACAGCAGTGATTGGCAGGCGGTATGCATTTCTTGCCACTGAATTCATAACCTGTCACCGAATGTAGTTTTTAAACATGGCAGATATAATCTGGCCTGTTTTCGTCCACAATGCTGCCGCCTAGTCTGTCGCATAAATTATTTTTGTTGCTAAGGGGCAATTGGGGCTTTACGTAAACATAGGCTGGACGTGCGTGTGGGTAAAATAACACGAATGACGGCCCCCAACATTGGCTCTTCAAACAAACTGCCAGAAAACAAAAAGGCCAATATGTCAACATTTTTGTCCTTTCCCCATTTTTGGTGGCTGTCGTGTCAGATTGAAGTATAAGTAACTAGTAAAATAAAAATAAATAAAAAAGTACATAACAAAAGGTGTAAATAAACTCTGTAGATATAATACCAGTCCCAATGGTTTAACAAAGAGGCTGGCTTTCTCAGAATGCCCCCCTCTCACTCGAGTCCGTATTGAATCTTAATATGAAGTTGCCCCGAAAAAGCTGCAGAAAATGCACATAGTGACAGAGCCCATAAAGACCACACCTGCCTTTCACATGGCCTTTCGAACTAGATGCAGTACAGGACGCAGAACGGTACCCATGGGCTAGCTGCAGCTGTAGCCCACTGCTTGTAGTATCTCGCAGCTGATGGAAGGGAGGGAGGCCAGCTCCTTCATGCCGTGGTACCGGGAAAAACAATACAGATGAGCCACAGACGTCAAGCGCCTTGAGTATTTCTGTGCATCCACGAAGCCAACCTGGGACAGCAACGACAGAAAACTTCAGTAACACAGTGAACAAAAGAGTAGGCATGCAGGCGAGCTGTGAATTCTGAACACAGCTAAAACCCAAGGCACAAGAAAGCAGAAAGGAAGAGGCCTTTCCACTTCCTTGCATGTCGGGTTTGAGTCTCGCACGGGGTAGCAAAAAAGCAACAATACTGGCTCCCTAGTCTTTTTCTGCGTCAAGAAGCCTTGGAACAAAGAAATCCTACTGGTTATTCATCTTGTTTTCTCTTCTCGGGCGGATTATAGTGCACGGTGCGGAAGCAAACTGCCTCGAAAGGGCTCAACTCACACTTCCAAGAAAATGATTGGCGAGCAACCTCTCCATTGTGTGCTATGTGCACTGTACGTTTTAAGCAGGTCTGTTTTCTGCTAACACAACAGCGGTAGGAATGTTACTTGTGTCGAGCTGGAGAAGCCATAGTGGGGGCTACCCCAGCTACGCCCACGCTGGCTCTAATGGCGGTTATGTGCAACGCAGACAGCTTTCCCCATTTCAACCGAGTGCCTAGGCAGACGCAGAAGCAGCCACATAAGACGATCGAGGGAAGACGCAGAGTTGTACAGGCGAAGAGGGAACGACATAGTGTAGCGAGCTTTTTAGTCCAGGCTATTCCTCCGAGAAATGCAGTCGGTGGAAATGTATGTCGGTTGTTCTTGCCATTAATTTAGGTAACGAATGCAAACATTATACTATTTTGCATCTTTTTCTACTGCAATGCTGGTCACCCGCAACGAAAAAACGCCACAAACTGAAAGAAAGTCTGGTTGCAATGTTAACACGGACACCAAGTCCACCAGGAAAAGCCATCTGTGCCATCCACCTGTTCATAAGCGAGCTGGAGTTTATCAAAGCACGACCGAGACTCTCTCGGGAGTATTTGGTTCCTTGTCACTAGTCATTGAATGAAAACACAGTGCAGTGTTGATTACTGTCAGCGCAGCCTTGCCACTAGCACTGCTGTCACTCGGGTGGCACATATTTCGCTGGCACGACATGGCCTGCGAGCCACATATATCCCTAAAAGGAAGCTGCATAGAATGCACTTACCGTGGCTAGCGTCACCGCCCAGAGAGCTTGCACAAAACCTCCGCATGACACGCAGTGCAGTTCAGAACAGAGCAGCACTGGCTAGCCAGTTGCTGCGAAGGCTTGCAGTGCCTTGCTGCTGCAAGTCACCTCCTTCATGCCTTGTGGTACCCATCAGTTTCAAAACAAACGCTGATGAACCACGACCAGCCATCACCTGTAGCACAAGGGGAAAAACATATGAATGTGCAGTCTCCTATCTGTTTGCTTTTGTCTAACGTCTCTGAGTTTTCTTTGAGAAGAAAACAGCAATGACACTTTTTTCACAGTAATGTGCAAAAGGAACAAAAACGGCTCGGTTATTATACTGCCTCGTAAGTTGTGTGCAGCAAAGGCACGGGTGCGAGGGCACAGCTCTGCAGAATGTCCTTTTGCGCGGGTACTCGTGCAAAAAAGGCGCTTTTTACTGTCATGTGCTCGGGCCTGCGCCTCTGCTGCACACAACTTATGATACAGAGTGTATAGCACGCCTCCGTGAGCACTCGCGTACGGCGAGAAATCCATGATATCCAGGGTACGATAGCAGGAAACCTCGCAAGGGTGCACGAGGCTGCAAGTGCGCCAGAATGTGCAACTGGAGGTGGTGACAGAATGACATAGTTTGAGAACATGAGCTTACTTGGGTCAAAATATAGAAGCGAAAAACGCAACTTCCTTGCCGGCTGATGTTTGGAGCCATCGGAGCACGATCAACTATTTGTTGTGATCGGGGGGTATTACGATCGGACGCGGGTTGGTAAAGATTTGAAAAACCCGGAAGAATAAAACCTGTTGGGGGCGAAGACAGACAGCGCAGTTCCTTGTTGACATGGGATGTAATATCAAACACATTATTCCGCCGGATCAAACGTTTTTGTTTAATCAGGCTTAGCTCGGAAGTCTGCCGGCAGGTCTGGGATGCGGTTTTTAGAGCTCTTTTGGCGGGCTTTCAGGTTTCTGCGATGCGTGTTTTCATCGTGAGCACAGGCTCAAACAATAGGCAGCGGCGCCAAATGTATTTGAAACGAAGAAGCAGCTCGGACACGTGGAACGAACACATCGAAATCACATCACAGGAAAACGCAAATCACTCACCTTTTGTTCGACGATGGTTCGCAAGACACGATTCAAATCGACGACACTCGATTCGGTCACGATATTCAGGTAAAGGACGCAACAACGTAGGCCTTGCCGTTCCTAATAACTACATAAATACGACGATACGACACGATATCAAACAAAGGAGTCGGAAAAACGCAATCTGAAGCGCAGAAACGCGGTCCCGCGGTTGCAAAAAGCAAGAAAATAAAAAAAATAAAAAAAAAAATAATACGTCAACAAAGTAAAAATAAGAAAAAGTTTCCTCGCTAAAAACCGTGACGTCACAGAAAAAAAAACAAGCAAAACATTTTTTTTGTCACGTGACGTTATATTTGTGACGTCACTTCCGGTGACGTCGGGTCACGTGACCTGCCATTATTCCTCCTCCGAATCGCTCGTACTCCGGGGCTTCGGAGTCAAGCTCCGAAGCACCGAGTCCGGAGACGGTGCACGTAGAGTCAAAGGAGCTAAAATGACGTCATTTCCTGACTGGTGACGATTTCCGGCGCTAAAAGAGGAAAAAACAAACAATATGGCGGGATAAGCTGCTTCGGTTCTGTCGCTGGTGCCCGATTTGCTCGCTTTTGTTAATGAAAAGTGCTCAAGGTAAGACGAATAACGCGTTCGAATATCTTTTTCAGGTAAGGCTCTTTCGGAAAATTCATTGGGCCGTATTTTGTTTGGTTTGAATATGCTAATAAACAACGCAAACGTTCATTTGACGCCGTGTCTTGATCGGCGTTGCACGGAAACTCGGTAGTATTGACGATAGTCCTGTCCGCGCTCAACAGAGCAAAACAGGGTATGAACGCGACTTTGGAAACCGGTTGGACACTTGCGCAGAGCATGATCCCGATTAATGTTTTGTTTGCGTAGCTAAATCGGGGTGCAGGTTGGCTGAGGCTCGCTTCGGCCGACAAAGCCTTGATCGCCGAGCGCGGCCGAATTTACCGTGTGTATACGAATACATTTTATAGGAAGTTCGTTACGAAGGTCAGAACAAACTTATGGCCGTATAAAAGTATCGCAACCGGAGGGGTAGATTCGCTGAGCTCTGTATTTTGCCTGTGCTGACGACGTTTTTTGTCGGCTTTTATAACAGTAGCTGCCTTTGCACCGCCAAGCGAAGGACTCGATCGCGTTGCATCGCTTCGAACAACAGCGCTGATGTGTACAATCACCAGCTTTTTCTTTAACGACCTTGTAAAGACTTCTTCAATACCGGCTTCAAATAAAAGCGATCGTGCTCGCCATGGTCTGCTTCCAGTTTATTCGGAGACTGTCTGGCACAGCGGAGGAAGCGGAAGTTGCGTAGAAGCAGGTTTGGAGCCGCGGGTTTTTTTTGCCGTTCAGTAGGCGCTCCGATGACTCCAACTCGAGGCACTCCGTTCGGAGGCAAGGGAGGCGCTACTGAACGCGCCCATTGGCTGGCGTTTCTCGGCGTAGATTACATTTTCCTCTGATAGGCATTTCCGGTTTTTTCTTAGCTTGCAACCGACTATAGTTTCGTAAACGTCTTTCAATTTTAGAGCGCAGTTCTTAGGCGCCCGTTTCCGGGTTGAGGAGCGGCGTCGCCGTCGGCTTTGCATTATGGGAAATTTTCCCGCTATATATATTGGAAAATTTTTTTCCGCTAAATTTCCCCGGTGAATTTTCTGGTAAATTTAGCGGGGAAACTTACCCGGCTCAATTTAGCAGGGAAACTTAAAGGGGCCCTGCAATCATAATTAAGCGTCTACCTTTTTTGCGCTTTCCACGTCTCTTGGGGTTCGGGCAAGCCAGCGGGCACAAAGAGAGTAACTAATTATCAGTGCGTCATATTTTAACCGGGCGACGCGGAAACCTCCTCCACCGACGAGGGCGACCCGCGGTACCGAAAGCGCGCAAAATGTGACGTCTTTGGTCCTTGGCTTACTACTGGTCAGAGCCGCTAAAAGCTTCTTTTTAGTCGAAATACAAAATATAAGTGGCGCGAACCGTTTCAATTACTTATAAAAGTAGTTTTTGTTCACTATTTTAGAACAAAAAAGAAACAAGAAATGACCCGTCGACATACCCGCCACCAAGCGGTGGAAAAGGCGGCGCATACTAGAAAGAAGTAGTGGGATCAGGCGCCGACACGGAAAAATCCCAGATGTACGCGGCAGCGCTGCGGTCGTATGGGCAGGAAGATCCGACCGGCTCCGAGCCTTCCGAAGGCCTTCGGCGAGGTGCTTGTCTTGCGGTTTGGCCGTTTCGCGGTACTGCAGCGCGAAGTGGCTCCCACTCTGAACTGATCTTTACCCCATGTTTGCTGTCGTTTGCGGCCAATGAAGTGTCATGCCGAATTAGTGTTTAATCACGCAGCAAATGCAATGAGAGCCGCTCTGGCTGCCCGCTGCATACAGCCTGTCCAGAACATGCTTTAGTGGCGCCCTCTCGCGCCGTCGACACGGAGTGCGGTAGCCGTGAGCGCTCGCGATGAGCTCACTACCCCTCCTCTAGTTCACGGCCGCTCAAGCAACCAAGGACGTCATGAGGGAGGTCATTTTTTTGCTTGTTCTTGTAATTTTGATTTGCCTATAACTTTTAAAATAAAGCGAATTTCAAGAAAATAAAAGTTACACTAAGATACTACGTTCAGTGCGCTCACGTTTGGTACAAATTAAAGATTAGTAAAAACGTGCTTGCAGGGCCCCTTTAACCACTTTAACCCGCCAAATATAACGGGAAAGTTTCTCCGCTAAGTTTAGTGGGGAAACTTAGCCCACTAATTTTATCGGGGAGATGGACGTCACGTGACCTCAACACCCATTCAGTTTCCCCGCTAAATTTAGCGAAAATTTTCGGGTGAATGGGAGGGCAGCAGACGAGGAGGAGGGGAGGGTACGGAGGGGCATACCCTCCCTTCCTCCTCCCCCTCAAAGCTGCGCTCTAATTCGGCATTACAAAAAGTTTTAAACGTCTTTAATTCTTCTTTCTTTTTTTTTTCAAACAAATTTATTAATATGAAGGATTACATCGGAACCTGTTGAGATGCCAGCGTGAGGTAAGACATAAGCTTCTGTGCTTTACGCAAGAAGTCATGTAAATTCTTGGCATGCTCGCCTTCGGCACAAGCCAAACAGCTCTCAACAACAAAATAAAGGACAAAATTACGTCAGAGATAACGTTCTCGAATATTTATTATTTAATAAAAATAGGCTACCAGCCTATTTTTTTATTTTTTTATATAGTAAACCGATTGAAGTTTGAATTAAACAAAACAAAAAAAAGATCTGCAGAGCCCTGCCGGCCGTTCCCCTTTGCAGTGGAGAAGATATGAATGAAAGCATATTATCATATCCATAAATTATTTTCTCCTATCTTGAACTCTCACTCAAGAATGTTTGCTGGCGCGCGCGGATACGTCAGCAAACAATATATCTAATCGAAAAAAAAAATCTCTCTCCCAGACATGAAAAGTCGATGTGCCGGTTTTCTTTGCTGCATCACCCAAGTCCCAGACAGAAACGCGATAACGGCGGATGATGTAAGATGATAATCGGATGTGTTGTCCGAAGCATTCGCTTTCTTATCCGGTGCCCCTGTGCGCCGGCGGCGACAGGCTTTGTAGCTTCCACCGTCCCACCCCTCGCGTGGAAGAGTGGACTCGTTGAGCGGCGCTTTCTGCGCTCTCTCCCTCCCGTCGCCGAGGACCGGTTCGCTTTCTGTACTCCGGTCTCCGGTGTCTCTTCGGTCACTCCCACGTGGACAGTCGACAAGAAAGCATGGCTCTCACGATCAAGAAGGTGCTCATCAGCGACGCCGTTGACGCGTCCTGCGTCAAAATTCTCGAGAACAACGGCGTCCAAGTGACTCTCAAGACAGACTTCACCAAGCCAGAGCTGCTGCAGGCCATCGAGGTAAAGGACCCCCCCGCGGCTACGCCCACAAGCGCGTCTGCTGTTATTTGCGCGCAGATGTTTTTTTTTTTAACCTTTTTACTGGATCTCTCAAAGTAGTGGCTTTCTTGTTGCGTGCTGATTTATGCACTCTTCAAACTGCTTGCGAGGGTATTCTGTCATCGTATATTTGTTGTCCCGGGAAATGACGCGGCGCGAATCCCTTTGTAATACGCACAAACCTTTTTTTTTTTTTTTTTTTTCTTTTTTTGTATGTGTGTGTGTGTTAAAAATTGTAAAGTTATTCTTATCACCCATAACGCAGTTATTCTAGTGTGGATTATTTCTCGATTTTTGCAATAAATTCTTGCGAAGGATGGCAAGTATTGTATATTGATAAAATGATAAGTTTGCGTATCGGACGTGCGGCTTACAATCGGGCTGTGCGTAGCGAACCGGCCGGATTAGGAATCCTTCTTATACATGTATTAATTATCTCTATATTCTATGAGCGCGTTTAAAATGTTTCGCTTTGTTTGGATCTAAATCGTAGCTTTGGTCAGCTAAATCATGGTTAAAAATAAAGGGGGAAAAAAGTGATGCAGTTGACGTGTACCCGGAATTCGGTGAACCTTGAATCTTTGTCGAGTTGAATGGCCACGCATGACTTCGGGTGTTTTTTGAAACATTTATTTCAGGGCTACGACGCGTTGATCGTCAGATCCGCGACCAAAGTGACCAGCGATGTCATCAAAGCCGGCCAGGCTCTCAAGGTTATCGGAAGGGCCGGCACCGGGGTGGATAACATCGACTGTGACGCCGCAACGAGACAGGGCATCCTCGTTATCAAGTGAGTCGCTGGCGTACGCAAAACCACGTGTGAAAGTCCGCCTCCATTGAAGTCGGAACTAACCTTGCTTTTATTTTTTTTTTTTCGCCCCTGTTAGCGCACCTGGAGGGAACACGCTCAGTGCTGCTGAACTGACCTGTGCCATGATTGTGACCCTGTCGAGGTAATTTAAATTGATCGTGACAAGTCATTTTAAGGTTCGTGCGAATATTCGAAATTTCGAATAGTAGTTTAAAGTAATACACTATTCGATGTTCGCTTCGAGAAGAACAGTGATCCGGCGGTTTCTTATTTCCAGGATTATTCAATCTCCTTTGGTTTGTGTGTGAGCGTATATTATCCACCCGTTTTGTACTTCCGCATGCGGTAGCATTTTTTCTTGTACCTCTGCTGTACTGTTTGCTTATGTAGGGGGTCGAGGGCCTTGTCAAGCTGCATTTCACGGCTTTTTCCCTCGACCTCCACCGTCAATGTATACGAAAATAAACTAATTATTATTCGTAATTTTCGAAGTGTTAACCGCAGCGGGTTAGCCCCGTTGAGTGCACTTCTTACCTAGCGCCGGTGCACTGCGGGAAAGCGCTCCGCAGGTGTTGCTTCTCCGCAGTGCACCAGTGCTCGGTATGAAGCGCACTCAACGGGGCTAACCCGCCGTGATCAACACTTAAAAATAAGGAATATTACAACTGCGTGCTTGGAGGAAAAGCACATTTTCAAAGCGGGACAGTGCACGCGCGCGCCTGGTGTATTTCAAAAGAAATGGAAGTTTGGGAATGTTGATATCTACATATTAAAATATTCAAAATTATACTCGTGACTGTTACGCAAGAGTCAACAACCTGCGTTCATCATGCGCGGTGTTTTTTTTTTTTTTTTTTTTTTTAATTCGAATTTGATGAAAGAATATTTGCATATAGCAAGAGATTTGTATATTCACTCAATTGGGTATGGTTGGGCATCTCCACAGGATTAATTTTATGTCAAATCCTTAGTTCACTTGTCATCCCAAGGCACCTGACTTTCTGAGGTGTCTGTAAATATAGATATATTAAAGTTGGCTCACAAATGGACAAGTGAAAGCTTGGTAACAACCTTCAAAAGTTTGAGAGCTTTCATTTAAACATGGTGTAATAGTAGGGCAAGGCGTGGAAAAACTATTAGATAGTCAATTAAAAAATAATCGTCCAAAGCCACTATTCCCTTCGAATCCACCGCAGGGCAAATTTCGATGGAAAGTTTTTCCTTGTATATTCCGCTCCCATTGCAAGTCTGCACCTGGTGCCTACTGCACCATGCCTTGAGAAATGCCTGCTTCATATAGTGACGAACGTCATTTGCCGCCTGTCTCTGTTCCTTCCAGGGAGATTCCGGCAGCGACAATGTCCCTGAAGGCTGGCAAATGGGACAGGAAAACCTTCATGGGCAATGAACTGTATGGCAAGACACTTGCCATCGTGGGTCTCGGAAGAATCGGCAAGGAGGTTGCCCTTCGCATGCAATCCTTTGGCATGAAGGTCAGTTTAGTTGTATGTGCGTGAGGGAGCAGAATGACTGCTTTCTGATAGTACTCTAAGAAGCACTCGTGTTGATCGGTTCTTTTTCTTTTATTTTCAGACAATTGGATTTGATCCCATCGTGCCCAAAGAGGTGTCCCGAGAGTTTGGTGTAGAGAGCATGAGTCTCGATGAAATTTGGCCCCTTGCAGACTACATTACGGTGCACACTCCCCTCATACCACAAACTAAGGGTGAGCGCATACACGCAGCGTCCCTTGCTGTTTTTTTAGCAACTGTCATCTGAAAGCCAAAGCAGCATTCATGTACATCTCCTCCTAGGGCTCTCGGTCATATAAATCATAACAAATATCATGTTGTTGGTTTTTGGGGTCTTTAACTGTGTGGACAAACCAAATCTTCAGCTTGACTAAAAAGTGGGAGCCATTTAGGATTGTATTTCGTTGTGGCTGCAGATCTCATTGGCAAGGCCAGTCTGCAAAAGTGCAAGAAAGGAGTGAAGATCATCAATGTCGCCCGTGGTGGTATTGTGAATGAAGACGACTTGCTGGCTGCATTGGAGTCTGGGCACTGTGGTGGTGCCGGTTTGGACGTCTTCCTCGAGGTATTGCCTTGAACTATATTCTTTAATAGTTTGCATTGTGGGCCAGACTATTGATACAATAAAACTAACATGGGGTGTTCTTGTGCAGGAACCACCCAAGAGCACTCAGCTGATTGCACACCCCAAGGTGGTCTGTACACCCCATCTTGGTGCGAACACCAAGGAGGCTCAACTGAGAGTGGCCCAGGAGATCGCTGAGCAGTTTGTTGACTTGTCCCAGGGCAAGTCTGTGCCTGGGGTGGTAAGTCTGTCATCCAGCACCCGAATTCAGGCAGTTTCCAGGGACATTTTTTGCTTTACAGGCAGATGCATATTAGTCATTTTACATACTATATTTAAAAACTGGTGCTATCCTGTCGCAACTTTGTCACTCTCATTTTCACTTGGGAGCTTACATGGCAAATTTGGGTTGTTTGTGACCACCTCAGTTCTTTTGTACTGTGGGTCGTTTTGTATTGTTGCCTGAAAGTTGTTGCATGGTATATATTGTGCAGTGAGTGCACCATACCTAGGCTGGATGAAGGATGTTAAATTTTAACTGCCCCACCAGTGGACAGCAGAAGCAAGCAAATGTTCACAAGTGGGCAGTGCTGAGCAGTCCTGTAATGTTGAAGAATTACTCCCTGTATTCCTACCTATGTGTTGAGAATGTCAGTTTCAGCAATGGTTACTGGCAGTGAGATGAAACTATGCATCTCTTTGTTGTGCTACATTTTGTTTGTACCACCACCTCTGGCAGACAAAAGGTGCCCTTCGCAGTATTTAACCTTCTCTCTCTGCAATTTTTTTTTTTAAATTTCAAATAATTACATTAGCAATCCCATGCTGTTTGAACCCAGGTGAATGCCCCTTCACTGTCCCAAACCCAAGTGCCTGAAAACAAGCCATGGGCTGACCTCTGTGTTGCGCTGGGCAAGGTTGCAGGAGCTATTGTGGGATCCCTCTCATCGGGCCTTCAGCTGGAACTTGTCACATATGGTAAGTTTGGACATGTTGCTTTTTTTTTTTTTTTTTGCCTTGTTTACACAGTTTCTCCTGCCTGTAGGCAGCACTGTCAACTGTTCTTCAACATGTGCTCTCTCCGTTCCAGGCAACGAGCTTGAGAAGAAGGGTCAGTTCCTCAGTTCTGCGGCGTGCATCGGTGTCTTGAAACACCTCGGTCACAGCCAGGCCAATTTCATCAACGGGACTGTACTGGCATCTGATGCCGGAGTCAAGGTGAACTTGCAATTTTTACATCTGGGCGATTGGAAAGATGTCTCTTTATCGCTAGGCATGCTGATGATTTGGTGGGCAAGCTATTTCGAGCCTTTTGTCTAAGGTGCTTTTATTTATACATGATCAAATTTACAACAGTGTGACACAAGCCTAATAAAAGCCAACTCCAACCATTTTATAGAGCTTGAGCATAGTTTTTCACAAATTATCCTTTGGAGATTTATCTATTCATCTAACTTCTTCCTACCCTAGAAACCACCAAACTTGCTTCAATCTTGGGCTCTTTCACATCAGGTGCTATTGCACTCAAATGACAGGTCATGATGACATGTTTGTTCAAAAAGTTTCATGTACATTGGCTCCCTAAAGAAGTATGGGGAAGGTTGTCTGAAGGTGGTTAGATTGGTTAATAGTCCCGGGCCAGGAAAGTTCACTCCTCTGCTACAGATTTTTCTACTTTTGCTAAATACTCTTTATAATCACTCCCTAACCTTAATAATTGGATAAACTTGCCATAGTTTTTCTTTCTAGACAAAGGCAGTCACCAAAAATCTTGAGAAATATATGAGCATTGTTCAACCCCTCAACTTGCGGAGCCAGAAGAAGCGGCCATGTGGCCTGGTGCCTATCCTATGCCACCAACATTAATTGTATATCCACGCGCTTGGGTCGGCAGTGTAGAAAGCGCATGCTGAGCTCCAGGCATTTGTTAGTTTGGCTATTCTCATCACCACAGGGGTTGGACATAAGCCGCTACCCGAGTGTCTGCCATGGCATCGATCGTAATAAGATGAAGTTGAGTGCTCACACAGTTCTCCAAGCTGCACTCGACTGTCGTCAGACGGGTGGTTTCGATCCCACAATTATGTCAAGCTTTCTGAAGGCAAGACTGAAAGAAATAGTCCCCTCTCATCCTCGCAATTTCACCGCGACAAAGAAGCTTCTGAATCTTAGGCGCTCTGTGCAAGTATACTTGAGCTAGACTAGGACCTCTACGCCTCTGCGAAATCGTGAACATTCCAACCTGATTGCTTCATGACCCATTTAAGTTTGGCCCAATTCGTTTTGATAATGCAATTATCTCGATGCAGGTGTCTCACAAGCATTCTCAGGGGCCCCGCTTTGGAACCACTGAGGTGGCACTCACAGTGAAGTCTGGCCAAGCGACCCACACTCTTGTCGGTACTGTCAGTGGCCCCGCCCTGCTCCTGTGTGCCATAGACGGGTCCACCTTCCAGCCATGCCAGCTTCTCTCTGCTGGAGGACTGCTGCTGGGGATTGGAGATGACAGCCCCAACACCCTGGCACAAGTCATTGGTGAGTCTACTACTTGCAAGACATACAAGGCTGTTGGTGCCCCAAGCTGTGGTGTTCTTTTGCTGTTCAGTTGCCAGTGATTTATTAGCGCCGAGATGTTTCAGTGGCGCCCTCTTATAGTTTCCATCTGTGACGTCACGACTGGGATTTGCCTCGCCGTGACGTCACCAGTTGTTATCCTGGCTACTTACCATCAAGTGCGACGACGAGTTCGGTGGTATGTTTAAAAAGCACAGTGGAAGCTAGGAGCCATTGCAATCCGAAACTAACACCGTCAAAGTTGACAATCTGAGAATGCTCATATACCCATGGTTTGGCCAATCGTGGAAAGCTGACCGCAGCGACGCTTTTGGTCGCGCACATCGCTAATAAACCCCCTCAAACACACCCAGGCTGTGTTCAACCGTGCCCCCAGGATTTCCTACACAAGTACACAAACCTAACTTAAATGCCCCCCCCCCTTTTCCCGTTCGCCCAATAGACCCCCGTCACTATTGCCAGCCGCCAATTTTTTTTTTTTTTTTCACTATCTTTTGTGGAAGAGTGCCTTCCATGATGGCAGGTTATTTGACTGCTAAGTTCCTATGGATGTATTTTTGTTCCATCAACTTGCTGGCACAAATTTTTCATCTCGCTAATATGGGAAAGTAGCTGATGGTGTGAAACTTCCCACGTGCACTTTAGGAATGTGCCACTTTTTTTTACGCTTTCTCTGTATTGTATGCATCGAAGATAGTAGAACGTTTTAAGCTTGTTACAAACATTTGACAGTGAACCACCAATTATCAGATGTTAGTAACAAGCTTAAAATGTTGTGTATGTTTAAATTATGTTTGCTAAGGTAATCTTTTTTTTTTTTTTTCGATTTCAGGTGGAGTTGTGAACCTTGGAGTGTCGGTATTCTCGGCCTCGCGTTCTTCGGGCCACGGTGGAAAAGCCTTCTACCTTTTCACTACTGGATCTCCAGTCACAGCTGCACGAACATCGCCTCCAGTTGCGCCGCTTAAATTCTGGTCTTACATCAACCTCTAAGTGACTGTCGTGCGTCTTGCCTTGGATATTTGCACGATCAGTCTTGACCCAGTTTACACTGCACGTTCACCATTCTTTACCCAGTTTACACTTGCAATTTATACTCGGGCGTTTCAATAGGTGTCTTAAATACACATAAAGCATCCCTGCAAGCTCTACTTTTTGAACTACATGCCTTGCTATTTTGAAACAACGTTAGACTCGCTTCGGCGTCGTTATATACAATTGTTTACCGCATGAACCGAAAAATAATTGATCAATAAAGATGCAAGTTTCACATGCCTCATGTTAATTTCGCGAGTTTCGTTTTGAATTCGCGTCTTGTGAATAGTTTCGTTTTCTTTGGTCCGCCATGTTCATGTTGCGCAAGTTGCGGGATGAATGTCATCGTACACATTTTGGCTCAAACATATTTAAAAAAAAATATGTATTGACTAGTTATGTATAACTTTTTTTTTCTCACACATGGTTATACAGCTCCCAAAAATTTCCAGCTTTCTGGTTTTGTTTTTTGTGCTGCGGGTCTACCTTTTTGCAAAGCCATATTTTTGTGAGCGTTTTTTCGTGCTCCGGCCAAGGCTCCAACCGCTTCTATGATGTGTTCCCAGCGTAAGCTTTTACGGTGCTTGTGTGTCGGATTTAGGTACTGAAAAACAATACCTGGTAGAACTAGGATGACTTTTTTACCCAACACGCGGATCCCCAGAAAGCTGGTGTGCCGGGCCGCCGCGGCTTGTGCAAAATGCTAGGTCTAAGCCTAATCGTTTTCGGCAGCAGTTGTTGCAGCAGTGGGACAGCCTTGGAGTTGTGCTGCCGCCGGCGCTACTCGGTTGTTTGAACGTTATGTGTTCAGACTTTAGTGCGCTTCGCCTTTCACACAAGCGGGTGGTGCAGTGATCGAGCTAGATGACGATGTCCAAACCGCCCAGCGACAACCTGACCACCTACAAGTTGGTCGTGGTGGGTGATGGAGGCGTTGGCAAGTCGGCCCTCACGATACAGTTTTTCCAGAAACTCTTCGTCACCGACTACGACCCGACCATCGAGGATTCCTACATACAACACACCGAAATCGACGGTCAATGGTGCATCCTCGACGGTACGTCTCTATCCAATCTTCGTTTGCAATCCGCTGCCTGATTTTGCCGAGCCGGTCGAGCCTTGACCCTGGCTCCCTGGGTTTTATAGCTGAGCGAACTTTGTTCCCGTTTTTGCACTCGAAAATTTACAGGTTTAGGGTATATCTAAACCAGAAAAAAAAATCGAGGAAAAATTATTTTCTTCAAATAAATTAAAAAAGTACTGCTTTGTTCCGATCAGCGTTCGAAGTCGCAGCTAAACCCCCTTTTTTTTCCTTTTTTTTTTTTTTTTAATTGCTTGTTGCACATTTCATGACAGTCGACCTGCGTTTCCAATTGTGCATAAATAGTGCTCAAGAGCGTCACACAAAGATGCAACAAATGTCAGCTTTTCGGATTTTTTTTTTTGTGTGGTTTTTGGTAAATCAAAATAAAGAGCGCCTATCATAGCTGTGCGCGTGCACTCTTCGTTGGATGGATGGATGATAACGGTCGTACTTATTGTAACGGGCGGTAGCTTGCGCCACCTAGCCTAAAAACAACAAAAACCTAATTTCCTCTTTCAAGCCAATACATTTCTCTATCACCAGGTCATAAAGATGATTGCCAGGCAAACCTTGGGGGGAATCGGTCAAAAAGAAAAAAACTCAAAATACTCCCAATTTCTTCTCCCCCCAGCGAGGGAGTCGCCAACTTTCCTCTGGTCTAACCTTGTCGGCATCACCTAACACCCGACCAGAGACTTTGGGCTGGAGCCACGCAGGAGGGAGCTTTAATTTTTCTTGGTCCCACCTGGCCCCCAGCTGTGCCAGTTGTACTCGGTTCAATTTTCCCTAGACAATCTCCGCCAGCACTCCTGTTTTATAATCCACCCTTCCATCTTCTCCAGCGAAACCGAGGGCCACCCGTACGTCTGTTGCTCCCTAGGGAATGGCAGGACTAAGCTCTTTACATTTTAGAATCAAATGCTCAGTTGACGCCGTCTTCTCCTTACATACTGCACACATTGTGTCTGTGTCTTCAAATTTGGCCCTCTATGTTTCTGTTCTTAAAAAGGGTGCAACAATTTCCAAACTTCAGTCAAAAATTTCTGAAAGTTGCCCCCTGACACTTCTGAAGTAAAAGCAGAAAACCGATTTTGCCTGTCTGTCCTAGTTTCTGGCATTCCTCAACTCTCTTCCAGTCTTCAGGGTCCCACCTAATCCCACTCCTAGTGACGTCATTCTGGGTGCCGTGTAGCTTCCCATGTGCTCTCTCGGAGGACGCTTCCTATCCCTCTCTCTGCTGACATTAGCAGGCGTTATGCTGCAGCTTAGAGCGGAGCGAGGTCACGTAAGCTTTTTGCCGTAGTTCCTTCTTTCGGCTGCCACTCGCGGCTGCAGGTGAGGGAAAAAGCTCGACTTTTGCTTTGCAATTATGCAGCAGAATCGCAAAATTTTTTAATAAAAGATGTTTTCTCTCTCCTCCGGGACACTATAAACAACATAAACATGACAAGGTGCAAATTCAACCTTACAATCGTTGCCCCCCCTCCCCCCTTAAAGGCTTCTGTCCTCACCTCAAACAGCAGAGTGCTCCTTATTGAAATATAGGATAAACCTTCCTTCTTTATTTCTTGCTTTTGTGAATATAAATTGTTAGAGCTGATTTCCTTGGCATTTTCTCCTCCCACGTCCATCTCTCTGCCTCCTTAACTGCCTTTTCCACTGAATGCAATTGCTCCACCCCATTTCAAGTCTGTGGGAATTTCGTCCTAAGCTTTTGAATCCGTTTCGTCCATCTCGTGTTCATATTCCTCGTATACAAGTATTTATCGATTTTATGCGCCCACTGCATGTTCTCTATGTCTGTTAGCCTTTGGTCAAAAATTATTTTACTCACTGCCTCTCTGCTCTCAATTGATGACCAGCCCATATTACCCTGCACTCCCTCGTTTGGAGTGTTCCCATGTGCCCCTAGAGCTATCCTGCCAACACTCCTTTGTCCTATCTCCACCGAGAGTTGTCACCGAGGATAGAAGGAGCTTTTAAAAAATAATATCTGAAAGCCTTTATTTCAAGCCTTTGTAAGTAGTGGCAAGTGGAGAGATTGTCGTTGCTTGCTGTCCTTGTGAAAATCTGCAGTATGGTACGCAAGAACCACAGCAGTATCTAAAGTTGCGCTTGTGGAGGTCTTATACTAGGGCTTCATTGATTTGTAATATGATTTGTAAAAAACTGATAGGCAGTAAGGATAGTAGCACTTCTAACATCTTGCATTGTAGGAGCTTGAAACATTGTTTGTCTTTTGATTGGTGAGTACCAGTGGGATTTCCTGGAATTATCAGGGACCGTAGATAGCCAGAGTCAAGGAAATACGTGGAAATTAGTATTTTAAACAAAATTTCATGTGCACATTCGCATTAAAATAATTTTACTGTGGCATTTTGCCATTCTTAACCTCCACCAATCTGCCAAGAATTTTGCCCGAGTGTTAACCAAAAGATGCTGTCACTTTAGCATTGAGCCTTGCTGTTTTTGATGTTGCTCGTTGTAGGTCAACAATTTCAAACCCTGAAATTTTGGCGAAATGCTTGAGGTAATCTCAACGACTGGCAAATTTAGGGTCGAAGTTGTGGTACAGCAGAGACATCTGTTGTTCTTGGACATACCTGAAGGCACACTCTCATTTTTGCTTATCGCATATGGGTGAAGGCACAAACTTTAGGAAATGCAAACATGTCTGCACTGTGTAAAATTTTTGTGAAAAAATTACAAAAGAATATTTTCTCTAATTCTTGAGGGATCCTCGGTATAAACATTTTTCTGCTATATAGTTGAGGTAGTTTGTGCAGTGTTCCAACACTGTCAAACCCAGTTGCATCGAGAGCACGTGGCTCTGTTTGGCGTAATCGCACAAGGGCATGTGCGAATGAGGCTCGACATCGAGCCATGTGCTCCCAGAACAGTGCAAGCTAAAGCACTGTGGAAGCTACACAAATTTTGACAACGTAGCACAAAACAGTTGACGCCGAGTATAGAAAAGCGGTTGCGACTCTGGCTCACATGTACTGATTGACTCTGCTTGTTGCCCTCAATTTTACGTGTGGCTCCTGCGCAGTGCTGGACACGGCCGGGCAGGAGGAGTTCAGCGCGATGCGGGAGCAGTACATGCGCAAGGGGGACGGCTTCCTGCTGGTGTACTCAGTGACGGACAAGCAGAGCTTCGACAACATGGGCCACTTCCACACCCAGATCCTGCGGGTGAAGGACCGAGATGCCTACCCCATGCTGCTTGTGGCCAACAAGGTGGACCTGGTGCACCTCAGGAGGGTCTCCGAGGACCAGGGAAGGGACCTCGCACAGCAGCTCAAGGTTTGGCGTTTGGCTAGCTGACAGGAAGCGTTGCAGGACCGGTTGTCCATCAATCTTTCACCACGTGATTACTCTCCCACCCATACTCACGCACAGGGAGTTGGGTCAGGTGATGAAGAAGGTGGATGATTGGTCCTGCAAGGACGCACCTTCCACCGCCCTGTCACTTTAGGGGTGAGAAAGAGTATGGTGAAAGTGTTTACTGCCATGCTTTATCTTATACCCTACAATCAACCATAGCTGAGGCTATGGGGTTACCAGGTCAGGGCCAGATTTATTTTTTATTTAAAGAATACTGCGGCTCACATCTGTGAGCCATAGCAGGGGTGGTTACATAATGGCATGATATGATGTACTTATGAGCACTTTCACGTGGCGGAAGCGATTGCTTCAACAAAAATATCAAGTGATGGGAGGGTGACTATTTCATTCGTCAAAGAATTCCATTCACTGATTGCCCGAGGAAAAAAAGAATATTTAAAGACATCGTGCTTAAGAGGATATTGTTTAATGGCCCTAGTATGGTTCAGTCTAGCAGATCCGCTTGATGAAAATTGTATGTATCGATCACTACTGACATTAAAGATTCCATTAATAAAAGAATATAAATTTCGCAGTCTGTCTATTTTAGCTCTAACCTCCAATGGCGGGATGTTAGCTTGCTCTAGTAAGCTCGAGGCAGACACACTATATCTGAACTTATTAAATATAAACCTTCCAGCCAGTCTTTGTACGCTTTCAAGTTTACTAATTCCTTCTGCCGTGTGCGGATACCATACTGTGTGCGCGTACTCTAGAATAGGTCGTACAATTGATTGGTAAGCAGTCTTCTTTGTTTCGTTATCCGCAAATTTTAAGGTGCGTCTTAGTGTGTATAATTTTGCCCTGGCCTTATTCGTTATGTCATCGATATGCTGGTTCCAAAGAAGTTTACTGGTTATTGTCACTCCAAGATACTTATAGTGGTCAACAAATTTAATGGGAATCGCATCTATTGAATAGCAATATTTCAAGGGATTCTTTTTCCAAGTAATTGTCATTGCAACGGTTTTATCGTTGTTTATTTTCATTTGCCATTTGTCTGACCATTCCTTAATTTTTAATAAAGCCTCATTAAGTGCTACCTGATCTTGGGGTGATTTTATTTCAGAGTAAATGACACAATCATCCGCGAATAATTTAACCGGAACTTGAACATCCTTAACGATGTCATTGATATAAATTAAAAATAAAAGTGGCCCCAGCACGGAACCCTGTGGTACCCCTGATGTTACTGGCAGAAGAGAAGAAGTCCCATCCTCAAGACATACATATTGCGATCTATTGGAGAGATAAGAGGTCATCCACGTAATTAACTGATCGTTTTTAAAAATAGCCGATAGCTTCAGAAGAAGTTTAGGATGCGATACGCGATCGAACGCCTTTGAGAGGTCAAGAAAAATTAAGTCAGTCTGCCCCCTGTCATTTATTCTATTTGCAAGTTCATGAACTAGCTCAATTAGCTGTGTACTCGTCGATAATGATTTCCTAAAACCATGTTGGAACGGGGTAAGAATATTGTGATTATCAAGATATTGAATCATATGTGAAAACATTATATGTTCTAGAAGTTTACTACACGTACTAGTTAAAGATACCGGTCTATAGTTTGATGGATTGTTTCTGTCTCCAGATTTGTGAATTGGAATAATTTTCCCAACTTTCCATTGCATTGGTAGTACACCGTAACGCAGTGACACCTTAAAGAGTATGAATAGATACTTCGAAATCCACTCTGCGTAACGTCTCAAAAACTCATTATGAATGGCATCAGCACCAGGACATTTCTTTGGGTCAACGTTATTTAATAAATGAAAAATTCCCTCCTCGGTGACTACTACGTCGATAATGCCTGGAGACGTGTCGGGGGCTATTTCAGGGAGATGTCCGTCATCCACAGTATATATCGATTCGAAAAATGTGTGGGTCAGGCTTGGGGGAAGAAATCTGTAGAGGTGACGTCGGGGGCGACATGTTCTTCATATCTATTTTGTTGGCCTATTATTTGCTATGTCACCAAGAACTAAACTTCTGGCTGGTGTATATATAAATCTTTTCATTAAAAAAAAAAAAAAAAAGTTGACCTCTCCCTCTCTCCCCCCTCCCTATCCTAAATCCGCCCCTCTACCAGGTCCGATCAGAAGCCACATAGAAACCAGGTTGTAGGGTTGTACACTGCTCCGACGATGCCCGCATCACAGCAGTGCACCACATGATTTCTTATAGCTGGTGATTGGACCGGGCGGTTGGCAGCTTGCCTTTAGTTCTTTGTATGGTGAGGCGAAGTATATGCCGATGGGTTGGTAAAAACTACTTGCTTGTTGGACCAGTGACTGTCGACCTGGCACTGTGTGATCATGCTTTTTTGCGTACTTATGCGCAGAGAGCAGGGTCGGGCGATGGAAGGCAGATGATTGATTGGCCCAGTTAGCGTAAAGCTCCCATCACCTTGTCAGCTTAGTGACTGAAAGAGTTCAGTTGTATTTGTTTATTCATTGGTGCCAAAAAAAAAAGAGGGAGGGCAGTATTTTTTTCCCCTCTCTGGTACAAGCACTGCAGCATTGCATAAGCAATGAGTGTGCATCTGTACTCAACATCCAACAAATGCAGTGAACTCATGCTGGAGTCAATTGTACTGATGAAAAATTTGCATTATTTGTCAATCCCTCCGTATGGCTATTGCACGGAAAGGAGTATTTGCTTTCTTGTACGTGTTATGGATGAGGTAGGTTTCTGGGAGTCAATTTTTCCTGTTGCAACAGTGCAGCACAGTGCTCCTGATATAAGGAAAGAGTCCAAAACTCGCCTTTAGAAGACAAAAAAAAATGTTGACTTTCGTCTAAAAACATTTTTAACGGTACAAAAATAAACTTGTACAGTACAGGGCATTTTATCCATGACTCACCAACTGTTGGTGCTCTTTTTGTGCAGATCAGCTACATTGAAACAAGTGCCAAAGATCCTCCCATCAATGTTGATGCCGCATTTCACGAGGTTGTCCGAATCATCAGGTGGGTTTCCATCTCTCTGCAGCCTCCGTATGTGTTACTGCCTGGACAGTTGGGGATTGGTCGATTTCATGTGTGTATTTTATTACATTTACACTGGAAGGCTGGTTTAGATATCGGCATTTCAGTCTGGCCGACTACCTTACAGCAGCTTATGACTGGTTATGACGAAATGGTTACTATGGCAATTACTAGGGAGTTTTAGAATAACGTACACAATTTTAGCGCATGCTAGCGCTAAATTTAGCGCTTGTATTAGCGCCCGCGACGTAAGAGAGTTTTAGAGTAGCGTTTATTCGTCGCTACGCAAAAGCCCAAGCATCTCGCGCTTGCGACGCCACCAAGATACAGTCACAATTTTTATTTCACACACGAAATGCTGTAACTTTGGAAAGAAACAAGTTTTTTTGGTCCAGAGTACCATTTTATATTTGTTTAAACACGAGAATGCGACACGAGCGGTTGACCGGTCGTGCCCGCTTGCATCGCCTCGGCAAGAGACCTTTGCCGAAAAGTGTTCGCGCGTCGCAAGCATCAAGTTGCCGGTGATCGTTGCCAAACCAAGTACAATTTTGTCTCGTATTGAAAATCGCAGTCGCGAGGATGCCGCCGACGTCACACTCACGACGCCGCCAAAGCAGCCACCGACATAATCCTGGAAGCCGCCATTTTTTGCTTAACTCTGCTTGTCTTGGCTTTAGCCAACTTCTCATCATGAATCCTACTTGGAGAAGCGCAAGGGCTCTTTGCGTACGCACTCTATTTCCGAGAAGTAGCGCATGCTAAAATTGCGCACGCAAAGCGCAAAACCTGGTTTGCGTTCGGAGCATGCGCAGTGGCGACGACGCTATTCTTTGCATGCGCAAAGCTTTAGCGTGCGCTATTCTAAAACTCCCTAATGTCCGCGCAAGGATTCAGTGTCTTGAATCTATCTTTACACGTCTGCACACATCTATTTGTGATGGTTATCCCCAAACGCTTTTAAGTCACAAGAGTGTAATTTTGTTACATAGTGAGTTCCTATGAGCGCTGCACTGTGTCGTCGCTTGGAGTCACTGCTGGAGTTAATGGGACCATGAAATTGATTTTCAGCTGGGATAAATGATTTTAGAAAGACACAAAAGAGGATACACTTACAGGGACAGAGGACAACACACACAGCTCTTTACAGGAAATAACACACACAGCTCTTTCAGAGCTGTATGTGTTGTCCTTTGTCCCTGTGTGTCCTCTTTGATGCTTTCTGTATTTCATCTCCAATGCGCTCCCTTCCACATAAATGCTTATATTGGGATTTTGTTGATCAGATATTGTTTGGTGGGCCAAAAGAAAACTAGTGTGCGAGGGTAGAAAACCAAAAAGCCCGCTTTTTGGTACGAAATTTTGAAAATGTAGAGGACTATTTCTCACCTCATTTCCTTCTAAAGTTCTCTACCTTTTCACTGTGATGCGTCTGCAGTGCCCAAGTATGTCAGCCGACCCCAACTCGCACATTGGACAGGAGCACTGTGTCACTTGGACGTATGCGCTCGTCGACAATCCGTTGTCGAGTACTTGGATTTGTGTTCACAACCAATGAGTGGCGTGACGGCACTTATCATCACTTGCAAATGACAATTGCATGGTGCGCTTTGGCTCTAAATAATATTATAGTATATACCGGCTTTTGTGAGGCAGAAATCATTGCAAAGTTTCATCTGTGTAGATAAATTGGAAAATAAATTACATGTAGTGGTTTTTACCAAGAATACACTGACATTGTTTAGGAAAACTGCCGTTAGAAAATTATTTTAATACCCAACATTTTTCTTTTCTCTAGATATGGAGCAGAATGTCCGGAGAGCGCGGGTGTGAAAACAAAATTTTTAAAAAGTAATTTATTTTATGCTAACATTGGGGGGGCTGAAAATTTCTTGCATTTTATGTTGTCGACAAAATCTTAACATCTCTTCTAAAAGACATTGACAAAGTAGTAAAAAAAAAATAAAAAAAAACACATTAATGCCACAGCTGCATTGCCCGTTAAATTTCACTTAAGAAAAACAACGAGTAAGCCTTGCCTTTTGTCCAATTACCAAACAATAGTTTTCCTAAAGTGAAATTTGTGCCAAAAAGCCGAATGGAGAAAAGCGTGTTCAAGGTGCTCAAACCTCTACCTTATCTTTAGCATCAATGAACCTCAAATAATTCATAAAAAAAAAAACACCATAGAGTGTAAATAAATGAAACTTTCTGGGAACACTCTCTACATGTTGGTGGATGGAAATATACCATTTTTCAATGTCAACTTTTTTTGCCAGAATTCTTTTTTTTCTGGGTAGTGTCCCCCCTTAAAAAGCGTGGTGGAAGCTTGGCATCATCGCATCAGGTGAAATACTATGTCACGACCACATGAATTCTCATATCGATCTTGAGTTGAGGAGGAAAGCTAAAGGGGAAGAAGTTGGAAAATAATTTCATGGGCCCTTTAAGTTAACTACAGTCTCTGTTTGGGTATGCTTTTCTTCCCCTTGTGGTTGCCTTTATGTCTATAAAAATTGTGTAGCAAATTGCTGGGCAATTGTGCAGTTGCGTTCCACGTGAAAGGTTCTGGTATCGCTCCGGAACGCTGCCGAGCCCGGAGCGGTTGCTCACGGCGCTTTTCATCGGATAACTTAACACGTGGCATATGAACTTTATTGCAGTTCCTGGGATGAAGATGCTGGCTCTAGTCAGGTTTTAAAGCGTGGTGGTTTTCCAGTACCTCCCATATGCACCGGAATCTGGGGATCAGTGTTGATCACGTGACCTTTCTGCCAGCCAGTCGGCATTGAGCTTCGTGGTCCGATTTTTTTGGCTTCACTAAATCTGGCGACGCACCCCTAAGAGCCAAAGAATGTTTTGCCTTAAAATGCTGGGACTTCGTAGGCTGCAAACCATGTTTTAGCTTGTAGGAAATCGCGTACCGCCGCCGATTCGCCATTTCCCACGTGGTCCGTCAACAAACCGAGTCCAGCCTGGTTCTTTCACGGGAGCGGGATTCCGCTCCCCGTTTATTCATACAATAAAATACAACTCTACAAAACACTTAATCTAAACTACAAATACACGTGACATTACACAGATATTTACAAACGCACGTTAAGACCAACACCAAACACAAAGAAGGCCCTTAGGCCTCGCGTCCCGCGATAGCCTAGATCCGGTCGCCACCCACTTGCCTGCCAGTGCCTGCGTCTCGGTCTCGCCCGAAGTTCTTAGAGGCCTCTCGCCCCCTGCCCCACCGAGTATCTATCGATGGGCGAGGAGGTTTCTCCTCGCCTGCCACGGGGGCGCCTGCAGCGCCCTCCAGTGGCTAGGAGAGAAAGCGGCGCGTCGGGAGCCGAATTCGAGATCCCGATCGACCCCGCGGCAACACGACCATGTGATCGTGTCGCGGCCAAGATTGGCCGAATGGTTTGATGGGCGCCCTCGTGAATTCACGGTGCGCCATAAGCTTAGCTGTAGAGTTGTCATAATTTGAATTGTTTATTGCGACATTGTCTTAGTGTTATTTGGGGTTTGGGAAACCACCAATGATTCTGCAACCCAGCCTCAAAGTCTTTGATGTCGGCCCGTAAATGTCTTATTCATTTCTATATAGTCTATGGTATTATTTATGTGCCTTGAGCTGCTCCTGTGTCCGGACGGAAGCAGAGTAAAATTTCATGCTTACCGTTTTCAGTTGCTTCACAAACAAACGCGACACTATCATCACTGTGTTCAAAGGGCACGGCCTAGCCCCAGAATGGAGAGCTCACCTCTTGAAGTAACTGAATGTATGGGGCACGGCAATAGGATTAGGTGCCCCAAAGGTGCAAGCGAACATCGTGAAACACACCTCCGCCTTCCCCCCCCCCCCCCTTTAAACCTGTTAGGAAGAAAGGGCATGTCTCAGTGTTTGGTTGTATTTTTAAGGAGAGAAAAAGGCCACGCGTGATTGGAATTTTTTGTTTTCTGGGATCGAGAGTGAGATGGCGGTTGAGTTTGCTTTTTAAAAAGACACCCTCAAAATACCCACTAGTGCCTTTCAGCTCAACTCCCCAAAAACATTCTTTTAAGTGCCTAGATAGAACCTCATGTCACAAAATATACTTTAATCAATGAAGTTATTTAGTGCAGTAATTACAAAGCGAAGCACATTTTAATTTATGAAATATTCCGAAACATGCTTCTATTTTGAGACTTTGACCCCGGATCAGGATTGTGTTCTAAATTTGCTCACACGAGTTTTGCAACTTAAATTATTGCCCAAAATAAAGATAGGTGAATTTTGTGGCATACGTAACTTATCTAAACACCGCAAAAAAATATTGTTTTGGTAAGGGGAAGGCTTCCTTTACCCCCCCCCCCCCCCCCCCCCCCCATTTTTTAATGGGCTCACCTTTAAAAAAGACGAGGGTGTTTAGAAATGTTTCTTTTAAAAAGCCTGCATACTTCCCCTATGTGACATCTCCTTATCTGCCCCCTTGTGGACGTTGCAGGAACCAGCCTCCGCCGGTGGACCAGAAGCGCCGGAGGAAGTGGTGGAAGAATTCCCGTTGCGCTGTACTGTGACCGACGCCACTGCTGCAGGGTCGATAGCTCTCCCCCTCTTTTCCTCTCCCTCTTTGCCCTCCCCGTCTATATTGAGTGTTAGCAAGGACACCTCGGAGGGGCTTGCAGGGCGTTCGCGAGCGCACATGCGAGCGTGTTGTAGTGGCCGGGAAGGTATCTGTGGGTGCGGACACCGCTGCGCCGGATGCGTTCCTAAAGGGATCTCTCGAAACGTGTGCGTGCGTGTTTGTACTTGTTGCGTGTGTGTGTGTGCGCGTGTTTGTGGATAGGGCTGAGACAAGCTTTTTAGGGCCAGCATATTTTTCCTTTTTGGAGAAAATAATCGGTGTGTGGTTTCTCTTCCCTCAATTTATTTATTGGTAGACGGTAGAGCCACTGAATAGGTGACGCCTAGAGTACCGGCACTCCATTTCCCAGTTGTCCCGTGGGCACAATAATTTTGTTGCTCGGTACAGAGCAGGCGATATTGGAAGTCACGATTTGAAGATTCGACTTCCTGAACTTTACATGCAGCAAGGAAAGGCTTAGGCGGTATCATTTTTCTAGTGTTGTACGAATATTCAAATTTTCTGATAGTAGTTTCGAATAATAAGCTATTCAATATTCGCTTCGAGATGGACTGCGACATTCGTGCTTTTTCGAAGTGTTGATCGCGGCAAGCTAACCCCGTTGAGTGCGCTTCTTACCGAGCACATCTGCACTGCGGGGAAGAAATACCTGCAGAGCTTGGGGGCTCCGAGGGGATTGCTTCCCCACAGTGCTCCGGGGCTTTGTGAGAAGCGCACTCAACGGGGCTAAACTGCCGAAATTATGCAAGAGCATGCTCTAGGCAGTGATGTCTTGATATCCTGTGCTCGTCATTCATGCTTGTGTATTTTTGTTTTTTTTTGTCAGATTTGAACAAAGAATATTTGCACATACCAAGCAGATTTATAAATCGCCTCAATTAGGATGGCTGTCACAATTTTGTCGTTTACATGGCATAGTTAATAAATATAGCTATATAAAAATTAACTGAGCTTAGGAGAGGACAAGTGCAAGCTTGTGAACAACCTGCTCAAGTTCGGGTGAATTTTCGTTTAAACACAGGGCAGAGTAGTTCAGACACTCGAGAAATTATTATATTCAATTAGAAAATAATTGTCCAAAACCACTGTTTTCTACTAGCTCAAAATGAACTATTCGTGCATGACTACATTTTTCTCTACCGCAGACGGTTTTATCAATTTTAGACCACGGAAAACCCTTTTCCGCTATTTCAGATAAAGCTTTAGATAGCTGGAAAAAACAATTTTAACCACCAAGATGGCCGACATGTCGCTGCTCTGAAGCGTAGCTTGTTAAGTGGCTCTAGTATAGAGAAATACCAGACTTCCTTACCTCTGGTGCTTTTTCTTTTTTTTTAATTTTTCTAATAAGTAGAGGAGGTTATATGGAGCTTCGTAGCCTCCCCGAAAAGTTGCAGTTTCTGTGTGAGGAAAAGCAGTCATCTAGGATCTCTGGAGAGCCAAGGGCTTAAGTTGCAGCTCTAGGAAACAGGCCTTGCGTTTGGGGTCCATAATTAATGTCATTGTTCCTCAAGACGTTTTCTTGCAGAGTCTACAGCAGCTCATCTTTTACAGTCAGTGAGGTACCATTCCATTTTTGCATTAAGGCAGCTGTTTTTTTTTTTTTTGTTGTTTCTTTTAAGTGTGAGTGTTGTGAGTGAATGTGCATATATACATATAAACACTAAATGTGGTCTTTACAAGGCTTTGTACATCATTTGTTTCTGGTCACGCTGAGCTAATTTATTGCGAACCGAAAGTGTAGCTTTTAAAACCGAGGCACCCGAGCATCGACTGCGTTTTAAAGTTGTTCTCCGCGGCCTGTTCCTTTGTCACCGAGGTTTTAGTCCTATTAATATATTGGGTAGAGAGTGCTGGGATGTCGATTGCCCTTCAAAGAGGAAGCATGTGTTTCATTTGAGCGGGATGTGTTTGTATTTCCTAAATGCCCCCGTCCACCCTTCCTCTCTCTGAAAATGAATAAAGGGTGGTCGTGTTTGAAACAAAATAAGCTCTTTATTGGGCACATGCTCGTGCACACATGCACACACACACACACTTCACTGCTTCCCTTTTAGGAAGTCAGTTTTGCACGATTGCGAGAAAATGCAACACTAAGGACCCCTACATTAACACTTGGGTGAAGATGTCACAAAACACTATAGAGATAAAACAAGATTTCGGGCACATGTGAGAATGAGGATAGTGACTGAAAAAAATGCACACCTGTTGGTGACTAGCGTCTGGTGAGTGGATGATTTGGAGGGGGCGATGGGCAAGCTAGAGTTCATCCTTGGCCGATGTGGCCGCTTCTTCGGGTTTGAGCTTGAACTTCTCTGGCAGTGGTGTGCTGAGGTTCTCCTTGACAAACTTGATGAGGGCAAAGGCCTTTCGGATGCCGCTGAACGGCCTCGGGTGCTGCTTGTCCACCGCCGAAACAAAGAAAATGGCTGGGTAGTCGTCCATCTGCAACAAACGTGGAACTGCCTAAGTTTGATGGTTGTCTTTAGTTGGGCTCCAGCCACAGAACAAAACTGCTCTCAAGAGGCGTGTGGAGAGGTGGATATAGAGAGAGTTTGGCCATTTGTTGGGAAGCAAATAAGGAGGCACCATTGGCCGAAAGCGAGCTGGGCGTATTCCAGGGCGTCTTCACAAATTTTGAATGCGTCCAGCCAGAAGCCACGAATAAAATCCTGGCAGTAGTCGCGAGAAACAAAATTAAAAATTCCGAGGACAGCTAAGCACTTCTTATGAGTTGTGAATGCAAAAGCATGAATGTAGTTCTTCTGCTCCCTTAGTTGGTTTGCGGTGTACTGGTGTGGATGGCCATGTTTCGCTACTGCCGGGGTTGCGGCCAGCGATGACATAGATGCCTCAGGCACCGGCATGTTCCTCGGCGCCAAGATGAGCAGAAGCGCCCGCCTGCCCCCAGCAACGCCTGACACGGGAGCGGCAGCCGAGCGCGCGCTCTTGTGATTATGCCGCCAATGGCTACCTAGGAGCCGTTTTGCTCAGCCAATGAAAGAATGGGCATTTGTTTCGCGGTTAGAGACGCCGCCGGCTTTGCTCCATGGGATAGTTAATGCTTTCGCGTTAATACGTGAGTCGGAGTAATTCTCTGTGACTGAAAATATGGTGCTGGTGATGCTTCCATCACCGCCATGCAACATCATGGTGGAAGATATATAAAGATATAAAAAGCGTGCGTGACTAGCAGAACAATTGACGTAATCTGTACGCCAGGTGCTGAGGGCCAGGAATCTGCCATCCAAGCGGTCAGACTCCATCCGAGCAAAACAGAGTCTCAGCGGTACATTTCTTTCCTACATTCCTTTGCATGATAATAATCTAAACACTGCATGCACCATATTTTCAACCATGAGGAGTTATTACCATTTAACTCTTACGCACTTATCAAAACCGTTTCTTGCTACCACCGCTTGGGGATTATTTCTGGCTTTTGGTTGGACAAGCGAGCATGTCAGGCCCTCGTTTTGTGTCTGGTGCACGCCCTGGTTCTGCCCGCTCCTCCCATTGACCAGACTATATATACGGCTGTGATGCTAGCGGCTCTGCCCCTTATAATGGATGGTAGCTTGTGCCACCTAGCATAGAAACCAAAAGTGTGATTCACCCCCTTGCCTTTCTAAGCCAATTTGCTCCCACATTGCATTTTTCTATCACCATGCAGTGTGGAATATCGCCAGGATGACCTTTGGGGGTTGGGCTCGTGCCGCCTTTCCCCGATGAGGGAGTCTCCAATTTTTCTCTGGTCAAAGCTAGTCACCATCACCTCAACACTGGGCCCATTGGGAGACAGGGTTGAAACTTTGGCTGTAGTCACGCGGGAGGGAGTTCAGACTTTCCTCTGTCCCGTCCGTCCCCAGCTGTGGTCGTTAGTTTTAATTCATTCCATTTTCCCTAGATAATTTTCACCAATCCAACTTACTTTCTTTGACTAATCTTTTCTTTCTATATTATAATACTTTCGTATGGGGTCATGGTTGCCAGATGTCGCGGTTTTTTCAGAGGGCAGTTTACGTCCCTCATTGAGCGAAATGGCGGGGCCGTTCTCCTTAAATCAAACCTACCATAGAATACTGAGCATGTGCCCATGCTCTAGTAAATGCCCACCCTCTACTTCTGTAACAGTAGAAAAATAAGCAAGTGACACATCAAATGCCCATCCCGACTTCCAACCCCACCTATACTTTGTTTCACCTCACGATAGACCGCAGCAAATGCTACAAGCAAATCCAGCACGGTGAAACATATTAAGTGACTACAAGCCCTTCCCAAGGTCATGCGATGCTCGCAAAGCATTGGGTTGCCTTCAGTGGTTTGTAGCGTCCACTGTAGTTAATTGTAAAATGAAACGGAGTATAGACGAGCTCGGAACAGAGTATAGGTGGGCTCGGAGCCTTGTTATCTATGGTTGGTCACAGGCTAAGAATGCATCAGCATCGAGCATGTGCTTGTTGCCTTTTACCAAGCTTCGACTGCAAGTGCCACAAAGTGCTATCGAAGGCAGAAGGCTTGCACTGGAGGCATTCTCAACCTGTCGCCGACTATGGGAAATGGTGGCTTGCATCGCCACAAGTCGTGGCACCTTGTAAGTGGTCGGGTAGTCGTTGAGGGTGGCGTCTATGATGGCCGCCTGGAATGCCCCGGGCACCATCCACTCCATCCGGAGGGCCGTCTGGGCCACCTCCTCAGCAATCTCGTTGCACATGTGGCAGTCTGGGCTGCGGAACATGATGAGCGTGTCCTTGTCCGACGACGTGATGAGCGAGTGGAACGTGGAGCCGACCACCGTCAGCACCCTGGGGTTCTGCTTTTTCGGCGGAAGCTCGGACCGGATGTGCTGCTTCAGCTTGCCTGCAACATCGAGCACGGTGGGCCGTCTGAGCATTGTCCAAAAAGGCTGTGCAACGAATGAATGGGAACGTTCCGTATGCTGCTTTTTGCTCCTGCAGCGTCTACCATATGACGCTGCGGAGAGTGAGAGAGACTAGCGTCGCTTGCCTTCCCTCACCCGTTTGCCTCTGTCGTCTGTTACGACCAATTCTATACAGCCAGTTCCCAGAGTTCCTTTTGGCACTGCACATTTAGCAAAAATGTTTCTGCAGCCTGTTGAGTTGAATGAAGTGTGGGATAAAACGTGTCTTACTGGTTTTACATAATCTTTTAGTGCAAATTTTTTTTTCTTTTTGAAACATAAATAATTTTTAAGGAAAGAGAAGTGGTGTAAAAAAAAAGAAAAGGAACAAGAGTGCAAACTGCGCTCTTGTTCTCGCTTAGGAAGGCGGTACATTATTTTATCGAGAGTTGCATGTTTCAAACGCCAAAAGCTTAGTTTCTTCCTTCAACAACCAAATCTTGCAAGAACTACTTTGTGCGGTGCATGAATAATGCGCAAAACTTTCTTTTTTTCTTGGTGTGACAACATAAGTGTTTTACCAGTCTGCAGGCCTAGATAGAAGCACTTGGGGGAGGATTGGGATTTCCCAATGCATATATCTGAAATGGAACTTTTTGTTGAAGTGAGATGGAGATTAAGCTTTTCTAGGCGGAGCTCCAGTGTAGCAGTAATTTTTTGCACCAGCTAGGAAATTAGCATGCTTCCCGATCAGGAAAGTTTTTGCTTCACTTTCCAACATTATGTGGCACTTGTAAATCAGCAACAAAGTTGTCATGCCACCACGAGCATCATCTTAGAAGAGATGATGAGTCCTTAAGCTTTACGAGAGAAGCATTGGCTTGCGAGGCACAAGTCGAGCCTGATCCAACGTTGGTCTTTAATCCGTTACCTTCACATTTTTTCTAGTGAAACACTGCAAGATGCCTTGTGCATCCAAAGACATTGTTGCAGCATGCTAGTGCACAGGCCACTCACCCTGGAGCACAGATTCTACAAAGTTGCGCAGCGTGCCACTCTTGAAGTCGTCAGTGGGGGGCATGCGGTAGCGCTCGTTCTCCGACTGGTACATGCCCGCGCTGACCTCTGCCCCGGTGTCCTCCAGCGCCAGGTGCTTGAGCTCATCCTCAAACTCCACCTCATTCGAGATGGCAAAGGTCACCCGGCCCTTGTACTGCTGGGCAACCTTCAACACCTTGTTGCGGATGTGCTGGGTGTCTGCAGGCGTCGCATTTCATGCTGGTAAGGCAACGCCGAGCCTGCCCATGGCTCTGAACAAACAGGGTGGCCTTTTTGTGCAGTTTACGGTTTCTCTCTCGACACTAATCAATGTTCGCCGCAAATCCTGTTTCCATGTGCACCACTCCCCCTTTTCCAAAGGTTCGCCTGCTGCTGTTCAAAGCACCGCAGTTTTGGAGACTGGTGTTTGGGTAACTACGGTATACCATATTTTCTGGACTATTGCAGGGAATGCACTGGGTGCAGACCAGTGGCGTAGCCAGAAAATATTTTCGGGGGGGGGGGTGTTGGAAGGTGCTGATGCAATCACACACACAATAAAAAAAAAAGAAATATATGTATATATTTATTTATTTATATATAGTAAAGTAAAATTTTAGGGGGGTGTTCTGACACCTGAACACCCCCCCCCCCCCTGGCTACGTGCCTGGTGCAGACTACCTGAGAAAAACTTATTTTTCAGTCAAAATTTTTTTTGTGGACTGTACATTGGTTGCAGACTATAGTCTGGAAAATTTGGTACTTCATAGAATACACGGGTTCTGAAGCACAGCGTCTCAATGGTGCTTTTCTAAAGAATACCGTTTCGAAGTACAGCCACTAGTGATGCTTTAAACGACGAGTAATGGCATTAGGAAAGAGAGGGACGTTCGCTTCTTCACAGGGGTTCTGGAATCAAGTTAATCTAGAAATGTTGGCTCTAACCCTTTCACTGCCAGACTTGTCTTTGGAAATCGAAAACTGCAAATGTTGGTGAGAATATTCGAAGCTGCAGGGGTTGCCATGAAGAAGTCTTAGCAAGTAGCTGAAAACCCTTTTTAATTTGTTTTCTAATGTGCCAAACCCTCGTAATGCTTTGTACCTATCATTGAGCGAGCGAAGAATGCAAGCTTCCATCATGCTTGTCTCCCACCACCAAACTTTGTTCTCAACATAGCAGTCAAATTATGACTGGATAGCATTGTATGGCGCAGTCTATACCTGGCTTGCACGTGTCGTCGGTGCATCATGCTGGTAGTCGTTCCTACTTGTTCTTGCCAAGAAAAACAAATTTGATGGCGCGAAATGTATCATCCCGAAGATGAGTGCTCGGCAGCAAGGCCAGCACAACGGCTGCTGATGCGACGTAGGTGCAAGCTACGGTGATATCCCGACAGATGCCCCACCTCCAAAAGATAACCCGCCGGTATCTTTTAGCATGATTCACTATTTGTTTTCAAGAACACCGAAAGATAGCTTACTTTTAGTAATTGCGAGGCCCTGGCGAACATTGACCTTGACAGCTAAGGTGTTACCTAGCCACGACGGGAGATAAGTGAACATTGCTGACTGGGAAGGATGATTGTCTGGCCCCCACTCTTGTGATCACAAGTTTTGCAGGTCACAGAATTTAAAACTAGCATTTTCTCAGCTCTTCATTGTCGCACTCCGAAAGTTAACTTGTCGTAAAATGCCATGCATTCGCTCATTCCACACTAAGCACCCATCCCTAAATGTAACATCTGAAAAAGTATGTGCAGTACGAATATAGATAAAATATGTGACCTAACAAGCGCCCATCCCCCACTTTATTGCGATTACCTCTAAATTTTGAATGGGCGCTTGATCGGTACTTTACGGTACTCCTTAATTTCACCCGATTTGCTTTCGACTTTTGGGTGGGCAATCCCTCGTAATATTACGGTATGTGTACAGGAGGGTGCACAATGTTCCCGTTGTGAGCCAACCGACTTACCGTCCCTGTTGTCGAAGCTGAAGTCGACGTCGTAGTACACCACCACCAGGGGGAACTTGGTGATGTATTTCCACAAGTTTTCTGCAGTGCGGTGTCCAACCAATGGGTAGAGGTGCTCGTCCACAAAGCGCACCATGTGGTCTTGGGTGGCATCGGACTGAAAATATTTGTGCGCTTGTTTGGTCAAGGTCGAGCAGCGATGCACGTCCTTGGACTCTTTAAAATGACGCCTTACCTTGCTTAACGTGAAGAACTTTTCTTCATATTGAGACAGCAACAGGTCGGGGTGCATCAGGACGAGCGAATCCAGAGGCACCTTGAAGTGCTTTGCGATGTCGTTCGAGTAGGTGTGCAAAAACAAGTGTTTCCCCCTGAGGGCATTCGCTGTAATAGCAGGAGGAATACATTTTGATGGATTATATACGTCACTCTGTAGTAACTGATTAGGTGAGAATGATAAAGCAGGGTTTCAGTTGTCCTGCCTCCAGCGCAAGCTTCCTACCTTCAGTGATGCTTCGGCGCCTTGTGAGCCTCGAGCGTGCACCGCACTCAAAGCACAGTGGAAGGCAACGCGCTTGTGCTGGAGGCCGAGCATGCGATCTAGATTCCCTGTCATTCTCGTTCTGTCAGTGACTAGATTTTAAGGTTTCAAAGCCATTTAGACTGATCAACAGATTCCAAGGTTATTATTGTCTCCCAACGAAAAAACCCGGTTTCTGGAATCTTTCAAAGGGTGTGTGGACGATCCACACTCCAAGAAAGCAGATTTGTTTTTAGCCCCGTGGACCTCTCTTGCCATTACCTGTAGCTTCGTACTCCTTGTAGAAGGGACCTTTCTTCTTGTTGAGCACGGCCAAGATCGTAGTGTCTAAGGTCCCTTGGACCTTCTTCAGCTGCTTCAGAGACGTAACCTCTTTGCTCGGGAATTCCGAGAGGTGCTTCATGTGATTCACAATGCCTGCGGAAAGAGAGCCGTCCCTTTGCGTCAATTGTTGGAAGCTAGGGTAACGATAAGTAGATTAAAAAAATATGTACTATTTCTTTCTCCATGGCAAATTTAATATATTAGTATTTAAAAATATATTACCGTTTCACTTACCACATCATCCAGGATCAATTGCACCGGACCAGCTAAGCAATATAGATTTAAATGCAGCATTCGAGAACATTAATTTTTATCTCAGCCAATACAAGACTGAAAATCACTTGAAAATGATCTAGCATTTTTTTCACTTGCAAAGTTTTCTGCTGCACTTAGCTTAATTTCCTAGACTGCTTTTTCTGTGTTCATATTTTTTTGTGGGTTTTTTACATTGTCTACCACTCGTTTTATGACTTTCAGTGGGGAGCCGCCATTTCGGTAAATAAATAGAAAATAAAATGAAATGGTTCTTCAAATACAGGTGTTGCACAAAGCTGCACTCATATCACTCACTAGTCATATTTTGTCTTTTGCCTCATGTACATGCATCTGTCCCAAGGCCTGCTAGCTGTTGTGGGTGCACATTAAAAGGTGAATGGATCAATCGATTGAAAAAGTCACCTGTTTCCTCTCGGGGCCCGTTGTAAGGAAACCTTCGGCCCTTGCGGTACACGAGGAGCGTGGGGTAGCTCTTGACCTCATGCACTTCGGCTAGGGTCTTCTCCTTGGTGGCATCCACCTTGGCCAATGGGATGCCATAGTCCTTGAGCCGGCGTGCGGCACGCTCAAACTCCGGAGACATCCGTCTGCAGTGACCGCACCTGGGCGGGTTTCATGCGTTCATGTGATAGTGCTTCTGCATGCCAGTGACTGGCACTTGGCTGAGATCTTGAACGCTAAACTCTCTAAATGCCTCTGAGAGTGCCTAAAGGGGGAGGAAACCTCTTACGAATGTGACCACTTCTAGGTTATGCTACTGACTGTGATATGGTTGCTGCACCAAAGTGCTCACCCTGCTACATTTTGCCAAAATGTGATGAATTTGTGCCAACATTGTGCCAAAACGTAATTTCCTTTTATTAATACTGAAAATATAATAGCATAGGCCCCACTACATGGCCAGATCGTTACCGTAGTCTTGTGTGAATTTTCAGAACTTTCGATTATTGTCTTAAATATATTTCTTACGCGTGTCAAAAAATAATATTTACATGAAAAAAAAAAAAAAAATTTTAAGAGCAATGAATGTGGCAAAAAATTTATTTGGAATTCTACGGTCAAGGTCCATGACGTCACGGAATGGTCCGTGACGTCCTCAACGTGACGGCGAAGTTTCCACCTCAACGTTTCCGCCCCAACGTGACGGCGAATCCGATCCACCTCTCCTCCACGTGCCCGAAATGCCAAGAGAAAAGACGAGGGGAAAGGAGGTGACTACCGACTAAATTGTGTCTCGCGCCGTCAATATTGCACTAAAAAATTAATTTTTTTTTTACTAAAATGAATTTCTTGACACGTGTGTCCCAACCAAACTGTTTAAAAAAAAAAATTTTTTTTTTTTTTCAGGGGGGTTGTTTAAACAGGATACTTCAGAACGCGTGAGGCGACACCTTTTCGCCACATGATGTGAAAGCTGTAGTCTGGCAGTCCATCTTTTGTTAGGACATCCACCAGGCTAACATCACGGCTTTCCTCCTTGCCTCTTTTGCCTTTCTTTGACGTCGCCGCTGCTCATCGGACTTGACGTCACACGCCACCTGCCAATGGTGTGCCTGTTGCCTCCTCGCATCCTTCTCTTTCCCGTTTTCGGAACTTGAAGAGCAGCGGAGGCCGGCTGACCTGGCCTAAGAGCAGCAAACAAAACCACGAAACTTCCACGAGCCACGGGAAAGGGTAAGAGGGGGGGGGGGGGGGGGTGCACATTTTTTTTTTTTTAGCCATAAACGAAATTTGAATTACTTTCAATCTATCCGAGTCAAAAGCAGTCTAACTGCACGTAAGGTAGCAGTAGCACAAGGCTACCAAACTACAGCCTCTCTTTTGATTTAAAATGTGTTCCATTTCCCTTTTTGGGAAGTACTTGTGTGACTTGTAGGGAGGCGGGTGAGTGTGTGTCTCTGGAGGGGAATAGACACGAGCCGCATTTTAACACGCTTGGAGCCGCATGCGGCTCGCGAGCCGCAGCTTGGCCAGCCCTGCTTTAGGCCTTCGTGAAGGACAAAAGTTGACGTTCGTTGACGGAGGGAAGCTTACTCCCGAGCAAAACAAATGGACAGAGGCGCGGATTGCCATTCTTTATACACATTTGCAAGAAAGGCTCCTTGCGCTGCCATTGTGAGGCACGTCATTGGGGTTGGCAAGGACAAGATGGCAGCATCTGCTGCATTGCCGACAGCCAGCGTTAGCGACACACTTACTGTGTGTCACTTACGGTGCTGTAACTTATTGTGCGTCGTGTCGGAATGCAGGAGGAGGGATCCACACAGAATCATAGCATCAGACATTGTGTGAGGGGGCATGTTTAAGGGTTGGAGCTGACTTTATGACGATAGCAGTCTCTGTTCCAGCACGTCGTGGAAGCCAGAGCTGCCACAAGCGCAGACATCATTGGTGCGGCGGCCATGCGGCTTGTGGTGTGTTCTGATAAATGCCTTGAGACTTCAGATATCTAAACAAAGATGAAAGAGCGTGTTGGTGAAAATACGGGAGTCAAAGAAAGAATAAAAACACTTAAGGACAAGGACAGACAGCACAGTTCTTTCAACTAGCAACACACATTTACTGGTGTCTCCTTCAATAGTGCTATCTTCTTCCTAACGTTTGAGATCTCAAACGTTAGGAAGAAGATAGCACTATTGAAGGAGACACCAGTAAATGTGTGTTGCTAGTTGAAAGAACTGTGCTGTCTGTCCTTGTCCTTAAGTGTTTTTATTCTTTCTTTGACTCCCGTTCAGATATCTTTATAATTACTTTTTATTTGTTACTGGTTTAGGTATTTTATTTCATTGTTTGTTCTCTTTTGTGGTCAAAAACAACACCTGTATGTTTTAAAAATCATTTTTGGTTTCTCTGCACTCAATGGTGTATGCTTCAGCAAGATACGCTTAGCCACATTGTATGACAAGCAGCGAACGTCCTGGCCGGAGAGTTGGTCCGCCTCACCTCGGCGCACAGTTTGAGGTTAAGCGGGGACCCCGCTTGCAATGGTGTATATCGCGGAGAAATTTTGCTTCATGCGTTCTTGAAGTGTCCTGTTTGGAGAGCCCTTTAGATAGCACTGTTGAGGGTGCTTCTCACCGTGCACTTGTGCCCGGCAGTGAAGCAAGAACCACAGAGTAGGCAGCAGGCATCCTGATTTTTTGTATCTTACTTCACCACAGTGCAGCCACGTGCTAAGGGGAAAGCACTCCTCCAGAGCAAGGTGTTGCACACACAAATGTTATATATATATAGTATATATATGAACTGGGCAAATGGTGATGTAACATTTCTACCTTGCAGTAAACGATTAATACTGAAACTGCAGCTAATATATATGATTGACTGCAATATTCTGATGACTTTTTGTTCGAGTTTGCTAGTATACCTGTGTATTGCGGGGGGATTTATATAAACTTCTCTATAAACTTATTTTTTTTTATGGTAACTCTCTGCTTTGGTTATTACCTTTACATAGACTCCATGTGTGTGATGATGGCACAGTGAAGAGAATGAATTAAAGCTCAGTTAGCTAGAGGAGGGGATAGGAATTTGGGAATAACCTTAATGAGTTCGACTGGATTGTTTCTAAAGAAAGATTAACTTGGTTGCTCAATATAATTCTGTTCTAACCTGACTTCCGTGGAATATACTATGTAATTTACCTTTGGCTACCTAAAATAACCATTCACAACAGTTTATACTGTGCTTCATCTTTCAGTACATTGTTGCCGTGCCTGATACTTCTACATGCAGCAGCTAGTTCTTCGTTTGAGGGAGTGAAACCTGTTGTGCAACTGATGCTAACAAAAAGCTGTACAGAAGAGGGAAGGCAAAGTAGTCAATGTTTTTTTATGGACAAGCCAACAGATGCATCTTGACATATGATATTTGCTGTGGTAGTAATGAAAATAAAGTGTACATCTATGACAAAGACCGATCACGTCACCGTATTGATGTCACCAGCTCTTGGTAATGCAATTTGGCCGGGGCCATAGTATTATTATGGGTACATGATCAGATTTTACACATCATTATGACACATACCATACAGTATTATATATTTCATTCTGCTTTCCAGCATGTAAATACAGACCAAACAGCCTTGTTGTTTTTGTTGTTGGGTGTCTTGCATCTTTATTTTTAAGCTTGCATGCCGTGCTCGGGGTTGTGAAAAAGGATTCACCTTTGCCTTTTTCTTTTATCACTCTTGATAAAGTCGAATTTAGAATTACAATATTAAATATGTTCACATGTAAAACAAAGAGGTTTTCAGGAGAAAAGTAAACTTGCCATGGAGCATAGAAGTAAACCAGTATAATCTTGGCAGCGTTGATGGTTGGGGTAAAGGTCTCGGTTGTGAGCTGAATCGTGGCTTCTGGTGGCGCCTTCCATGTTGGGTCGGTTCTCTCCGACACATAGTCTACAAGCCCTGCAAGAATCACAGGCTTGATCAGAGACACACCTTGGAGACATCCATTGACAAAGACCGATCTGAGGCATTACACATTAATATATATATATATAAAAAAAGGTTGACGTGACATATAACTGAGATGTGCATACCTTCTGGGTATTATTTAAGCTAGACGCTTTAACTTGAACAAAATAACTTGAATTTTTTTCAGTTAGGTTGAAGAAGGCTTCGTTACCTAGCTTAGTTTTGGGTTGGACTAAGTATATGTGCTTGGCATGTGCCATAATGGTGAAATCTGCAAAAGTGCACTTTTAGGCAAAAAGCACATGTGCTTTCCACGTAAAACTACTTTACTGTTTCGTGAGGTTTACCCTGTTGTGAGAATAGCTATTCTGCAACATGTTGAAGCGTTGTTTCTTGACGGATAGCCGGCACAAAGAATGGTCTCTCTTTTTATCTTCAAGCAGAAAAAAAAGAAAAAGAATGCTGACCTTCGGCAGAGAAGGTTCCCTCGTACTCCGTCATCTTGCCCCTGTGAGAGATGAACAGGGTTGGGTACTTGTTGACATCAAAGCGGTTCGACAGGGCCTGTTGGACGGTGGTGTCTATCTTGGCCAGCAACACTTGGGGCTTCTTCTCCCGCAGGATGGTGGCAGCCCTGGCGTACTCGGGAGCCATATTTTTACAATGCACACACCTGCAAGGAGAAAAGTGATATTCCATGGGTGTTTCGACCTTTCATCTCACCCTGTGACTGATGCTGGATTTTTAGTTTGTTTTGTTTTCCACTGACTCGCGTATGCACTTACCATGGCGCGTAGAAGTTGAGCAGCATGAACCGTGTGTTGTTGACGGCTTGGTCAAAGTTGTCATTATTGAGCACGAACACGCCTTCGTCTTGTTTAATATTCATCTTCACCAAGTCGATATCGGTAAAGGTAGGGTCGTTGTCGATGGCGATAACCTTAGATTCCTCCTTTTCCTCCGCCATGTCTTCGGCATCCTTCTCCGTCTTCTCGTCTTCGTCGGACTCATCCTCGACGGTCTCGTCATCATGCTCTGCCGAGCGATCCGAGTCAGCTTCTGGAGTCGTGCCGGCAGATTCGTTGGACTTCTCGCAGGTTGTCGCGTCGCACGTAGAACTTTCCACTTCAGCGTCCAAACTCGCGTGTTTCAGGTTGACATCGGCCCTCGATGTCTCTGGAGAGAGAAATCTCAAAAGGATCAGGACCATGAGGTCTAACAGTGAAGTAAAACGCAACAAAAATAAAATGAAAAAAAAAATTTTTTTTTTTTATTGATATGTTTAAGCCCAATAGCGTCGAATAACTGTGGTGTGTTGGACACTAACCTTGAGCCGCCGGGTCCAAATCTCCCAGAACGCGATCGTAGAGCAAACAGCACAGGATGAGTACCAGGACGGCCTTCATGATGGCTCCAGTCTAGGTTCTGATCGCTCCGGCTGACCCAGAAGCTTCACAATCAAATTCGGATCAAAAGGTCCACGTATGACGGCCTTATTGGTCCAGCATGTCAGGCGCGAGCGCATAACAGACGCTTACTGACATTTGAAAAGACCGTGCGGTGTATGCTTCGTTTCACCTTATGTGCGAGAGAAGGCAAAGCTGGAAGCGCGAGCA
This sequence comes from Ixodes scapularis, assembly GCF_016920785.2. Taxonomy (NCBI): domain Eukaryota; kingdom Metazoa; phylum Arthropoda; class Arachnida; order Ixodida; family Ixodidae; genus Ixodes; species Ixodes scapularis. Next base: position 94,462,202 of record NW_024609880.1, read on the forward strand.
CGGAAGCTCCGTGCGTTCAGGCTTTCCTCGAGCGCGCAAACTGGGGAGAAACGCACAAAGCGCTGGTCTCGTGCTTCTAGCTTTGGCTTCGTTCGCAGATAAATTGAAATGAAGTATAGAACAATAATGGCCCACTTCCATCAAAGGTCGTGCTTCCAACGTCGTCGTCATCGTTGTCCACGCGTAAGTGGTTTCGGTTGTCATTTCTGGTTTCGGTTTCGGTTGTAGTAAAAAAGAATAGAAATTGTGCGTGTGGAGAACACATGTTTTCTAATTACTTGATTTTAAGCAATAAAAAATAACATAACAACAGAAGTTTGTATAAAAAAACATATTTTTAAATGCTCCAGCTTTATAATATGAATTCTAATACCACTATACCTAGGGAGCGCTAACCACGCCACCACAAAGTACGGAAAGTAATTTCTCATTCCATCTTCTATTACAAACTTGTTTATGTATTTCTCACCACTGTTCTTCTCATGTCCCCAATCCCATGCATGTCCCTCTGCCATGTGTTCGCTTCGGAACAACGCAGGTGCCGCGAAATTTGGTAATTTCAGAAATTACTATCAATTTAACAAACCAGAAGCGCGACTCGAAAGGCTCCCCAATGATTTGTCATCCTTCTGTATGCTGAACGAACAGCGCCAAATTGTGGCACTGGATATCGGATGCAACAGCGGTGTACGTATGGAAGTTTTTTTTTTTTACCCTTTTTACGATGTTCGTGTGTGCTTATTTCACTATTTTTCTTAAATATTTTATGAACGCTGAAGAGCCAATACCAACGTCATCTCAAGACCTGTAATCTGTTTATAATAATATAAAGATTTAGAATCGGAGAGCTCGTTAATTTTATTTTATACTTTTGTTAACTGCTCCGTTGGTTTTAAGTTCCGTGTTAAAGTCTTTCACTGTCATCTTACGCCCTGGACGTAACATTCCTGGTGTTCTCTCACTTCCTCTTTTTTTTCCAGGCCCTCACGACACAGCTATACAGAATGCTGACAGCATCGGGCTCTGGTTACGTTAAAGTGCTTGCCATCGACATTGACGAATCGCTCATACAGTGTGCAGAGAAGAGCAACCCTTTCCCCGACTCCATTGAATACATGTGCTTGGACATAATGGCCGACACCAGTGGGCAAGCCATCGCAGACTATTTGGATCGTTACAGTCACAAGACCTTTGACATCACATTTTGTTTTTCGGTAACAATGTGGATCCATCTGAACCATGGTGATGAGGGCTTAAAGAGCTTCTTGGTGTCTGTCTGTGCAAACACAAGGTACCTTTTGCTGGAGGCACAGCTCTGGAAGTGCTACAGAAGTGCCTCTCGTCGAATGAGAAGGGCTAGTTGCGATGAGTTTCAGCATCTGGACACACTGAGAATGAATATCAATGTGGAGGAGAACATCCACAGCTTTTTGCTAGGCAGGTGTTGTATGGAGCTTGTGCAGTGTTTTGGGCAGACACAGTGGGACAGGAAAGTGACTCTTTATAGGAAGCTATGATTCAGGTAACATTTTGTCATAGAGTGGTACTATGTACATATTTGCTAAAGCGACATTTGGTGGTGAAGATTGATGGTTTTGTCTGTCACCGCCACGCTCCACATCTTCGATATTAAATTATAATAAAATATAATAAAATATCCATGTAGTGCCAGAAATTGTGTTGTAGTTGCTTTCGATGTGGTTCGGGTTTGGGTTTTATGAAACAGTCTCATTAATTTATGATTGTATGCAATTAAATGTGAAAGTGCAAGCGAGCTGAACAATAAAGGAAATAATCCCTGAAGAAGGGGAACAAGAGGAAAAAACACAATTCTTTAAACACAGCTAGGTGGCTGGTGCACGACCGAAAAATTTTTCCTGGTTCAGGTATCAAACCTGGGACCTGTTCATTTCCAGTGGAGCAATCTACCAACAAAGCTAACCAGGGGTTAGACTTCGGCAGAGCAAACGGGTTCGTCATAGTCCAGCTTGCTTGCACCTTTGCAGTTAATTGCGTTATAATCATAACCTTAAAATGCAAGCCTTTCACCCGCGTTGGTGTTAGACTGGTGGCAGCTGATAAAACCTGTTTGCTCTACTGACGTCTAAGCCCTGGTTCGCCAACTGGTTGGTAGAGCGCTCCACTGGAAAAAATGGAGAGCTCCCGGGTTCGATACCCGGACCAGGCAGATTTTTTCGGTCGCGCACCAGTCACCTAGCTGTGTTTGAACATTTGTGTGTGTCCCTTGTCCCTCTTGTTCCCCTTCTCCAGGGATTATTTTCGTCATCCGGTCTCAGGGCGCCGCCATCTACCTCAGTGGGGTGCGCTCTCGGGAGCGGCCTGGAGCGGCCATAATCCGATTACGACGCCTTAGCAAGGCTTCGTAATCGGATTATGACTGGTCCAAGCGCACCCCAGACAGGCAAGATGGCAGCGCCCTGAAGCCGGACTTGCAAACGTGTATAACACGGACAAGAAGGAGGAACACACAGGACGAGGCCCTGTGTGTTCCTCCTTCTTGTCCGTGTGGTATTCGCGCTGTTTTTCAAAATGAATTCATACCAACTCGCCCAACTTTCCATTCTAGTAATCAATTTACTCGTGCTATTTCGCTGGATCTCTGAAAGAATTGGCAGTGCTACATTCAGTAGGTAGCGTCTAGGTGGCGTAAGCTACCGCCTGAGGCTCAGCCGGTTTGGGGTTCATCCATCCACGTCGCTTAAATGAGGAGAAAGAAACACCACGCCTACATCTATTCGCATGGCCATCCCATCTGATCCCGAAGTGATGGCGACGGCCAGTGGCAGTGGAATAAGGCACGGGTCTTCGTGGGTCCAAAGGAAAATCAATCTGAGGCCGCAACACAGGGGTGGCCACCTAATAACGGACGAGGTTGTGAAACAAGTGCCGGAAATTTCCCAGTTTGCCGTCGGGCTCTTCCACATACAAAGTAAGCTCGGTCGTGCGTTCGCCAACTCAACTTCCGTGACTTCTCCATCGTTTCGCTTCTTAGCACCGCTTGCGAGGTGGAAAAAACAAAAGACTCGATTTTAGTTATATATTAGGTTATAATTTCTCGTACATAACGCTTCGGCGCGGTGTGAAAAATCGCACGCTATTAACCTTTTTTGTTTTGTCTGTGTGTGCGGTAGGGAGGTCCGCTAACCTCCAACGCTCGTCCTTGAAACGCACTTTCTTTTTTTTTCTTTCCAATGCGCGAGTTTATCTGAGATCACGCGTAACATTTTCCTCCCACTGAATCAGTCCTGTTGAGCCATTTCGAGTGAAGTAAAGTTTGTTAAGCGAGCGGAAGTCGGTACTATATTGAACGCAGAGCTCACGTGCTGCATTAAACTAGCTATGGGATTTCCCCGCTCGCGAAATTTTACTGTCGTTTTCCGCACACGTCTTGCAACATAAATGTAAACAAAACAAAAAATATATATATAAGGAATATTACGTGAGTGACGTGACTTACAACATACGACGTCGCTTTGCGTGTTTGTTTGTTATTATTTGTTGGCTTTGAATGAAATCTTGGTAAGGGGCGATTTTTCTTCTTTTTTTTTCCCCCATTCAGCGCGTTTTGAGCTTTAAACTGCATATTGGTCCTGTGACTACAACTCTAAACAAATAGGACTGCAATCGTAAATTATGCCCTCTACAATGTCTCCTTGAATTACATTGCATTATGACAGTGTATGTGAATCAAGATAAATTTTGTTTGATCTGTGGCTGTCTGCATTAGACGCGGAATAGGTAAGATCTTTACAGTTCACATCCACATACAGATAACATTTCAGTAATGGGAGAAGCAAAAGTCACAAAATCCACGTCAATGACATCTGTTGTCAAGAATATTCACTGTCACTTCTGCTCTTTATAATATATAGGAATCGAAAAAGGTTACAACAACGTGAATTTGCTTATGTGTTGGCTAAAAGGCTTTTGAAGATATTCGTAGCTGTGTTACCTTTTGTGCAAGGGCAGTGCCATTTGCTTCATTGAACAGGATATGTTGGAGGCAAAGTGCACAACTCTGTTTTTGTCATTTCATTTCAGTTATGCACACATCTGCAAGTTTGGCTCTAAATGAGGTGAGATTAGTGCCTTAACTCCTGTCAAACTAGGGGAAGTGTGGTAGTTCGTTTTGGGCATGGGAGCACACCGGAGCTGCACTCTTACTCAAAGAGGTTTCGTTCCACACTTTCTACTGAAAGGATAGTTCAAGCAGTCTGATCTGCACGGTGGCACAACTGTTGTCTCGAGATGAAGGCCTTTGTCGCAATGACGGATGTGATCAGCTTCAGCTGTGCGGTGGTGAGGTGCCAGTGCTGAACGTCGTTTATTTGATTAACTCCTTGTCACGTTGCTGCAGATGCAGGCACTAGCATGCATGCAATGAAAATCAGTTCTCTGTTTGTGTAGTTGTGGCTTGAGGATACCAAAACGTGACACCACCAATGTTTCACATCTTGGGAGTATTGTGCAGTGTTGTGAAAAGCTTTAGCAAGTGCTTTCCATGAACAGACACACTTGCCGCGTGTCTTTGATAGTGCTGCATAGACTTTAAGGGATAAAACATAACATTCAGCATGTGCTTGAAATTCTTTCTTTTGGAGTTTTACATTTTGTAAATTTTGGGGGATACAAACCAGGACTTGTTTCTCTATCTGAACATGGCAAAATATTGGGCTTTTCCAATGCCAATACAGGGTTCTGCTTCAAGCAGGCTGTCTTGACTGTTTTAAAAATGTCAGCTCAATATCGCTATATTAATCATACATCCAATAGAAATGGCAGTTGAAAGACCACCACTTAATTTTTGTGAAGATTTAAAGTGTAACATGATTAATTGAAAACACACTTGGGAACAACTATTAAGTAAAATCAGGTTTGAAAAAAAAAAAAACAACAAAAAAACATGTATTAGGTAGTTATTGTTAGCTGAAATAATGCTAGGTTTACAAACAAAAATGAGATGATTATGCTATTAGATGCAAAGGTGCAAGCGAGCTGGACGAAAATGTCGAAAATAATCACTGGAGAAAGGGAACAAGGGGTACTGAGGACAAACACAGCTAGGGAGCTGGAGTGCGACCAAAAAAATCGAACTGGTCCTGGTATTGAACCAGGGACCTCTCCATTTCCAGTGGAGCGCTCTACTAACTGAAGTAACCATGAGTTAGACGTCAGTAGAGGAAATGGGTTTTATCAGCTGCCACCAGTCTAATACCAACAAGGGTGAACGCCTGCATTTTTAGGATTATGATGATTATGCAATTTAATGCAAAGGTGCAAGCGAGCGGGACAAGAATAACGGAAATAATCCCTGGAGAAGGGGAACAAAGGACAAACACAAATCTCTGAACACAGCTACGTAACTGGAGAACGATCGAAAAAGATTTGTATTTGTCCTTTGTCCCCCTTCTCCGGAGAATATTTTCGTCAAAATTTAGACAAATTGTTTTTTTGCGTAACATTTATTTCTTCTTTTTCTTTTTTTCCTTCTAGAATTGGGACCCTGATGTTAGGTAAGACTTTCTTGCAGACTAATATCCTTTGAAAATCTGTTCTTATTCAACTGCTTGTGAAGGAACGGTCTTCATAGTTGAACTGGTATGGTGCTGAACAAGCAGGGTTCACCATTTTCTGATTTTACTCTTGAATTAAAGCTCTTCAGAGCTTTAATTCATCGCGTACCAAATTTCAAGTTTTTATGGATGGCTAAGGGTCATTGACCCCTGGCAGAAAACCTGGCAACAGTGCGTCTCTGCATGGTAACCATGGTAACACCGAAGCGTTTAGCAGCTGCGTGCCATGGTGAAGGAAAGCGAGTCGCAACCTCGCTGTGCACCAATTGAGCTTTAGCCGCTTCATCTGTTGTTTTAAGGACAGTTTATGCACTCTATAGTAGTCTCCGTGAAGATGCCAACGCACTACTGTGTAGTATGTATAATATACATATAGAACTGTCCGCTGCTGCGGTTGTTTCACGTTTTTGAAACGGGTCCATTGAATAAGTAGAACATTCACCAAATTGAATGAAACAGAATTTTCATGTACATCACAATAACAGCTGAGCATTGCACAATATTGGTGATTCTGTCTGAAATAAATGCATGTAGTTTAATTAAATGGCCTTACCTGTTCTGAGATGGATGTGCTGATTAAAGTTTAGGTACTCGGCAATGCGGAGGGTACCTTTTCCATTAGCCACCCTACCTTGCATGCGGTAAAACGTATGGGCAATAAAGGCTGGGACGATTGTAGAGGTATATGTTCAAAGCACCTTAGTGAAACATACTCCTAGGCTTAACCACCAGGGAGCTAAGCAAAAGTGGGGATGAGAAGGACAAGGCACTCTTTTTTAGCTTAAATGTGAGATAGAGTGCCGATATCTTTTGACATACTTCACTTGATTTTGGTTACTGAAGGCAGACTTGGCATGCTTGATGTGCGAGTCCATTCTGGTAGTTTTACTTAAATGGTCTCTCTTCTCACTACAGGGACGATGTGGAGAATTTTATGAACAAGCTAGTACCAGAGGTGAGCCCTTAAAGGAGTCATGAAACGCTTTTCCAACTTTTTCCTGTTTAGCTTTCCTCCTCAACTCACACTAAATCGCGCATTCTACCAAACAGTTCAAGAAGACGAAAAGAGGGGAGTCCTCTCTTGCTCGGAGTCTCGTCTGTGTACCTGGACCCAGCCACCCTTCTACTAGAAGATTAGCCCGTCGCTCAAAATTCAGACAAAAGTTGCTTCCCCACCCCGTTCACCCCGAAGCTGACAGTGCTGTGGAAGCTACATGCTCATTGGGCCAGCCACACTTATGCCACGTGATCACGCTCTCTTGCGCATGCAAGAGAGCGTGATCCGCAGCCCCCACGCATAAAGAATGAGGTCAGGTGATGAAAGGGAGGTGGCTGATTGGTCCGGCAAGCACGTAGGTTCCACCACAATGTCAGCTTGGGGGTGAAGGGATAAAGTGAGGTTTGGTGTTGTGCGACGTTCGTTTGGGCCCGGTGACGCGCTGGGGGGTCCGCGGATGTACCACAGTGAAAAGGCAGAGAGCTTAGGAAGGGAAGGAGGTACAAAATAGTGCGTTGTTTACAAATTTTCGTACCGAAAGTCAGGCTTTTGACTTCCTACCTTTTTTCTTTTGGCCCACTAAACGACGTGCTATTAGTAAAATCTCAATATAAATTGATTTATTCCAGCCCAAAATCCATTTCATGCGCCCTTTAAAGTCAGCCTTGCATGAACTGTATATATTTCCATGTCTCCCAAGTGTCTGCAACTCTGGTTTCTTTTCAGAACCTTCCCTACCAACATTCCTGTGAGGGCCCAGACGACATGGTGAGTTTCATCTCAACTCTGACAAATCAACCTGTTGACCGTTGGCCCTTGTAGGCAACTCCTTTAATTTTCTGAAGAACGAAGCAGCTCCGCTTTAAGCATTGAGTACATATGGACCGTAATTACAGTGATACCTACACAAAAGAAATGGAATTGCTGCCTCTTGTCCTAGGCAGCTTCTTGAAACATTACAAAGCATTGTGTTGACATTTCTTTTCTGTGTATGGGGTGTCAGCAAGCCCGAACATATTAGAAGCCCCTAAAAAAAATTTAACCTCGGAAGGATGACAGGATATGCCATTGCAACATGGTGTAATACGCCAAAACAACGGGGACAAAAAACGAAGGGAGAACTAGATAGGACGCGGCGTAACTTTCAACTGAATTGTTTATTTGGATGACAGAATTTAAAAAAATTATAAAATATAAAAGCAGGCCCACTTGGCAGAACACCAAAGATATGGTCTAAAAACACCCCCCCCCTCAAATGCCAGCATCATTGGTTCATCAAATAGTAGAATTCTTTATCAGTCAATGACAAAGGTGACACCTGTGTCATGGGCCATTACAAAACAAAAACGGCAAGAGAAATTCCCGAAGCCTTCCTGATTAGGTCCCACCACTACAATACTTGTACAAGCGCTCCTTCTTTGTCATTGACTGATAAAGAATTCTACTATTTGATGAACCAATGACGCTGGCATTTGAGGGGGGTGTGTTTTTAGACCATATCTTTGGTGTTCTGCCAAGTGTGTTTGCGTTTTATATTTTATAATTTTTTTAAATTCTGTCATCCAAATAAACAATTCAGGTGAAAGTTAGGTCGCGTCCCGTCTAGTTCTCCCTTCGTTTTTTGTCCCTGTTGTTTTGGCGTATTACACCATGATGCAAAACCAACTAGCCCAACTAGCCATCCTTAGCCATTGCAACCTTTGAGATAGCTGGCGTGAGGCTGTCTGTAACTTGACTGTGGTGATTATTGTCCAGTTATATAGTATTAAATTGAAGCATCTGAGGAATTACCTGCAAGGTATTTGTGCTTGGGGCCCTTCAAAGTTGCTTCAGGCATGCTGGAAAAATCGGCGGAGGGTAATGGCAACGAGAAACCAGCGAGAACATTGACAGAGAACACGGACATCGGAGATCATATTTTGACGCCCCGTCTCTTGTTTTAGTTGTGATTTTATGCTTTCCCACTGCATCGCTGGTTGTCTGTGCTCGCCACTGCAACACGCCCTTCTATGAGAAGGTTTGACGCTTGATGTTTATTTTTCTCAGTTTATGTTTCAGGCTCTGAACAGCGTGCACCATTAGTGCGGCATGTCACCATTAAAAACAGAATGTCAAAATTGACTCAGGTGTTCTCTTTTAGGAAAAGGGCAACCCCCGACGTCTAGAAACGTTAGATGCCTTTGCTTGTAGAACTCTGGTCCGACGGATGGCCCCTTCACATTTTGCCTGTGAGAGGGCGCTTGCTCTGCGTTAGAAGATACTATCGTCATCATGCACTAGCCTCCCTTCTGCTTTTGACAATGCAAAAGTGCTTGTGAAATATTTTGGATTGTTGTTTGTAATAATGTAATTAAAGCATACTTTTTTTTCTTCATTAATAACACATTTTCGCTGCACATCTGTTGGTGTTGAATAGCGTTCTAGAGTACTTGCCTGCTTTCACGACGAAGACCGTACCCCTAGGAACAACTACTAGCAGGCGAAAACATACTACTGTGCCGGCAGTGCCACTGCTGCAAAAATTCATACGCAACTTCCAACGCCTTTTATTGTACGACAGCTATGGGACATTCCACAACTGACTGCTGTATCTGTATTCGCTGCAAAATTGTTCCACCGAGAGTAATTTTTAGCTAACTCGCATGCCTCAACCATGCGACTTATCTGTACGCGAAATTGAGCTTTTGTGCCTGTTCGCGTTTCAAGAAACGGCTCCAGTTGTGTGCTCGGTCAAGAACACAGGCTGCAGGAAAATTACGAAAATTAAGCAAGCGCTTCTTGAGCCAAGGAGCATGTCAACTCGCTGGCGCTTCATTAAGCAGCCGATACTCGTATTTCAATTTAGGTTTTAGTAGCAATCGAGAAGTCATTTTGATGAATATGCGGATTATGTATTATATTACCTACTATGGTCCCACTAAAGCGATATTAGTATATTCTTCGGGGTGAAATATGAACTTAGTTGACTAACTATTAGGTGAACTGCTGAATAAAAGTATATTTGACAGACAGAGAGATACCACTTAAACTTAGCCAAATGGTTCTAGCCGGTAGAACGGAGACGAATGCAGACAAACTGAGGAGAGTCTTCATCGGAGATTCACTCAGACCTCTCTGCATTGAACTTGACTTCGAATCCTGAACGGATAAAATGAGTATTTTTTTGTGGCCGGTCAACCTGAGCAATGTAGACGTATATTGCTGCTGGCTTCGACAGGGGCTACAATATAAATATTGGAGGCGCGATAGATCCTAATGACGTGACAGTTTCTAACTTTGCGAGACATGTCCCCCACCATTTGAAAGCAGATAATTTCCCTCATTAATCATATGCAGCGAGCAGGTTTTCTGAATCAAGTAATTGCGAAATTAGCCCAACTCCTTCAATGTGGTCTTTTTCGGCGAAAAGCCGCCAAGATGAATAGCCAACGCACCGGCAGGCGTTAGTGGCTCAAATTAACTTGAAGCTAATCGAGCACAACCAAACTCAAGGAAGGCAGCTATCGAACCTTCCCATTCACTTGACTGCAACATTGGTGTTCCCTCCAGTGAAATACTTCGTCTGTCGACCTCAGTCCACTGTTCTACACTCTTATAAAGAAACCACTTATCAGTTACCAAGCAGTCGTCACTTTGAATGTGATTAGAGACAGACGAGAAATCAAAACGTTTTTCCGTGATTCCTCCTTATCCAAAAAATTGAAAGCACGCGACCGTGTGTTGTGGAGTAAACGGGCTTTTAAACACGTGATGCAAAGAAATAATCTACTTAGGCTTCACCACACTAATGAACGCTCAGGCAAACTTAAGAAATTTTCGGACCTTCGTCAAATTACATTGCTCGCCCCCGTGCCGACAGCAGGTGTCCGCGAAAGCCACCAGAGACGCGGCGGGGCGCGGAGCGACCTGGACCGACTGGTTCCCGGTTTTCCCGCTTGGCGGCGTCCATTTTGCTGGAGTCGCGAATAACCACTGGCAGATTAAGAACCTCAGGACGTAGCTTACCTTGTTCATGCTTGTTGCTTCGTCTTTGGGCGTTCTAATCAGCTAACGCAGCCATCCCCTTTGCCACGGGGCGATAACGGGACGCTTGGAACTCGCCACACCCTGCCCCTTTTCCTGCTAGTGACTGTAGTAACACTGGCCCGTGGCACGAGCGTGCCGTTGATTGACGTTGTTGCACGTTTCCCCCAGCCTGCACATATCAAGGCGATCCTGTTTGGATCCAGCCTGTCCATCCCCATCACGGATGGGAAGCTCAACCTGGGTACCTGGCAAGGCATCTGGCTCTGCGAGCACAGAAACAGGGCAGGTACGTCCTCACACAAGCGATCAAGCCGGCGCTCCTCTTAGAAAGACACCAACGAGGCATTTTATCTTGCTCAGGTATTGACCGAAACACGACCTGTCTGGGATCAACAACCAAAAAAAAGAAACATGTTTTGCAAACCAAATTTGTTTTGTTGGTCACGCTTTTCCATTTGGGCTTTCTGGTTTTGGTTTGACTTTGTATGTTTTCCTCGGCAGATAAGCAGCTTTGGAGCAAAATTATTTTTTAAATGGCGTCTTAAAACAGCGTGTAATCAATGCCTTTTGCAAAAAAAAAAAAAAAAAAAAAGAAGTTTACAGTATTGTTTTGGGATGTCAGTGGTTATGTAACCAGGATGCCTAGCGCGGTTTATTCAACAACTTTGCAATGCGTCTGACTTGGGTACCACAAACACACACATAATAGCTGCAAGATTCGAGTTTAGCACGCTTGCAATTGGTGTAAAATGCTAATTTGGCACACATGCAACTGGTAGAAGATGCCAGTTTAATACACACATATGATCGGCGCAAGATGTTGGTTTAGCAGTGCCCTTGGCTCTTTTAATTCGGGGTGGTTGGAAAGGACATCGTTGGAACAAACACTCTATCGTCGTCTTCTTGCTCTCGCAGGCTCAAGAAAAGTGGTGGTGACAATCAATGGCTCTCTCAAAGATTGAAAAGAGAGAGCCCGAGGATGAGCGCTGTGTTTCTCTTCCGAGCATCCGACAGGCAAGAGAACGACTTTGCGGATGTGTTTTCACAAAGAGACCTTCTCACAGCTGTGCTGCCCCAAGTTCCCTGCCAGTGCAGCGACGCAAGCGACCACTGCCATTCCAAACGACGGCGGCTGCGGCTACGGGATGGCCGGACGACCTTCCGGTCGGGGCTGCTCTCACATGCACAGACGAAGGCTCGGAAAGCCACTTTCCTCCTCTCCCCCTCCCTACCTCTCGCGTTGGAAGGCCTCGGTACCGAGAACTAGGGCCATTGTTATGGGGGCTGTCGATTCGGAGCAAACTACCGCATCGGTATTTCTTCGTTGTCTCTGCCCTACTCGTGCGGTTCTTTTCTCATCTTTCTTATCTTCATTCATTTCCGCCTTTCTCAAACGCATTGTTGCGCATTGTTGGGAGTCTGGGCCGGTGCAGAAATGTGTCATTGGCACTTCCCAGCCGACTCGAAATAGTTTTTAGCTTCTGATACTGCCGAGCAGCCAGTGTTGCTTTTGCAGAGTGGTCTATTAAATTTGGCTTCACGTTTTGTTTTTCTCGTTCCAAAGGCCTATGCCTCAGCCGTCTCTTTTCCGCATCCTAGTCAGCCCCGCAGAGCTCAAGTCAAGACGTTATTAACTTGTACATATTTGGAAATGGGGCTGGGACGGGGAGGGGGGGATGTGTTCGCTTACTGGTTGTTTGAAAACTTGGGCGGGTAGCGTGATGCAGCCGGCTGGGGCGGATGGTGGCGAGACGACTTGTGTACTCTGTTGCAGGGTTCAGAAGAGGACAGGTTTCTCCCACAAAGCCCTCCACTCTTTCCACTTTAGTGCAACAAATGCCAAGGAGGAGGAAACCGCCAACCGTGATGAGCAGCGAGCTTTGTGGGAAGGGCTTGTCCTCTTCTTAACTTGCAACGGACCACAGTGCCGTAGCACTCGGTGGTTGTGCAAGCGCTTTTCAGTCGGGGGATTGCCCCAGAGTTGTGCACCTCGCCAGTGAAGTTCCATCCACGGAATGTGCTGGCTTTGCAGGAGTCGGTGGGGAGGAAGGGTTCCCTCTACACAGTCTGTTGTGCCGAACATGCTGGCCCATGCCAAAGAAGTGTTGGCTTTTCCGGCTGTGGTTCTTTCCAAGATCCTGCCAATTCTTTTGTACCTTGCTTGAAAAAAAAGTGCTTTTAGGAGTTAGTTACCTGCACTCATAGTCTCGGGGATTGGGTGGGAACGTGGCAGATCTTTCCACGGAGGGGGAGGCCCTGTAACATATGGTGCACTATTTTTCCCGACCCTTCCGGGCAGATTGGAGGCAACTTTTTCCTTTTGTACCTATAACTTGTTCTTTCCAGTTTATTCGAGTGCCGGTTCTAGCATTTGTGCATAGTGTACAAACGTCTTTGGGGGGCGGGCACTGTTCATACTTTAAAGCGAGTGCTGGCCAGGATAACTGTTGTGCAACACGAGAATGTAAGCAAACCCATCTGCTATTGTTTGTAGCGATCTAGGAACCTAGCTACACTCATAGGTATGAAGACTCGGCTTTGCCGACTGTCTTATTTCTGACGTAAGGTCGAATATAAACTGAAAACCTCTAGCACTACCGACATTTCCTTGTTTTCTCTATCTCTGCCCAAGATACATCTTCATGTAAACATTAATCAACAAAAGCCCCACCTTGGCTTCGTAAAAAATTGTTTCTTCCAGCGTAAAATAAGAGACGGCACATTGTTATGCCACCTAGGCTCTGTCTCGTATGTTCAAGGATGTTCAACACTACAAATTTTTCTAGAGAACTACAAATTGGGAAGCCTTCAACTGGCCTCTGTGCATTCTGTAGGTGAACATATCAGTTGCAGTTTATGTTCTCTAAATTAGATTTTTAAAAGGAAAAAAAGCAATGGTCCCAGTGTACGCAAGCGAAAAGCTTGAAAGTATAACTCCTCTACTATGCACGCTACGTTGTTAGCTGCTGTAAATACGGAGGACGACATTTCTGGCCTTCCCATTGCATCAGCATGTGACGCGCCGGATGACGCAGCGAAGAAGTTGTAGTTGATTGTTGACGAAAAAACCCAGCTGTGCCAACCAAAAGGGGAAATTTTGGAGGGGTGGTTCCTACCATTTCGTTTACTTTTGGGCAGTGCTCCAAGTACCAGCAACAACACACCTTGCTCAATGCCTTGGGAAAAAAAAAAAAAAAGGAGCATCTCCACCCGGTCTTCCTTCTCACTCTTTGCTGTTTTTTTTTGTTTTCTTGGGATCTTTCTCTTGTTAATAAAGGCTCGCAGACATGGACTCCAACCTATAGACCGAGCTTGCAGTATGCATTGTACTTCTGCGGGTCGGTTGGCCGCTGGCAAAAAGTGCAAGCTGAATCCGATCGAACATCCGTAGTATCTCTCGTAGAAAGTTTAACATTGTACAACTATATACTTTGTTTCACATCAAGTCTGACTGCATCCAATGTAGCGCTCCAAGAGCCAAAAGAGCGACACGAAAAGTGTATTGTCACGGCGTTCCTTTCTGTGTTCACCATCACCGGTTGAACCATGGAGGTAGGAAGCTTTTCGAGGCGACGACATGACACCACCAGAGGTGAAGCCTGAATTGTGGACAGATGCGCCCCCAACGGTGAAAATAACCACAGCTGTTTTGGTCACTGTTGGGTGCATGTCTCCACACTTCCGGCTTCACCAATGGTGGCATCGTTTTGCCTCCAGAAGCTTCCTACTTCTGTGGGTTACACCGGTTTAACACGGCGAATGCCTCGTGCTCTTGCACTTTTCGATGCGCACGATGGGTCAATGATGGCAGACTCACAAAGACGAGCGCCACGACGATGTACTTTCAATGCCGTTCAATAGGCCCCACCCAGTCGTGGCCGTGGTCGGGCCTAATGTGAAACAGAGCACAGAGCTTGCACGGCTCTTCTAGTTACGTTGCAGCACAAAACTTGAGCGTTGCGATTGTATTGTCTCATTTAGGCAGTTTTGCTAACAAGCGCCGCATCGGAGTTCGGCCGAGACGCGAACCCACCTTGGCACGAGACTAGCCTTGGCCAAATGCCGATGCGGCAATCGTGTTGAATCTTCATGCCTTGCGTCTGCCCCTGGCCTTATCTGGGAGGCGTTTGCCTGCCGCAATGTGCACACCCTCGCAGCCTTCTTCTTCACTCCAGTTCTGTCGGTTCCTAGAAACCTTTAGATTGAGAACAGCATGTTTTAAAAGTCACACTCTCTACTGTTCGCATTTCGTCCATTCTCGGTAGTACCCCTGCGGACATTGGGAGCCGAAACATTCAATCTTACCTTTTTCTGCGTCTGCAATTCCTATCAGCTCCGTTGCCTATCAATTCGTCTAAGTATGGGATTTGGACTTCGCATTCCACTCCTAGTTTGGACCACAGCAATCAAAAGGCGGCAGATAAGTTTAAGTGTGAAGGGGAACCCAGACCTAGCCTAGCTGTTTTTTGTTCAGGGACCCTTCCAGTGTTTCTAAAAAAATTAAGCTTCGACTGATCTACTAAGTGGCACAAAGGACTGCTTCAGCTCGTATTGTCCGCAACAGTACATGTCAGTCTGAACGGCAGCACCCCAGACGTTTGGAATGATTCCGTTCAAAACTCTCTTAATTACATTCAAATATAACTTATTTATTCAAGATCTGCATTCACCTCGAAATGGAAACAACTTTGAAAAGACATCAAAAAAGAAAAATGCATAAAAAAAAAAAAAAAAAAAAGGGAACCCTTAGAAAAACCTATATGGTGCCCCTTGCCTTGGAACGTGAAATTTGAGGTTGGAAGACTCCACATGGTGACTTTCCGTCACAAAATGGAGACTGGTGCCTCAGGGCCTGCGTCGCTCGAGGGTGAGCCAGACCTCGTCGTCAGTCTTGGTGATGAGGGCGAAGGTGGGCGTCACCACCTGGTCCTGGATGAGCCTGAGCTTGAGTCTGTGGCACAGGGTCGCCAGGAACACCGACATGTGCAGCATGCTCAGGTCCTTCCCTGGACACAAGCGCATGCCCGCAAAGCCGAAGGGACAGTACGCCAGCTCCGGGAATTTCTCGTTGAACCGAGAGCTGTCGAACCTGCGGAGATTAAAATGGGGCGAGACTTTGCTAGCTAAAAAATAAACTGCTGCTCCCACCATGCTGATTCTCGAGAAAATGAGTCAGCATTTTGTGCGGCAAACATTTCCGAAACCTCTGTTCTCCCTGGTGCAAGCAGATCAGGTCGCTTAGCGTGCCAAATGCATGAAGGAGAGTGGTCGCACAGGATTGGTAGGTTATAGAGCGACGGCGTGACGCAACACCTAGCAACCGACATCCAGTGGGGAACAGCGGGGCGAGGGCATACTGGGCGCTGCAAGGCGGCGTTTACAGGTTACCCAAAATGGGTTAATATTTTGTAATGAGCCATCCACAGATTGTCGCCATGAATGGTAAGGAGGGAGAGAGGGGGGGGTTAACACACACCCCAGGGATACAACTGCTGTTCCCCACTGTGTGGCGCCGAAATTGGTGAAGGGGGACATAGCCGGTGATCTTCAGTTGCTAGGTGTTATGTCACGGCGTCGCTCCCAATAACCAGCCAAACCAGTGCGGCCCCCATTGCCATGCGTCCTATCGCCAAGCCTCCCGAAATATAAACTCCGCCGCAATCTGTCGGCGCTTGCAGATGTTTCCTAGCCAGTTTCCACAGCCAGTACGGCTGTGGCGTCATCCTGTGGTGACGTTGCAAGCTCCACACCAGTCTTAGGTCAGTGCATGTACTAAAGCACTAATGTTAACACATTAAAAACAAAAAGGAAACTGGCTTATTTAGCTTGTTCTTGACGTCCCGCTTCCTTATACTTTAAACCATGCATGATACGTTGGAATTGGTGATGTAAAAAGCGCTTGCAGGTGCATATTTCTTGTCCTGTCTTCAAAAAACGCAGAACTCGGCAACTATGCATTCTACAAAGTGAGCCAAAAAAAAGATTTTTTTCACTGCAAAAGGAAGTCCGAGAAATGCCCCACCCTTGAAAGATACCCCTCCCTATTTTTTACCATGATTTGCTATTCTTTTAAAAATGCCGAACGATAACTCATTTTTAGTAACTGCAGGGCCCTGGCCAATGGTGACCTCGGCAGAAATGGTCTTGCTTAGTTACGGCGAGAGATAGACAAACATTATTGGCTGGGAAGGACAGCCGTCGTTGGTTCATCGCCCCTCCCTGCAATCACAAGTTTTAACAAATCACAAAATCATTTTTTTTTTTTTACTTTTGTTGCTTTCTGAAAGCTAATCCACTCCTTAGTTTTACCTGATTTGCTTTCGATCTTAGGTGGGCTATTTCTTGGGATATTATGGTATGCATCCCCAAACGCTCATTCTCCGCCCAAGTGTAGTGCTAGTGGTCCGAACCAAATACCAAAGTTTCAGAACTAATTGGTTACCTTACTCAAAAGTTACATGATTTTTTAAAATTTTAGTAAGACAATGGCGGCCGACGGAGCTCTAGAAGGCATGGAGTTAACCAAACTCTTGCCCCAGCTTCAAAGGGGTCACAAAAATTGTTTTATGACTTTCCCTAAATACTGCTCAAAATGAACCCTTCAGGGCCAATTCGCACGTGCGGCGCAGCACTGAGACAATGCAAAGTCTGCCGCATCAGCACCACCGTCGGCACTGAGTAAGCGCCGTATTTTTTGTGTCCCAAGTAGCGGGTCGCATGCAGTGGAGCGCTGATATGCCACAAAGTCAGCATTGTGTTCCTAGTGCCGAGTTGGTGCTTCGGTAAATGTGTGAACAGGCCTTAAAGGCATTGAACTCGCAGAAAGTTTTCTTTTAGAGCGCAGCTCTTAGGCGCACGTTTCCAGCTTGACCGGTGTCGGCGTAACCACGCGTTGGGTTATGGAAAACATGCCATAATGCAACGCGCGGGTCACACATGACCTGCGCGTTGCATTACAAGACGTTTCCCATAATGCTGCCAATAGGGACCCGCACGTTGCATTATGGAAAACGTCCCATGATGCAACACACGGGCCATGACCCACGTGTTGCATCATGGGACATTTCCCATAATGACGCCACAAGGGTCACAAGCGACGTCACGAGGGTTACAAGTGATGTCAAGCGTCACGTCACGGGGGAGAATGAGAGGTTGAGGATGGAGGATAGGGAGGAGGAGGAGGGGCATACCCTCCTCTCTGTACCCTCGGCTCCTTTTCGTCAAGAGCTGCACCCTAATTTGGCATTACAGGGAGTTCTATACGTCTCATTTTTTACAGCGCCTGCTAAAGCAGATAAATAATAAAAAAACACTTTGCCAAAAAAATAGAAAGAAATTAGCGCAATGTCTCTTTTAGACGAAAACAAAAATATTGCTCCTCCACGGCCATCTAGAGTGTTACAATGTACTCTTATTGCACGACGTGCCAAAACAGACGTGTGTTTCACAATCAGTTTTCACTCAAAACGAATCTTGCAACATTAATGTTACTAAAAAAATTAATTATTTTTATGGTTAGTAAAGTTGGATATTACTCTTAGATGTCACAACTATAAAAGAGGGCAAAATTATAGAGGCAGCCTGGACACAAATTCCGACAGTTCTCCGCCACCGCAACAAGGACTGTGCCGGCGATTGTCTACCGTTCAGAGTGAGTCTCCTATAGTCAATGGTAAGGCGAGAACGGCAGGGAGCAGCTTCAGTTGTCCCACCTCCACCGCTTCCTTCTTTCGACAACCCTTCGACACCTCTACACTTTGAGTGCAGGCACGCAGCCAAAGCACAGTGGAAGGCATGAAGCGTGTGCTGCAGGCTGGGCGTCCGAAAGATGCGCACTCCCCTTCTCATTTTGTCGGCGAGTACACAGCGGGTGTGGCCCTCTGCTCGTGATCGACAGCAGGACATACCTGTGTGGCACCTTCCAGTGGGCTTCCTCGTGCAGGACCACACCAAGGGCCTGTATCACTGGTGTCTGGGGAATGAAAAGAGAACACACACGTTGGTCAACATTCACTGGCACCGCAGAAGCGAGCTAGTGTTGTGCGGGGTGCGACAATATGAGCTGGCCCAGCAGCATTTGGCTGGGGTGGCAGAAAAAGCCAGGTGGGGAGCCTGGGTACGGTGGCCTTTAACGCCGAAATTATTTATGCATTATGTTGCACGACCAAACAGTGCCGGCAACAAAACACAAAAATAATTTTAAAAATAAAAAAATAAAACGGGAAAAGCGAGTTGCATAAAAAAAAAACTCGATCCATAGAATAAGGTTAATCAAGCAAAAAAAAAACCCCCACTAAATTCAGGTAAAAAAAAAAAAATTAAAAAAAAAAAAAAAAAACTGGAAAAGCAATAACGGCGAAAGGAAAAAGGTAAATAAGAATAAGGTGTTCAAAGTGGAATTGCTCAACCGTTGTCAACACACAACTTGATGAAAACTTTTTTTTTTTTTTGCTTATTTTATTTTGGGGTTAAGCAGTCGCGCAGCAACAGCAGTGTTTGGGGAAAGAGTGCACGCTACCGTTCCAACAGCAAACACTCCTTGCCCTCCCTACGTGCGCACATGCTGGCTTGGCGGTCTGCCAGCCCCGCAACACAAGCTATGTGCTCGCCGTCGGCGCAATGTGACCGAAAGAGAAGCGACGGGCGGCCCCGTTTTAGTTCGTTATATTGAGTGTCCCTGCCATGGGAGCTCGATACAGAAAAACAATGCTCCTATACTATTACATGTGATTTTCAAACGGATGTTTGGACTGTTCGGTATTAACAATAATTCGAAATATCCGGGTGTGATGTAACCGGGCTCGACTGTGGAACGTAACATTGTATCAGTAACACCGACAAGGTTTGACCAGAGGAAAATTGGTGCCTCCCTCGCCGGAAAGAAAAGGGAGGGGGTGATGTTTTTTTGGTTTTTCTTTGCCCGATTCCCCAAAGGTCATTCCTGTGATTCCCACACTGCCTGGCAATAGTTACGGGGAGAAATTCGGCTTGGAATGGTGGGAGGAATCATGCCCGTCTTTTTAGACTTGGGCTAGGTGGCGCAAGCTACTACCCGTTACAAAGGGTATAGCCATTAACATCCATCCAACCATCTAGCCATGTAGAGAGAGTCTGGTCAACGGGAGTGGAGCGGCAAAAGTGGCGGCGCCACCAGCACAGCATATTTCCTTTGTGGTGAAGTTGCGAAGTAAGAATGTGCTAGGATGACCTTGAAGGATTCGCGTCGTGCAGCACAGGTATTGTTTTGTTTCCGAATGATGCTGGAAGTACATGAATGTATAATTGTAAAAGAGTTATGGAAAAGGGGAGTTTCAAGGTGCTGAGTGCATTTACTGAGCCAGGAAAGGTGACACTGAAGAGAAAAAGTTTCTGAAACATGAGGCGCAACTGCGAATGTGGGGTGCACGTTTGGGGTTAGGGTCAAAACTCCCACGGAGCCGAATTCTCATTTTTTATAGTCCCCTCCACCGTGGCCACGGCAGCGGTCGCTGTCGCGGGTGCAGTTAAAAGATAGTTTGAGTGTGTTCTGGATGGTCGTCGTCTGGATGTCGCCGTGACGACGACACGTGTGTTGCTCACTCAGTTACGAGGGGTCGCAAATTTCAACTCTAGAGTGCTGAAATGGCATACTTGAATACATCCTTCCCAAGAAATTGTGATTGAAGGGTATTTGTTAAGCTCATTGCTTCTGCTTGGGGCATATTTGTGGTTAGTGGTTGGTCCCAAGAGCTGTCAATCATCATGCCCGAGGTCACTGAAACAATTTCAGCCAATGAGGTGCCTATTTTCCCATACCGTTACGAATTAATGACCAAACTCTCCACATAAACGGCTTGGTGACACCCTACCCTCTACAGGTGTCGCTTTACCACAGTGCAACCAAGCCACAGAAGTGAACTCAGTGGAGCCAAACTATAAAAACCACTGTAATAAAAAAAAAAAAAAAGTTGAGCTGGATTGACAGTTTTATAAAAATAATGTTTTTCTTCCTGTTAATTTTTTTCTCTAACCATAAGAACAAAAAAGATGCTTGTCAGTCAAGACTATGCGGCGGAGACAGCCAATATATTTTTTCTCGACTAAGCGCGGCCCAGTTCTGCTCCACCCCCCCGGTAGCAGAAAGGGAACGTCTTAGAGCCCTGTTCTACGGCTGTTGACGTATGCCAAAGCGTGGCTCGAGCCTTGCCTTCTTGGGGATGACGTGACCAGCAATCTCCACATCCACATCCTGGCACCGGGCCGTCCACGGTTCAACGGTTGCGGTGCGTAGGGTCTCCTTGATGGTCTTCTGAAGGTTGCTGCAAAAAAAAGAAAAAAAAACATCTACTCTTACACGTTTAGTAACAACACTTCAGGCACCTTAAAGGGACACTGACACGCAAATTCATTTTTTTTTATTATCCGAAACGATTAAAAACGATGCTTGGACATTACCTCCAAAATTCGAAACTTGGGAATTCAGTATTTGTGAAGTAAAAAAAACAATTTCCAAATGCCGCATTTGAAGTTCCCGTGTGATCTGCGCCAGTGTAGTGACGTAAATATTGAGTGGCCCTGCGAGTCGACTTTCTTTCGTGCCTCCGCTCCAAATGTGTGCGTGTAATGCCGCCGCGATTCGAAGCGAGGTGGTGAGAAGCGGGAGAAAAAAGCCCCGGCGCACTGGGGAAAACCGGTTTCTTTTGTGCGTGCCATGCCGCCTGCCTATCGCTGCAAGCAGACAATGCTTGACGTCTTGCCGCTTCTGCGTGGAAGACTGCCCTGGCGGAGTTAAACCAAAACAACGATACACAGACACCAAACCCAGTTGTTTTAACCGTTTCACGATTTCCTTTTTGAATTCTGAGAGGTCGTTGGGCACCTAAAAATAACCACTTCGTCCGACTCACCGATCAGCCATGTTTTCCGAGGGAGGATACAAATCCAGGAGGCAACATCACAACAGACTCAGATTTTTGGTATTTAAAAAAGAAGGGCCGTAGTGCGTTCACAATTGCGTTAAAAAACATGTTTCACGATTGCCGTTGTTAAAGGAGCTGTGCAACGATTTTAACGTTGAAAGAATTGGCATTTTCTGCTTTTGATATTGTTCACTGTGTCACAAATGGCAGAAAACACACCTCCTTTCATCGAAATGTTGCGATTCCGCCGCGTAATAGCGAGGCAAAACTTGGAATATTTCCCGACCTGCAGCCACGAGCGGTGGCCATGAGAAACAAGCGGCGTGACGTCACTTGGGTAGTTGTAAGAAAGATAGCAGGCTGTGCGAATACCTGCTCGATAAAAGGTAACTTTTTTTTATAAATCTTGTCGTTCCAACATATATATAAATGCGTCAAAACCCTGGTATCGTCGACAAAACTTTTATTATACGGAGTTTTAGTGGCGCCATCTATCCTAGGTCCACAAAACCGCGAACAGCCGCCAAAAGCCGGAGGGGCAGGGGGACAGCGCCGGACAGGCAAGAATGGGTGGTCACGCGGTCGCGAGCGCATGGGTTCTCGCTGCTCGCTGATGGCTCTAAAGAGAGAACTTTCCCGGAACTATGCGCCTACTCAAGTGACGTCACTGTGCACGTGACCCGGAAAACGATGCACGAGTTGAGAGGCGGCAAAAACCTGGATCTTTTTCATTTTTTTTTAATAAAAACTAGGGTATCCAGGCAAAATCTGTTTTCTGTAGTTCACTGCAGAAGTGTCGGGCATCAACTTCCACAATTATTTAAGCAAAGCCCTGAAATTGTTGCACAGCTCCTTTAAATGTTATAGAAATGTCGCCTACAAATCTTCTAAACTTCATATTTGACGTCACGAGTCAATCAAAAGAAGCAAGGAGGTGAAGAGCAGAAGAGAAAAACACCAAAAATAAAAAGGCGCATGTGCGCGTGGGGAAATTTTTTTTTTTTTTTTTCAATGCGGTATTTTTTTGCATGCCTATGACTACAATTTGCATCATTTAAGACAATAAAAAAATACGACCTTTGGGGTGTAGTGCCGCTTTAATGTTGCCAGTTGACCGAAACTTAGTCTGAAATCGCAGGAAACGCATTTCCGTCCCCTAGAAAAGTTAGGACAGCCCGTGACAAAGCAAGAAGTTATTACTTGAGATCCCTGACAACGTATCCAAAGTTTGGGAAGTCACATTTTTTTTAAACAATCGCCAATGGTGTTCGCTCTGCACTAGACAATTGCTGAATGAAGTGTCGATACCCTAAGTGTCCCGTTGGTGACTCTAGTTAGCGACATCTGTCCTTGTTCATGCTTGTCCATTCTGATTTGTTTCAACCGAAGATAAAGTAACAACATGAGAGCAGAACACACCTGAGCTGCATGAAATCTTGCAGCTTCAGGGGAGCCTCCTTGCTCATCAACTTGTCTGTCTCTTTCGCAATGGTGTCTTGCACGTCCGGATGTGTTGCCAGGAAGTACAGAGCCCACGTCATAGCTGTCAAAAAAAGACAATGCTTGTTAAAAAAAAGGAAAAAAAAAAAACGCTTATGTTTTTTTTAAAATAACATTTAGGAAGCTAAGTTTATAATATACTTTACTGTGTTGTTGATCTTTCTATACACATACACATCTCTGTAGTAATAGATGAACAACATTGACAACATTGCCACCGACACCAAGTTTTCAAATAAATTGTGACTCAACCAGCAGGAAAAGGTTAGGCAAGAACTGTGGGGTTACACACGCAAAAGTAGCACGAGTTCAAAACTTGCAAAACAAGTTCCTAATTTGTTTTGTCGGGCCGCAAAAACGAGAAGATAAGCCACTTCAACCCAGGTGCTACGAAAGCAAATTTCTGGATTATCATATACCAGCAAACGAAAAAGCTGTACAAGTATCAGTGAGTCGTGTGAAGTCGCACCAGACTAAAGTGTGACATAGTGACACACAACACCAGTGTCACTGTGCATCAATTATATACCAATTGAGGTTGTCCTGCCAAATATACCAGGAACACGCCTCCTTCTAAATTTAGCGGAGAAATTTAGCCGCTTTAAATTTAGCCATCGAGGTGCTTGCAGAAGGGACGCAGAAGGTATCACAGTTTGGTGACACTAGAAACGCCATTGCATTTAAAACACAACTTACCCGAGACAAGGGAGTAGCTCTTAAGGGCAAAAGTGACGCAGTCGTCAAGTGCCACTTTGTCTGACACGCTTCCATCTGAAAGGACGTCTGTGAGCGTCTTCGGGCCACTGCCTTTTTTGGACCGGGAGCTATTTTCCAGGGCTTGCTTCAGCAGGCTCCTCAACTTTTTGGCAGCTGCACAACACCGGTAGACAAAGAAATTGAGCTGTCCTGTGTCAATCCATAGCAGAGTCACACAGCCATAGCTACGACACGTCACGGTGAAGTCGTTGGGCATAGGCGCGCGTTCATGCATTGTGGGGTTCGTGAAGAAAAGTGTTCTGACCATTTTGTTCCGAACGCTTTTGTTTCTTTCTTGTTCTGGAGAGCGTGAATGCATCTCCCAGCATGAGCTCTTGACATTGACAGTGCGTTAACATTTTGTTATCGGCAACATTTTTTTATTTTTTTATTTTCAAGAGAGTGTGTGCAGTGGGCTTTGGGTACTACAAAAACCCAACGTATGGAGCTGGTTATTAACGTTGTGGCATAGCTCAGTGGTAATGCTGCCGCTTCGCACGCAGCGAACTTAGCTTTGATTTTCGCGAATGAGGGGAAATCTTTTTCGAGGATGTGCATCGATGAGGGACGCCCTAGACCAGGGGTGGCCAAACTGCTGCTCTTCGCGTGTTAAAGTGCGGCTCGCAGCTTCCTCCCCTAAGTTTAATATTAATAGAATGTGCAAACTAGTCCAAGTACCAACCTTACTAAAATAGCAGATTAGAGATATAAAGCATTTTGGGCACCTTCTTCATACTTCTTGGTCCTAGGGCTGTCAGGGTCTGGGACCATGCCACCAGCCATCTCTTCCAGTTCCTTGACACACTAAACAAGGATAGAAAAAGGGATCCTCAAGACAGACATCTACAACTAAATGCCTGTGCGGAAATAAGTTATCAGCATAATGGTAGCCAACTGTAAAAACTGGCATTCTCTTTCAATCCTTTTACTCTGGATCATCATGGGACCCCAAATAATGATGTCGTAGTACATTTCACCGGAAGCTACATAATCAGTATTCTATTATATTCTGTTCATCTCTAAACTGACAGTGTGGTAAAGCTATGTGCTCGTTGGAACAGTCATACGTCCTTTCTCCATATGATCATGCTCCCACCCATGCCCATGTGCACAAAGCAGGGTCAGGTGATGCGAGGGAGGTAGTTGATTGGTCCCGTTGGGGCACATAGCTCCCACCGGACTGTCAGCTCAGGTGTGAACAGAGTACAGTACCTGCACTTCAGCTGCAATCACTTTTCATCCTTTAACTATTGTTGGAAAACATACTAACCAATATATGCTGTACCTCAGCATGCAATTGAGCACTTAATCAATGAAATACCATCGAAGGCATCACATTTCAATGCATCACATCACAAGAGACCAATTTTGGGGGTTTTACGTGCCAAACCAACGAAGGGCATCTGGCACGTTCAAACGAAGGGCTCAGGATCCTTTCCGACCACAAGGATATTTGGACGTGCAACTGAAATGTCAGTTACGCGGCAGCTTTTCCGCAATAAACCTCTGCCACAGTGCGGGCAGCTCTGCCGGGATTCGAACCCGCCAACTAGGGATCTGTAGGTTGGTACTTTGCCTCGGAGTCACTGAGGTGGCTCCTCCTTTCAGTTTCAAAAGCTATTAATTTTTTACCCCCCCCCCCCCCCCCCCTCTTGCTCGTCGTTAAATGCATGTTCAACGTATCAGGTACTAGACTTGCAGTTTGTCACCAATCACATTCAAATGCAACTCACCAGCTCAAAGGCCCTACTGAACTCCAAGACATGTTTGTCGTCAAAGAAATAGTCGCCAAAGAGTAGACGGGTGCAGGTCTTCATGCAGAGTGCATACATGTATTGGTAGATGGGCACGTGCTCTTCCGCAGGTAGACTCTCCCAACGATCCACCACTTCGGCGCACATCTGAGAAACCCAGATAAGATGAAACAAAAGGTCACCTGGGTTGTTTGTGTGCCTTCAGACACTAAATTTTCTCGATCTATGGCACAAAGCAATTTAGTTATTGGGCGCGTTAAGTCCGTGCTCCGGAGTGAGAGGGTTCGGCACTCCATTCACTAAACGGACAGGAGTGCCATGGGAGACTGACACGCCAGCGTGCTCTTCATGTACAGAAGTTTTCTCGGAGCGTGAGTGAATTAGTGCTCCGTGACCTCAACATCACGTTTACAAAACAAGATGGCTGCGCTGACAGAAACATTGCCGAGGAGAGGAAGGGTGCGGTCAAACTGCTGCACCTTTTCAGTTGAATAGTGCTTAATCTTGCAGGTAAAAACGACTTGATTTGAAACCCAATACAGCTAGCAATTAGCGTTCTAGAAAAGGTTTGTTTTTGCATCTCACCTGAAAACTAATCCACCCATCAAACAGTAGCGTGCCGATAGCATAGTGACCGAAACATTATTCAGATAATAGGGTTACCAACTCTTCAATTAAGGAAGTTGGGATGGGGGGGTCAAGGCGAGGGAGAAGGGAGGCACAGTGGCGTTTATACAAATGATGATGATAACAGGCCCAACACCAGTGTCGTCTGCCCCGATTTCCGACTTGCCATGGCTTGCATGCTAAAGTGGCTAAAGCCTCTCCCAGTCAACGCTAGCCACCGCAGCATTGCTTTGTGCAATTCGTGCTTCGCAGGTTAATTGGACAACCTGGACCTAATTCGGGACATATAGTTGCCTTGACAGGGACGATGCGGGACGCTTAAAGGGGCCCTGCAATGACTTTTTGACTGGTTTTAATTTGCACCGAACCTGAGCGCACTGAACGCAGTAACTTAATGAAACTTTTCTTTTCTCAAATTTCGCCTTATTTTAAAAGTTATAGGCGAATTAGAATTACAAAAACAAGCAAAAAATAACCTCCTTCATGACGTCTTAGGTCCTGGCTTGAGTGGCCGTGAACTAGAGGAGGAGTAGTGAGCTCATCGAGCGTTCACGGTTGCCGCACTCCGGGTCGACGGCTCGAGAGGGCGCCACTAAAGCATGTGTTGGATAGGCTCTATGAAGCAAGCGGCCGGGGCGGCTCGCATTGATTTTGCTGCGCGATTAAAGACTATTTCGGCATAACACTTCATTGGCCACAAACCACAGCAAACACGGGGTAAAGATCAGTTCAGAACGGGAGTCACATCGCGCTGCCATGCCGCCAAATGGCCAAATCGCCAGCGGGGCCCGCGCCGAAGGCCTTCGGAACGCTCGGAACCGGTGGGATCGTCGAGCCGGTATACGACCAGAGCGCCGCCGCGTACATCCGGGACTTTTCTGTGCTGGCCCTTCGTCGTAGCCTCATCCCACTAGTTCTTTCTAGTGTGCGCCGTTTTTTGCGCTGCTTGGTGGCGGGTATGTCGGCGGGTCTTTTCTTGTTTCCGTACTTTATAAACTGTATTTGTTTCTTTTCTGATCTAAAATACTGAACAAAAACTTCTTTTATAAATAATTGAAACAGTTTGCGCCACTTATATTTTCTATTTCGACTACGAAAAAACTTTTAACGACTCTGACCAGTAATGAGCCTAGGACCAAAGACGTCACATTTTGCGCGTTTTTGGTACCGCGGGTCGCCCTCATCGGTGGAGGTGGTTTCCGCGTCGTCCGGTTAAAATATGACGCACTGATATTTAGTTACTCTCTCCGTGCCCGCTGGCTTGTCCGAACCCTAAGAGACGTGGAAACCGCAAAAAAGGTAGTTGCTTAAATATGATTGCAGGGCACCTTTAATGAAAAGTCAGGACAGTTTCGCAAAATCCGGGAAGGTTGCTAACCCTAGATGAGAAGATAGCCAGACCGCAGCCCCTTTTAGAGTGCTTAGCCCGGAAAACGAAGATACTTCGATTGGAAAGTAAAAATGTTAGTTGACGTTGCGGAAAAGGTATGTTCATGCATCTCGCCCGAAAATGAATTGACAATCCATCTATTTAATGGTGGTGGGCCGGTATATAGTGCATCTGACAAGTAGTTTTTTTGCATCAACAAGCGAGTTCAAGAATGTTGTCTTTCATTTAAATCTGAGCAGGATGGATGGTCAATAAATAGATTGGTCAATGAAACCGTCTGCATATGTGCTAAAAGCGAGTCTCAAAACCTTTCATAAGGTAACCGTTTCTTTTACCTTATACAGTGCAACTCCACACGGGCCTTAATTAATTTACCTTCGTAATAATTTCGGCTTCTGCTAACCGCATCCACGAGATGCCGGATTCATCATAACCGTGCAGTCGGAAATGGCTCATGCGGCTCGTTGATAGTTTCAGAATATCCCGCTCCTGTACGCTATGCTCCATTTAGTTGCTGCACTTGAGTATGAAACTCAGAGCATCGGTGTAAGAGTAAAGAATGCGGACTTAACGCACCCATTGGTGGCAGCAAAAGGTATTGTTAATTTGTGTCTTCAGTCTTGAAGCAGAACACTTGCAAAACTAAAAGACCAAAAAGCATTATTCTCTCTTAGTCTAACACAATCTGAAGTTGCTGTACAAAGGTAGTCATACAATTTTTGTTTCTTCCACACAAGCATTTAAAACTGGATTCTTAAAAGCTTTCAGACTTTCCACTCTGGTGAAGAAGGAAGAACAGCGAAGCTGTACTGTAGTAAGAATGAAGTAATGACCGCCCGCAAGTCAGCAAGCCAAAGTGGAAAGGCTGGAAAGGTTGCCGCCATGTAAGAGCAAAGGCGGCAACCAGATAACCGGCAAGCTGGTTGTCTGGTTGCCGCCGTCGCTTATAGATGGTGGTAGCTGTCCAAAGTGTTGTGTCGACATTTGCTTGCTGGCGGACACGATCCTGGGGAAACTAGCCCTTAACAGCTTCACTGTAAAAAGAAATTCCTGTTCTACTTTCTATCTGCACTGTTTCCAGACTGGCCCATTTCATTGCAATGGGTCTGTGCCGCACTGTACTTTTTAGAATTCAACATGAACAGGTGGGTAACCATTTTTGGACTCTGCCACACCAGTGGGCACAATATATAATTGTTGGTTCAGGGCCAAAGTGCTCCAAGCTACTCCCTGCAATCTTTGGTTAGCGTCTTTCATAAGCAAATACAAACCTTGCATTCCCCTGTTTACTTTTGCAACCTTGTTTAGTCGCCAAACCAACTTTAAGCGATAATGAGTAGCAGCACACCTTCTGCAAGGGACCGACGAAATCGTTGATGCGGTCACCCGTAAGGACGTCGTCCAAGCGCCTGCGCCTCTGGCGTGCTTCTGCGCCATTGGCGAACAGGATGCTGTCTGCTCCAACCAGGTCGCGATACAGCTCGAAGAGATCCGCTGCAAAAGTAGAATTTGTTCCAATATTTACATTTTGAATGTGATCGACTGCATTTCGGCAGCTTATGACAAGATGCTATCGCAACCAATAGCCGCACAATACATTGTGGTGGAACACAACAAAATGTAAATGCCTTCACTAGCTTTAAGAGTTTGCTGGGCATGCAGACGTTCACAAGATACAAGACTTTTGGGACATCATATGTTGAATTCTTGGACAGAAACACCTCATGATGGCACATCTGAAGTTAAGTGCAAGTTGAAAAGCCCGTAATTTTGATAGCCTGAAAAGTGTTCAGTGGATGCACACCAGGAGAAAAGTAGCAACACAAAAACTCCTTACCAAGCAAATGGCATCAGGGTGCATATACTTTCAAAAGATCTATAGCTAGCATATCAAAACAACCACAGATATCACAAGACAAAAACATTAATTTGGTCAATCATACATTTTTAAGTGTGAATTGGTTAAATAAACAGTTGTATGGTTTAACTGCATGGATGCAATGAAGTTTCCAATGATGGCAATTTTTGTTCTTGGCTTATGGGGTTCCGTGATTTCGGATAAATTTAAAAAAAACTCCAAAAAACATTGGCTGGTAGAATTTTCATCAATTCACATTTTGTGAAAGAGATTCTTCATTTTGGCACAAAAAGTACAATGGACCTTTTGGCGAATATGTGCTGCCACCTGGACACGCGACTGGGTTCGAGGCTAAGTGGCGCGAAACAAACGCGCGCGCAAGGCCTCTTCCACCCGTTCCACACCCAAAATGTCAGCTACATCCTATTCACCCATTGAGGCGCTGTGACCTAGATACGGCTCCCTCAAACTCGCCTTTGTCCCCATCCTGCGTAATCTTCCGCCCCGAAGTCGACACATGGAAACCGTCTTCCCTCTCTGCTCGGCCAGAAGGAAGAGAGAGAGGGTACTGGAACTATTTACTCTCGAACCAATATTTCTACAAAAGGTCCATTGCGACAAGGATAGAAAAAAAGCTGCCTGTTATTCACTTGACACATTCCAACACACCTGAATCCTGGCCCAAGTGGTATGAAAATATATATGTATAGATAGACCTATTTTATACACACGAGGACACAAACACATATGTATTTATTTTATACATGTATATATCATTTCAACCATGTAGGTTAAATACAGCAGCATGAATTAAAATATGCCATAGTGATGATATAAAGAAAAAATGAGGATAAATGAATCTGCAAAAATTGATTTAAAAACCACAAAAGAAAACTTAGAATGTAACAGAGAAAAGAATATAAAACAAATTTGCAAAAAATTCACGTAAAAATCACTATAAAAGAGACTACGATGTAAAAAAAAAGTTGTATAAAACGGGTCTCTCGCTTCTATAAAAACACAACCTTTCCTTCCTCTAAGAAGCTCAAATGGTATAGTTGAAATTGGAAACCGGAACAGTGGGTTTGGGAAGCTCATTCTCTCTTGTCAAATGTCTTGTCGAAAAGCTTACCAGCGAGTGTTTTTCGGGGTTTATTGGATTTATCCAAAAGCCAGAACCCCAGTTGTAACTTACCATTCACAATGAGCAATAAGAGAGGACAGTGAAACGGTTTGTACGCATTTCAGACGATTCCTATTCATGCCAAT
The DNA here is from genome assembly GCF_016920785.2 of Ixodes scapularis. Classification (NCBI taxonomy): domain Eukaryota; kingdom Metazoa; phylum Arthropoda; class Arachnida; order Ixodida; family Ixodidae; genus Ixodes; species Ixodes scapularis. The sequence goes on from NW_024609880.1 coordinate 94,492,871, forward strand.
GTTTGCTGCCGACACTATGAGCCCTGAGAACATGGCGTGGCACCACCTGACGGGCCTATCGTCGCGATGTAGGATGGGGGATCATGTGACCGTGTCCTGCAACCTGCGTCAGGGGTGGGTGTCTCGGTCTTCTCGTTTTTTAATACTATGGGTGTTTAAGGCTTCTTTTAACCTAATTTTTCGTTTCACTACTCGACCCCATCAAGTTCCTTAATCAGTTACCGTACGAGTGCCTCCAGGGAGCCGGTTTCAGACGAGCAAGGAACCGGTTGCTGCAACCAACTTGTTGTCGTTTTCGGCGGCTGTTTCGCACACAGATGCTGACAAAGTGCAACCTACCGTTGAAGGTAAGCAAATCTTTTCAACTTCTATTCGACCGGGCACCCTGTTACAACTGCGTATCCCTTTTCAGTTGTGCTGCCTGTAAGCAGCATCAATGCGTACGTGGACAAGGCCCACGAAACATCCCGGCTGTTGCTTGAGGGCGAAAGAGATCTTGAAGCGGGACAGATGTTCTCCTGCAGCCTCAAGGAGCTGGATAAGGATTGCTAAACGTTCATTGGATTCATTCTCAATACATCGGCACTCAGTTAGAACCTGCATGAGCTGAAGATAACACTGGATGGATGAATGATGCAATGCACGGATGCGTGGCATCACTCTCTGCGGAAACTTTTTGCGTCTGTCGCTGACGAGCAAAATGCGAACTCAGTTACAACCTGCACGAGCTAAAGATACACTTGATGGATGAATGGTGTAATGCACAAATACGTGGCATCACTCTCTGCGGAAACTTTTCGCGTCTGTCGCTGACGAGCAAAATGCGAGATAGCGCCGATCTCCGACGTGCGCCAACGAATTCCCCCTCCCTCTCTCCCTCCCCCCCCCCCCCCTCCCCACCACTTTTGTGGAGGTTCACTAAAATGACTTTAGAGCACTTACCGAACATCTTCGCTCCAACCGCATACACGAAGCTTCATCTCAAAAGTGCTTGCTGCACACTGTTGAACTCTTAGTTTAATTTGCCCATTCTCAACTTCACAAGCCACTCCATGTGCAGCTGCTTCTTCTTGGGGTAGATGTGGATGCAGATGTTTTGGTCAGTCACGGAACTGCGGCATTGCGGCACCGAACAGTACTTTCTCATTGCTCCCTGAGCTCGACAGCTGCCGAAGCCAATCCAAGCGTGTACTGATCAGGCTTCAAACACACAAAAAAACAAAGTGAAAGTACCAAATGCGTAAGTACCGAGCGAACGGTTTCTGAAGAAACCTGGCCAAAGCAAGGCTTAATAGCTGGCTGTATCACGTGATACCTCATCCTAGTCACGGTTGAGCGATCACAGCGCTCCAATCAATCCCACTCGGGGCCAATAGACGCCTCGCAGCAGCTGCGCATGGGCGCCATAACCGACCTTTAGTTTCTGTTTCCTCGTATTCCGTTTACTTCACTTCATTATTCATTACTATACAGGCCAGGTTATTGACATTCTAAATTCTACTTTGTCTTTTTCCTCAGCATTGGCCTTTGTGGAGGCTAGTCAACACTCGTTTCAGTGGCTCGGTATCTCGGTAAAAAAAAAAGAGAAGGACAGCAAAGGTGGCTGTAATCTGGCACATGCGTGAAGCATCGATACTTTATACTGCGCATATTGCCACGGCACACAAGGCACAAGGATGACGTAGCCCAGCATGTAATGCAGTTGTGAAATCACTGCTCATATTAAAGACCGGTCTCAGCTGTCATTGAATTAGTCACCTGTAGCATGAAACCGGCGTCATCATACCTTGAAGGCACACTTAACTTCACACAGTCTAAGGCATTTGGCATCCAATTTGCTTTTCTTTGCGTGTAGACAGGGATCTGGTTACGACATGTCACATGCAGCTAGCACATTACCGGGCTTGTCGAAGATGTGCGTTTGCGTTTTGAACAGCTCCGCATCACCGATGCTGATGACAAGCTTTGTGCCCATCCAGAACGAAGTGATTGGTCCATGGTCCTTGTGCAACGAGAGCAGGAAATTCTTGAGTCCCCCTGCTTGGACAATGTCTCCAACATTGCCTTCCCTACAAAAAGAATCATTGCATGCCATCATTATGCAGCGTACACCAACTTATGTTTCTGACGTCACGCCATGGCACTGGCTGTCGGACGGAGCATGCGCAGATGCCTCGCTCTTCGGAAACCGGGTTCCTGCGCGTGCGCAGTGCCCGCCGGTCCCCAAGGAAAATGCACTTGGACGCTCAGTGAAAACAAAACTGACGGAGTGCGCCCAAATAGTGGGAGGGAACGAAAGATTGGCATACTTTGGATCCGACGGGTCGATACCAGGAATGGTCGTCTGTTTGCTAGAGCCCTACAATGACAAGGCAACAGCTCGTGAGCACTCAGCAATATTTGTTTGTCAGCAACTGAATTCGGCAAGAAAAACGAAGCTTACCGGGTAGAGATAGACGACGAGCATCAGCAGAAAGACAACGAAACACACGGCAAATATTGCAAACTCTAACATGCTTGATTTGAGGCTAGCACTGGCTAGCACGAGAAATGCAAACACTCGCGACGTTAAAATGCGACGAATAAAGAAAAAAAAAACAACAACACACGCGTTTATCGTTTTGGTGGGTTTCGCGTGTCCACACCGTCCACACGTCCACACAACATGCGCGTTCAGTGCGTTCAGTTGAGGCTTCGGAGTAAGAGGTAAGAGTCGGTGACTCTCGCCTCGCGATGTCAAAAAGCCCACACGCTCGTGCTGGGTTGTGCGGCTTGCGCACGCAACCACGCAACTCCCGGGGTTTGCGAGTCAGACGCGCCGTGGACGCGCCAGTGGACGCGCCCAATGGTTGGGTAATTCAGTCATTAGGTGGCGCACGCCGCCGCCCGATTTATTAGCTGTATAGATCCATTCATAACTGAGTCGAATGATACCAATGATACACACAACCATGCTCCATGACTCAAAACGTTGGTATTCGTCCGCTTTACCGTGATGCACTATTTTCTAAACGCGAGGGATAGAGGAGGTCGTGGTGAGGGCACAGTAAAGGCGAGAGGGGCTTTTGAGCAAGGGATACCGGGATATCGTTCGTTCGTGTCGCATTCGCCGGCGTGAAAACGTGGTGTGTGTGCCATTGCGAAAAGAAGAAAGCACTTTTGCTCACTGTTGGTGCTTTAATTTGTAGTGAAATCTATGCAAGGGAAGTGGTACGGAATTGCGTCTCAGGACGGCCAAGATGCTCCGTACTAAAAAGGATGTTGACAAGCATGTCTCCGGCATCTTGGCGAGAATCAAGGATGAGAAGGAGGTGAGCACGCGTGCGTGCAGAAATCCGGCGTATTGACACTGCGTCTTTTACGCGTATCATTCGTGCGCTCCGTTCCTGGAAACTTGGTTGATCTTTTATCTTGGAGTTGGATATGCCTTTTCTATTGTCCGGCTCGACTTTCGTACACCCTTTACGTTTTTGGCGGTTTGCCGACGTTAGGCCTAAGTCACCTTTATTTAGAATTTGAATTTTAAAAAGCTGTCTAAAACTTTCCTTGCTTTAGAACGGGCTTTTTGGTGAATTTGAGTGTTGCTATGTGTACTACTGGACGCCCGACTTGGGTTATGGTGAGTTTTAAGTGTTTTCGCTTCATAGGACCCTCAATCGTTTCAATCCGCAATGTCATCAAAACTAGAATCTCAAAGCTTGCTTTGAATAATGAATGCGTCAATTCAAAAACAGACGCATGACTAACACACGCTTGTCGCGAGCTAAATATAGGCAGGTCCTCGTAATCGGTAGATCATGTGACACGACAAGACTTCCATTGTTATATCGAAACTATGAATGTTTGCTGAGCTGTCTTCGTTTTCACGGTCCACAATGACCCAAACCTCTCAGAACCAACGCACGTGTCTCAAAAACCCCAATTAAATACTTGTTTTGTTTTGTTTTGTTTGCATGATGTTCCAGAAGCACATGCGAGGCTTCAACTTCGCAAGGCTCTACTATTCTGTCAAAGATTACGACTCGGCAAGAAGGTCTGTTTGTTTTCACATTCGTAAAATATATTTTCAGCTGTCGAGTGGAGTTAGAACTGCTGGACAGCCCGAACAGTCTAGTTAAGAATGGGCTCTCAGACTGATTATCTTTGCAGGCATCTGGCAGCCTACCTGTCGGTTAATGAAAAGCATTCAGCTGCCCATAAACTCATGGGACAGATCTATGAAGCGACTGGTAACCAGGAGCAAGCTTTGCAGTCGTACAAGAGGTGAGTGATGTTACACCATTTGTTGCGGTCAGGTTGTCTGGCGCAAGATTTTTTTCTGAATGTGGTCTCCAATATCTTATCTTTGTGGGTTTCTAAAACACGTCGGTGTAGTGCCATCAGGATGGCGCAGCTGCAGGTCCTAAAACCTGGTTCACACGTTTGCGTATCAGTGTGGTCGAGTGCATTGCAATGGTTTGCGACTGCTTACGATGAGATCAGAATTGGTGCTGTTCATCAAATAGGCATGGAATATGTCTGATGTGCGCATAAGTAGTGAAGGTTTTGCGGCATTTTCGAGGATCAAATCTACGCACCACCTTTTGAGAAATGGCCGCTTATAATACTTTCATACTTTCAGGATTATTTCAAGCCCATAACAAAAAAAATTATGCATGAACATTTGGAAAATGTGTGCAGATTGGAATTGTTCCAGGGCTTACCCGGGTAGGTTGTGCCAGTGTGTCCTTGTCGGAAGCAGTCGCAAACCAATGCAACGCATCCAGTCACACTCTGATGCAGATGTATGAACCAGCCTCAACTTGTTGCTTGGAGATGGGTTGTATGATGTTTTTAAAGGCCTCTTTAAAAATGTATAGGAAAATACAACCTTTTTCTTTTTCCCTCCAGGTCTTTGACTTTGGAAGAGAATCAAAAGGATGTCGTCCTCAAAAGTAAGTGTCAGTAGAATGTTGCTTGTTTACGGTGGTTCAACGAAAGGAAATGTTTTAGTTGTGTTTTTTCCGGTTTTATGGTATATACCTGCCTTTTGCCTTCGCAGTTTGCGACATCTACTGTAACCTTCCCGTGGATCCCGAGACAGCAAAGGTACAGTAGACGTTTTGTATTTGATTGCGGCTCTTTTGTCGTGGGAATGCTTGCACTGTTGCTTAAAGCATAATAATTAAATGAGAATATTCATTTTTAAATATTTGTTTGCCTTCATGTGGGCGTTGTTTTCGTGCATTGATTTATTCGTGTCGTGGCCTTTTTGTTAGCCTTATGGTGAGTAGTGTTGACTGGGTACAGAGTCTAACATTATTTGCAACAAAACCTCCAGCATAATGGAATCTTTTATAGCGTCAAAAGGGTGGTATGTAGGCAAGTTTCAGCGCTTTTTACGCAGATTTTTTTAGTTCCTCTCAAGTTAATGAGGTTGAGACAGCAGCATTCGTAAGTAACTATCTCCAAACTCTCGTTATTTTGCCTGCAGTACTGGCTTGAACGAGCACAGAACCTGTTCCCGGGTGATGCGGTGATTTTCAAGCTCAAGGTTTGTTTGCATTCACCAAGCTTGATTCTCGGAGGTGCTGATTGTTTAGGATTAATCGCGCAAGCTGTCGAACCACCAGTTTTTAAAGACCATTTAATGTCAGTTGTGAGGTGTACTCTTGCACAAATTCCTACGAATGCTCTGTAATTAATTCTTCGGTGACCACCTTCATTTTGTGTTTTCTCGCGATGCCTCAGGAGGGAATGGCCAAGGCAGGAGGCGGCACTAACACAAAGGATCTCGAAAACCTGATCACCTCGGAGCTGGTGAGTGACAGTCCCTGTTTTTCATTGCTGTTGAATCACAGAGGTTTGACATGGATGACTTTGCTGCAACATTCTCATCAATTTAGGCTTTGTTACAGTGTGAGGTGATTGATTGGCTAGGATGCTGAAGGGCTAATCCAAATTGGTGCCACACGTAGTGACTAAGGTTAGTGCCTTCACATGCTGGTTTGTGTAAAATAACCTTGTGGCCTTGGGAGAAAATTTTTATCTTCTCAGAATGTGTCAGAATCGATCACTTTCGAAAGAACTGCGTCCCTGTCAGAGACTTGGTTTGAGCATTCCTTGGCAGGAAATTCGAGGAAGCAAAGGGTGCCATTAGGAAAGAGAGAGGCATCTTCGTGCGATCTTGGGGGACTAAAGATAAGCCACAGTTCACACAAAAGTGCTGTTACGGGAGCTCGGTTTGCAGTTGCTAAATTTTACCAAAAGGATCTAGTTTCGTTGCTCGAAAGGATGTCCCCGCTTGCTTGTATCGCACGCACACAAATTTATATTGAAAAATTGTCAAACTGGGATTGAATTGAAAAGAAAAAGTGGCAGGTAAGTAGGACTTTAAGGTGCTTTGTAAACTCCTTGTTTCATTAGGGGGAAACTACTAATATATTTCATTACCTCTTCTGTCGCTGCCAGCTGACGAGGCCCAACGACGTGGCGCTGCGGGTGAAGCTGCTGCGGCTGCTGCTCAACTCTGGGCGTGTCCAGGAGGCCCACAAGCACGCCTTGCAAGCCGAGGAACAGCCAGACTTCCGGCTTAGGGCCTCCCGCTCCCTCGACTGGCTGCACTGCCTCGCAGACGTCTTTGAGGTGAGTGTTTTGTGTCATCCGCGCCTCCACTTGCCAAAACCCGATTAACTTCGATAGAACTAAAGTATATTTTGTCAGTATTACGAATGCGATTCAACAATGCTTCGCCATATCTGAACCTTTGCGACTTTGGAGTTAACTACAGCATACCTGCCAAGTCTCCCCATTGCCTGGGGGTCTCCTGAATTTTGACCAATTTGTACAGTTGTACGGTTGACAAAAAAATTTCCCGAAAAACACAAATCCCCCATCCCTCCCCGCACTTAAAATAGAGTTTTTGCCGAAGCAACAAATGGCTGCAATGACAGTGAGGCCCAGCTGTTTCTTGCTACCATGAGCAGTGCCATACCGTATTTACTCGAGTAATAGCCGCACCATTTATAAATGAGGCCCTTGCGTCTACTTTTCCGCAGAGTACATATATAGCCAATCATTGCGTTGCGCATAAATAACATAGCGAATAACTAGATCGAGAACACGATTCTCCATACAAATGCAATCTTCACAGTTGGTATCTTTGCACCAAGACATTATCTCTGTCCTGTAAACTGCTAGAATCATGCTGCCAATCGCGGTGCATGCTCTGCGGAAAAGCGAACCCTCAGGTTTTCTTCATAAACAGTGCGGCTATTACTCGAGTAAATATGGTATGAATGTAATGAAGTCGTCTTCATATGCATTTGTTTTCAATATTTCCTTTTAACCCCCCCCCTCCCCCTCCTCCCGGCCTAGAAATTATCCCGGATTTGGTTTCTCCGAACTTGGCAGGCACGCTGTAGCAAATGAATTAATTTGCCACATAGCGTTAGTTCCAGAGATGGCCGCTAGGGAGTGCCACTCCGCGATCTCCTCCCCAATAGTATCTTACTGCCACCCCACCAACTTGAATCAAGCCCCGCCAGGGCTTAAATTGTCTATATAAAGTTTATATAAGCTTTAACATGTGCAACGTTCCCGGTGTGTCACTCGTTATGACAATTGTCTCATAGAAAATGCCTCTGGTTCTCAGAGGGGGTTGGACCCTGGGTCGAGTCCCCATTCCTGCCTATAATAATCTGTATCCCTGTGTGTTTCTGTGCCAGCACTGCATGGCGCACATCACAAAAAATCTCGGATTAGCTGTTTTACTGCACTGACAAAATTCTCATCTACAGCATGAACCAGGTTGCCATGCTATGGCAGGTCAGCCAGGCACGTAGCCAGGATTTTGTTTCAAGGGGGGGGGGGGGGGGGCGCGGGGGCGGGGCGGCGGCGGCGGCTTATGACATAATATTGTATGAGGAGGAGGGGGGAGAGGAGGCCCCAGCAAAATGAAAGATTTGGGGGGGGGGGGGGGGCCGGGCCCCATGGGCCACCCCCCTGGCTATGTGCCTGGGGTCAGGCTTACATCTAGGTTGCATCTAATCTGCTTTGCATAGCTCTTGTTTTCATTCTCATTTCTGTGGTGCTCCTCTGCAGTGTACAAATGAACTGGGTCAATTAACATTTCTATTGTACCAATAGATTGTAGCACATTGAATTATGCAGACAACTGTATAGATGGCGGTACATTAATACATGAGGACATCTTTTCTGGTGTGACAATTAAAGCAAGCATTTAGGATCTATGGGCGCAGTCGGGCATCCTGGGACATGTGCAGGGGACAGACACACACATATTACCATGGTGCTCAAAGGGCTGACAGATTGCTGTAACATTGGCTTGTGGCTGTCAGCAGGCCTACCAGGAGCAGGGGACAGCTGCTGTGGACCACCACTTTCTGACCAAGTATCTGCTGACCCTGGATCAGCTGGCAGAGCTGTCCATGTCCAGTTCATCTGCGTCAACATCGGGATCTTCCACGGCTGATGGCGCCTCGAATCGGACGGAAGAGGGGGCTATCGCAGCCGTCAGAGCGTGAGTTTTCCCGCCACTGCTCCCACTTGCTGGGCTTCTTGAGTGTTCTAGATGACTTGGAGCATGCTGTTAAGTGACAGGAATAGAAGAATAGTGAAAGAAAGGATATCTTCATGTTGTCCTTTCTATTGCTTTTTTTTTTTTTTTTTGTCTTAGCATTGTATGTTTATATGGCAATACCTTGCTTGTGTGTTCTCTTGTTGATTCGAGCGAATTGGGCATGAGCGACTGCGTGCTGTTTCGGGGAGTGACCGAAGTTAAGGGGGATTTTCGTGTGGCGTTTTCTTCTGCGGCGTCTCTTGCAACATAGTGTGCAGCTAGGTTCTAGCCAGCCCCCTTTATTGAGGCATCTGTGCACACAACACGAGACCATGCATTTCTATGCTAGCACAGTTTTGTCATTGCTCTTGGATGGCACAGTGCATGCTCGAGAAACTTTTTAAGGGGCTTTCAATGCCTTACACTCGGCATGAATTAAGTGTCAGCTGTGTGTCTTGCCGTCTTGTGCCAGGGGGGGATCGGTGGCCGAGTGGTCTAGCATACACTAGCTCAGAGCACGTGGAGCGAAAGCTCGCGCAGAACCCAGGGATCCTGGGCTCAATCCCCACCCCTGCCCGTTTCGATCTGGATGAGCATCGTGCCGGCGTGCGGTCGTGTGTCACTACTGCGTGGTGCACATTAAAAAGACCCCAGGCTAGCGGTTAGACTGCACTGGCTAAATTTCTCATCTACAGCTGGGAGACTTGTCGCCCGCTGAGGCAGAACAAGTTTTAGGCTATATAAACATACACACAACCCTTCCCCCGTCTTGTGCCAACCTTCCTTGTACCCGCAAATAAACATGGGCAGGTAGTGCCTTTTTTTTATTGTTGATGTTGATGCACTTTGAGCAGGCTGGCTGTAAAAAGTTTGCTCTTGAAACATCTGTCAGGCTGGACTGTCTGCTGGAGAAGGCACACCAACAAAGGTGGACACGGACCGGTGCATGGGCCTTCGCACTGCAGCAGGCCTCTGCACAGCTGTATCTGCACATGGCCAGTTTGTTGCTCAAGAGAACCTGGAAGGTGGGTCTTGCATAGTTGCACTGCTTTCTGTTTTAGTGTAAGACTGCCGTGAACTGCTAGCATTCCCCTGCAAACAATGCGAGCGTAGAACACTGCACTCTCGATGCAATTTGAGAAATCTGTCGCCATGCTTAGGCCTCTTGCAGAACTTTGACCACGTCAGCATTCCACTGGCTTTTTGCCTCCGTCGTGTGCTAGTGGAAACTCCAACCACATGCATTCTGATATCCGTTCCTCTGTTTGAAGCATCGGATGTCTTGCCATCTCTCGTACTGCATTTTTATTCTTAGTTTGTTTACTGGTACTGCATTTTTATTCTTAGTTCTTGTACTTGTCGTACTGCATTTCTATTCTTAGTTCGTTTACCCCAAGGATGTTGCTTCGTTTGGAGTTGCAAATAGCGATTGATGGGTTCGGAACGACCGTGGGGCAGTGATTTTACTCCTGCACCATTTTGCACTAACACTCAATTCATACGCCATTCTGATATAAATTGTCGATATTGACAGTTATCGTGCCAAACTGCACCGAAACAAGCGGCTGTAGGGGGACAGCATTTCGCGCCACCTGTCGTAGTTGGAGGCAACCCCACCTAAAATGCTAGCTTGCCATCTTTGAAAGATGCGTGCATGGACAGCCAAGTGCACGGCGGAAGGTAGCGAGCCCTTGCTGGAGGCCGGGGATTCAAAAGGCGCGCCGTGCTGTTCTTGGCCTGTCAATGACAACAGGGTTCGAAGAGTCTTCTCCCTCTCACCTCAACTTGTGTCCTCGCAGGAGGGCGGCAACTGGCAGGAGGCGAGCCAGTGGGCGTCTGCCCTGCTGCTCACGTCGTACGCCCACAGGCCACCCGACAGCCTGCATCAGGGGGGTTGGTTCCTCCAGATGGAGCAGGGCCAGCAGGAGACGCTCAGGGTGGTCTTCCTCAGGGCACTGCATCGCATGTCTGTGTCCGGTGAGTGCCTCCCAAAACCGCTCGCAGTTCCCAGACCAGTCTGCGGAACCCCGGTTGTCCTCGACGGCGTTCCGGCACAATGTCTGGAACGTGCCTCCAACTAACGTTTGCTGCGTCCAAAAAAAGAAAAGCTGTAGACATTTGTTTTGCTGCAGGTCAGTCTCCAGCTTGGCAGTTCATGGCGACACTCGCATTCTTTGCTTTTTTTCCAGAGCTTCTATGTCCAATCGATAGTATCGTGACTTTTGACACATGGGTGGAATAGACCCTTTCCGAAATTGTGAAATGATGCATACAGGTGCCGACCGATTATTCGGACTCGGAGAGAACCCCCGAAATGGTCCGAATAATCAAGCAGTCCGAAAATCCGGTAAATGAAAAAACTTGCCTTTATTACTCCTAAGCAGGCTTTAAAAAGCCGTCAATAGTGGCTTGCTTCATGTTACGCCTGCTCGCGATGATGTCTGCTTGCATTCGCGCAAGCGCCGTGTTCTCGTCGTACACATTCAACAGCAAGGTTAATCTGTTCGTAATGTCCGTTGTCAATGGCTGCGGGCGGTACTCTCGTCGGAGTCTCATTTTCTGCTGATGCGAGAAACGAGATTAAAGATGCAAATCTACAAGTACAAAATGGCGACGCGAAAGTGAGGCGGAGGCGCGAAGGCATGGATGGAAACAAAGCAAATTGAAAAAATGACCGCTTCTTCACGTGCTGGATGATGTTGATTGGGGTGGTGCTGATAATACTGATTTTATTGTTCATAGGTAGTGCTGATGGTGCTAATTTTTTTTATTGCTCATAGGTAGTGCTGAGTTCCGGGTTGCGTTTCGACTTCATTATTACTCCTTTATGGTCGGTGAGATGCAGAGCCAGTGGCTCTTCTACCGGATCAGCTTGGATCTGCTAGAAGCCGTGGAATGGGAACGCATCTCCACTGCTTAAGGGAGGAGGTGGGGAATAAATATGAAATTTCTTATTTCTAGAGATATCTGAACGACATTTACAGAATGTGTTTATAGCACAGACATAAGAGTAACTGCAAAGTTTCATGGAGCTGTGCATATTATTTCTCAAGTTACAAATATTTATCAAAATCGTCCATATGCATTCCTTATCTCAGGTCTGGAGAATTTGAAAAAGGTAGTAGCGGCGTAATATTTGTTATGATAACCCCTGGATACAATCCCCAGGGCAAAACAGAGCCCTTTTTTTTAATTTCTTTGTTGAAAAATTTTAATGCAACTTTGAATTTTGTGTAGTCAATGAAACCCACATTCACCAAATTTCATTTTTTTATTATAAATTTTTAGTACAGTTTTCTAAAAAAAAGGGCTCTGTTATGCCCTCACAAAGTTATTAGAGAACAGAATAAAAAAGACAGCACAAAAATCCATTCATCAGTTCCTGAGATATCGCTGGGACGAGCAGCCACGACAGTGAAAAAATCCATTCTGAGAAAACAGCACTTGAAAGTTGCACGCAGATTTTCAGCTTTAGAATGACCTTGCAGAATAGTCAGAAGTGTTCTTGCGCACTTTGTTCTTGTTCCGCCTCTCCAAATTCTCTTGATGTCGTTTGCTGGCCTTATGCAGACGTAGGGCATCTTTCTCGGCAGCTCGTTGGAGGGCTAGATGGGTCGGCTGAAGTCCCACTGCAACCGGTATTTCTGCAGTTGCCTTGTAGCAGCTGGCGTTGAACCTCAACATTGCTTCATGCAGTGCAGTTTGCTGGCATAGCTCCAAGTTCGGCTTGAGCAATGTCACAATGTCTAGCTTCTGCTTCGATCCCCTCACGTGTCAGGAAATGCATCCGCAGATGGGTGCTAGAAGACGCGCTCCTACTTGTCGCGGCAGGCGGAAGACGGGCGCTGGGACCCGCGATCTCGGGAGGAACCACAACGGTCGGCATGCTCGGTACTCCAGGCGTGAGCGGGGCGATGCGTTCTTCCTCGACGACAGCCGATGGCACAGAAAATCCATCACTGGAAGTGTTGACGCGATCACCATTGACGGCACGCCGTTCAGAAACTTCCAACTTCGCCATCCGCACTAACTTCATGGACCGCTTCCGCGCGCCAAACGCGTGCACCGTCTTGTACTTCGAACCCCGCATCGTGTTCGACCACGAAACAGACGGGCACGCTACACGAAACTACTCAAAGAAAGTTCGGAAAACGATCGTAAAGGCGAAAAACGAAGTGGAGCTGACAAAGCAAGAGCGCGTGCAAGCAGACCACTACCAAAAGCAGACGACGCAAGCGGCAACAGCAGGAGAAACGGAGGAGGAGAGCGCTCCGCGCGCGGAGAAATCGCGTCCCAGCCAATAGCACTCGCGCGCTCTGTCCAATCGCGTTCTTATGATTGCGACATGGAAGAACGGCGACCACGCCGTAACCATGCGGCCGACGCCATTTTGGGAGCTGGCAAAAAAAAGAGAAAGAATTCACGTTCAAAACAAGACTAAGATGGCGGCCGTTGGCCCAACGCGTCGAAAATGGCGAGCGCGCGAAGTTGGGGTTGGTTTTGACGTTTGACCGTCACTTGGATGTTATTCAGGCCTCGTAAATAATTGTTTTTAAATATTTCCCCGTTGTATTTGGTGCTGATAATTACAGAGAAGGTAGTTTATGAGATATACAACCGAAAAATAAGGTTTTCTAAAAATCGACTTTTTCGCGATTTTCCGGTTTTCAAAGCCCGCGTCCCCCCTTAAGTCAACGGTCCATGTCAGAAAGAGAATGTGTGGTATGGAATGTGGTTATATATGCATTTGACCGCAGCGCCCTCTCATCTATAAACGTTGAGCCAACACATGCAAAGTTTAACGCGATTATATACGCATTTGACCGCAGTGCCCTCTCCTGTATAGACATTGAGCGGCTACATGCAACGTTTCATCCATGACATCCCCAGCTCTTGAGTTACTACCACATCTCGGAGCCCCCTACTCATTCCGCAGTCGTGGCTGAGTGTGGGTAAGGCGATAAACTAGAAAGCCATTGGGGTCTCCCCGCACAGGTTCGAATCCTGCCAACTGTGGAAACATTTTTTCTTTTTATGTGAGCATGGACGCCGGCCGGACAGACGGACAAGGCTAGACCCTAAGGAGCTTCGCCCCTAATAACGATGGTGACGTGCAACTAAATGGAAAAAAAAGGGCTAGCATAGCGTCACCTAGCAGTAGGACTCGGGAGTACTCAAGTCGCACTGTCAAACCAAGCCAATCCATTTGCAGCCAACATAGAATTGAAAATGGCCACTTCTCGGTGGTATTTCCCGCTGATCGCTCGCGACAATTTTGTCAGAATGATCAAACTTTCAAACTTTAAGCTGTCTAAAACATTGGTCATGAACATACACTATGTCTATGGCGTAAGTCACGGTTCCTTCTTTAGGTCCGAGTTATCAGAGTCCAAAAAATCAGTCGGCGACTGTAGATTATGTGCAGCCACCGTTAGTCGGTCTCACCGCTTCCGGCGTGAAACCCGCGATTGGTTCAGAGTTTGCGCCGAGCACTGACTCAGCACTCGTGTGGAATGCTTTTTGATCCGTGTACACTCTGAATGCTGACATAGCACCCGTGTCCAATGCGTGCTCACAGTGCTTGACCATCTGTAGGCGGCCGCATCATTCCGAAATTTCAGAAGGGGTTAATAGGACGTTAAACACCAGTTGGAGGCACGTTCCAGGCAACATAGTTCTTGGGGGGGGGGGGGGAGTGAGCAGTCTGCCTTGATTGAAGGATTGCTTCCTCCAGATCCGCACCATTACTGCTACCTCTGTAAGCAATGTGAGAACCTTTTTTGCATTTGTGATCTCTGCAGGCTTCATTATCTCGGTTTGTCACATATGATTCAATAATGGAGTTTAAACTTCAGATTCCTGCCCTAGTTTGCACCAAAGTTTCGTCAAAGACTGGCAGGTGCGCCAAAGAAGCACGCCCTGTTGCAGCTCGTAGTGTTCGCAATTGATAATGCTGGCATCTTTGGCACCGGCAGTGTAAAGATAAGTCTAAAACAACTGCCTTTACTGGGAAACGCAAAATGGCAGAGTCAGGGCTGGGGCTTGCAACCGCAAGAAACATAAGCTTTGTGTTCCACTCCCTCTAAAACACTAACTTTTTAAATGTCTTTCTTTCGGAGACGCTACGCACAATTTTCGTGCCGTTGAGGTACGAAATGTGCTTTAACTTCATCTCTGCCAGCATCACTCCAAAGCAAAAAGTGGTACATTTTGTGTTTGCCACTCCTTTTGCCTTAGTAGTGTGGGAAAGTGTCCCTCTGTCTTGCATTTTGTTTTTCGGTCTTGCCTAATTAAAATGTCTATAAAAGCTCTACTAGGGCTGCCACTTGGTGGTGTCGGTTTTGTGCTGTTGGCTGTCTACCAGGTGTCTGACGATTCAAATCCGTCTTCAGGCCACCTAGTGACAACCTTGTGTGAGGAGGACAAGTCTCGCTGGCTCGCCAGGATAAAAGGGGATGTGTGCACTGTACAGGTGAGTTTCTCTGTGCTGTCATGCCGTTGGGCCCTCAAGGAGCGCTCTAGGAAGGGAAAGTACTAAATGTGAAAACTGTGCCAATAATGCTTTATAAAGGGAAAATACCGAATATGAAAACTGTGCCAGTAAACTTGTTTTATCTAGCTGTTTTGTATGTACAGTAGTGAACAAAAAGATATGATATTTCGGTTTTACGTGGGTGACTTTTCTTCGAACTGTGATACAGATATAAAAATTGTAATGGAACACTACATTAACATATTTATAGAGTAGAAGCTGATGCTTACTTAAATATGAATTTATCAACTAGACGTCGAGCAATACTTCTGTAAAAGAAACGAAATATCATATCTTTTTGCTCACTACTGTATGTTCTTATTGCAGCTCTGATTTAAGGCAGCAATCATATGATACCTCTCTGATGGCGAATTCCACTGGTCGTTTTAGAGCGCGCCGGGATCGACTTTTCTGGAGTGGGCCTATTTCACTGGGCGATCGGGATCGAGACTGACATGTTTCACTGGTCGTTTTGGAGTAGCTCCCGCTCCAGATCTCGATTTGGATCCGAGAAAATTCGCTCCGACGATTTCAGGGGATTCAACCGGAAGCCAGCCGGGCCAGCCCCCGCGCACACACGTGACTTCCTTTCTCGTGGGGCATCTCGCCTGATCTCGCCTCAGAAGAACAAGAAGCACGTCGTTGGCTGGGCTCCTAGATTGTCTCGACTTCAGAAGGATTTGTAATGGCCGCTTGCTTACCCCTTGGCTCGACAGCCGGTTTGTTTTCCAGGAAGGAAAAGAGAAGGTATTTGCCGCGCTACGGGCATTCCGGCAATTTTTGCTAGAAGCGCCTGAGCTATTCCTGCCGCTCGTGCGTCGAACAGGTGTTAGCGCCGCGATTGCGAAAACATCTTCGAAATGACCGCGGCGGCCGCGGAAAGGGGATTCCCGGGCAGTTGAATGACGGGAAGGCAACTGCCGATCCCGGAGCAGTGGTCACGTTCCACTGGGGATCCATAGGCGGCGCGACCCCGTTCGGATCGTGTGCTCCAGTCCGGATCTGATCAACTGATCCCGGCTCGCTCCAAAACGGCCACTGGAATTCGCCATAACAAGCAGAAAGTTTCAGCTGCCAGCCGGTATGCTTAGTCCTTGTTTCAGTCGGGAACTGAGGACACGTGGTCTCTTTCAGTTGCCTTTAACTATGGCTTCTGCATTCCTCTCGAAAGAGCACTTCATCTCAAGGAGAGTTTCTCGTTCAAGGCTGTTACGTTTGCAATTATCTGTTTTCTTCCTTCTGGGGTTGGTCCCATTCGTTCGGCCTCTCTCTATCCCTTTTAGGTCCGAGAGCGGATCTTCCAGAGCCTTTTAGGAGGGGAGCGGGGACCCTCTGTCTCTTGGTTCCTGAACGACGCCGCGTTCCTCAAAAGCAGCCTCGAGTTTCCCACCCCTTCAGCACTACGAGACTACGACAAAGGTGGGAAGACGCCCGTGGACCCACTCCCTGTCCCTGTTGTCACTATTTGACTCTACAGCTCTTTTTTGTGCTTTTTCTGAAGGTTTGGCTTTCGGTTAGATTAAACGAAAAACTGCGTTGGGGAGCAAGCATCGGGGAAACATTGACACTTCTAGTAGTATACTGGATGAGTAATGGGTCAGTAAGGTGATAATTTATAGTTGACTTTACTGTATGTTTTATTTGTGTAGTATACTGTCTTTTTTCTTGTTTTTTTTACACTGCCCGTTTCTTTGGTTAATCCCAAAGGCATTTATAGGTCCTTTGTGACGTCATTTGACGTCTGGTCGCACGGCATTAGGATGTCTTATGACGTGACGATTAGGAAAGAATGTGGTCATGTAATCTTGCATCGCGTAACATCATAATCTGACGTGGAGTCGCAATGCCACGTTCGTGGCATCACCTGACGTCACGGTGTTGCGTAATGACTGTCACACTAACGACTTGAACACCTTGATGTTGTATTGGTGTTCATGTGATGATGTCGTGATGAACTTCCTGAAGTGCTGGTGAAACGGCGTTAGCACCGGGATGTTGAGGTCTCCATCGAGGCTGCATCTCATGTGCACAGAAATGCCGAGAGATGGCTCTGTAAATATTGTGCATCTAAAGCTCAGTAAAAACCTCTTACATACGTGCATGAACTCTTGGTGGGTGCAGAGTCTCAGCTGCTGTATCCAGACTCCTTAAACCACCTGGTCTGGTTGGCGCTGCAGCACAACGGAGCTCCCGACAAGAAGGCTCGGACACCTGAGTCACACTTTCAGGTGGGTGCCGTATTTGCTCGAGCGTAACGCAAACTTTCTTTGAAAAGTTTGTGCCAAAAACTTGACCCTCACATGGTAGTCGAACGACCACAAAGTAACCCTCAATGGTGCCGCCATTTTGAAATGACTGCGACCTTTCGGGTTTCTGTGGTTATCTGGTCTTGCGCTGGCAGCATTCATACCTCTTGGTACTCAAAATGAAGCCCATGGAATCCAGATCTGAATTTATCAAAGCCAGCTGTTTGTGCGATTCTCTTGGCGTTAACCTCCATAGTTGACTTTAGGGTAACTCAACTTCTAGTGCGTTGCTTTTTTTAACTTTAACGGCTTTCATTCCTCAGTCAGCCTTGCATTATATTCGTGGTTTTATTTCTTCCCGCAGGGCAATACGCGAAGTTGCCCCTCACGTTACACATGTGGTTGTGGCTAGGATAGAGTAAATATGGCATGCTGCAGCAATGCGTGCATTCGAGGGTGCTGATGTACGACCCCCTATTCTTACGCAAAGTATGAACTGGTTCACACATTTGGTAAGCCTCTGCTCAGTGTGCCGAGGACGGAAAACGAGGGCATGGAGGAGAGTTACGTGGTGGGTGTCTCTCTGCTCTGCACTCCCTCCAGCCAATGGGAAGCTCACAATATAGCTTCCATTTTGAAGTCACCTTGACGCTGGCCTCTAAATAGTATGGTATTTTGAACACTCGGGTCCAACTTGTTCTGGTGCTCAGGAACATTTCGCAACAACTTGTTCCATTGCTCAAGGCACCTGTCTCAGTCCTTGGCTTTTTCACGGGTAGAGTTTTGTGTTTCTGGATAAATCCGAAAAAGTTCTGCCTGTTAAAGTTTTATAAATTCAGATTTCTCCGAAAGTTTCAGATTCTGAAGTCACGACGGTAAAATAGAAAATGTTGAAATTATTGCCCACAATGCGCGAAGAAGCGATAGCGTTAGCATGTTTGTGCAATGCAAATTAACTGGTGCCGTCATATTCGCGACTCCAGCGACCTATAGGGGGCGCCACCACCAAACAAACATGGCGGCTGAGTCCAGGTCGCGTCGGCTTGGCCGGGCTGCCTGAACGGGTGGCGCATTCAATTTAACAGATTTCCTTTTGTTTAAAGCCAAATTTTATAGGTATCTGAACTGAGATGGTTAAAGGGGCACTGACGCATCAAAATCATATTTTATTTTATTATCCAAAACGATTGAAAATGATGCCGGGACATTACCCTCAAAATTCGAAACTTGGGAATTCAGTATTTGTGAATTAAAAAAACAATTTCCAAATGCCGAATTTGAAGTTCTTGCGCGATCCGTGCCAGTGCAGTGAGTCAAATTCTGCGGTCTCCTGCAACTCAACTTTCTTTCGGACCTCCGCTCCACGCTGTGAAGCAAAGCGCTGTTGCTACCGCGACCCGAAGCGAGGAGGAGGTGGGCAGGCGGGATAGAAGGGTGCCGGCGCGGGGAAAAACCGGTTTCTTCACAGACTCGGCGATAAGCCTCTGCTCGAGCGCCGCCAAGTTTTACCGAGGGAGCATGCAAATACAGGAAGCGACATCATACCGAAATCAGATTTTTGGTATTTCAAAACGAAAGGCCGTAGTGCGTTCGTCATTGCGTTAAAAAACATGTTTTACGATTGCCGTTATTAAATGTTATAGAAATGTCGCCTACAAAGCTTCTAAATTTCCTGATTTTTGACGTCACCGATCAATAGAAGCAAGGAGGTGAGCGCAGGAAATATACACGCCAAAAATAAAAAAGCGCGCGCGCGCGCAAAGAAATTTGTTTTTGCGATGCGTCTTTTTTTGTGTGTCTATGACTATAACTTGCATAGTTTTAGACAATAAAAAAGAATACGACCTTTGGTGTGTCAGTGCCCCTTTAAAGGGGTCATGAAACGCTTTTCCAACTTTTTCCTGTTTCGCTTTCCTCCTCAACTCATAAATCGCGCATTCCACCAAACAGTTAAAGAAGACGAAAAGGGGGAGTCCCCTCTTGCTCGCACTCTCGTTTGTGTAATCCCGGACACATCCATTCTCCCCCTAGAAGATTAGCCCGTCGCTCAAAATTCAGACAAAAGTTGCTTTCCCCACCCCGTTCATTCCGAAGCTGACAGTGCTGTTGAAGCTACGTGCTCGTTGGGCCAGCCACACTTGCCACGTGAGCGTGGCAAATGTGGCTGCGGAGAATGAAGGCAGGTGATGAAAGGGAGGCGGCTGATTGGTCCGGCAAGCGCGTAGCTTCCACCACAATGTCAGCTTAGGGGTGAAGGGAATAAGTGAGGTCCGGTTGCGTGTGACGTCAGTTTGGACCCGATAACGCGCTTTTGGGACCGCGGATGTATCACAGTGAAAAGGCAGAGAGGTTGCGAAGGGGAGGAGGTACGAAATAGTCCGCTCTGTTTTCAAATTTTCGCACTGAAAGTCAGGCTTTTGACTTTCTACCTTTTTTCTTTTGGTCCACTGAACGATGTGCTATTAGTAAAATCCCAATCTAAAATGATTTATCCCAACCCAAAAATCGTTTCATGGGCCCTTTAAGTGTAGCCGGTGCACATAAACTTGCAAAGCATAGTTTTGTTTTCCCGTTGTTTTTTTGCTCTTTTCATGTCAAACTTTTGTTTCTGAGATTTTGTTCAAAACTGAAACTATGGGCTCTGGAGAGACGGTAATAGTAGACTCTAATCAGTTTTGATCATCTAAGGAAAGCGGCGATGACCACAGAATTGTTCCACCGAGAACAATTTTCAGCTAACTCGCATGGTTCGACCATGCGACTTATCTGTCCACGAAATCAAGCTTTTGTGTGGTCAACAACACAGGCTGCAGGAAAATTACTAAAATTGAGCGATCGCTTCTTGAGCCGAGGAGCATTTCAACCCGCTGGCGCCCCACTACGCAGCTGATACTCTTATTTCAATTCTGGTTTTAGTAGCAATCGAGGATTCATTTTGACGAGCGGGTTATGTATTATATTACGAACTATGTCCCACTAAAGCGATATTAGTATATTCTTCGGGTTGAAATTCGAGCTTAGTTGACTAGCTATTAGATGAACTGCTGAATAATATTTGGCAGACAGAGAGATACTACTTAAACTTAGCCAAATGGTTCTAGCCGGCAGCACGGAGACAAACTGAAGAGAGTCTTCATCGGAGGTTCACACAGAACCCCTCTGCATTGAACTTTGCTTCGAATTCTGAACGGAGAAATTTAGTATTTTTTGTGGCCGGTCAACCTGAGCAATGTGGACGTATATTGCTGCTGGCTCCGACGGGGGTATAATAAAAATATTGGAGGCGCGATAGATCATAATGCCGTGAAAGCTTCTAACTTTGCGAGATGCGTCCTCCACCTTTTGAATGCAGATAATTTCCCTCACTAATCATATGCAGCGAGCAGGTTTTCCTGAATCAAGTAATTGCGAAATCAGCCCAACTCCTTCAGTGTGGTTCAGAGGCTTTTTCGGCGAAAAGTAGCCAAGATAAATAGCCAACGCACCGACCGGCGTGGGTGGCACAAACTTGAAGCTAATCAAACACAACCAAACTCAAGAAACGCAGCTGTCGAACCTTCCCATTCACTTGACTGCAACTTTGGTGTTCCCTCCAGTGAGACACCTCGTCTGTCGTCCTCAGTCCACTGTTCTACATCCTTATAAAGAAACCACTTATCAGTTACCAAGTAGTCGTTACTTTGAATGTGATTCGACACAGACAAGAAATGAAACGTTTTTCCGTGATTCCTCCCCATCTAGGAAATCGAAAGCATGCGACTGTCTATTGTGGAGTTAACGGGCTTTCAAACACGCGATGGAAGGAAACAATCGATTGAGGCTTCACCACACTAATGAACACTCATGCAAACTTTCGGACCCTCGTCAAATTACATTGTTCGCCACCGCGCCGACAACACATGTCCGCGAAAGCCACCCGAGGCGCGAAGCGACCTGGACCGGCGGGTTCCCGGTTTTCCCGCTTGGTGGCGTCCGCTTTGCTGGAGTCGCGAATACCAGAAGACTGAGGCGTGATATGGTTAATTCTTGTAGCCGTCGTGATTGGCGCTGTTAATGCCACGGACGACCGCCACCACCACAAAGGGGGGATGGACTTGCACGGCACTCACCCACCAAAAATGGGCAAGTGCGGTGGAAGTTTCTAAATCATCTAACATTATGGGTAGCAACTGAATACTGCCAAAGTGGGATTTCGCATAATGTGCTTAATATTTGAAAACAAGTCTTTTAAGCAGACAACAACAAAGACTACGTTACGTCACGTCGTTGCTGGCGAGACGCTGGGGCGGCCGACGGGAAAACCCGACTTCCCTTGCCTCACACCAAAACCGGAGAGAAGGGTTTTTCCGGAAAGGCAATGACAGGAGACGAGGTCAAAATCTCTGCAAATTTGTCGCCTGTAAAGCTATCGCTTTGAAAGCAAGAAAGACTGTTCTTCTAAGGAAGCCTGTAAGAGTGCAGTGTCAGTGGTCCTGAGGAGAGGCCTCTGCAGTTTCCTTTGAGATCTCGGACTGCTGAAGAACGAGGGTATATCTTTCAGCTTGTCGAGGTTCCTCCAGGACAATAGGTCATGGTGCCTCTGGGTCACAATAAATACCACTGTATAAATTTCCATTGGACCATACTACTTGTGCTTCTTAGAGGAAGTGGTGTAGTTTTTATATTGTTGAAAAGGACAGCCAAAGTTTCCATTCTTCTCAGAAACTGTCCG
The DNA here is from genome assembly GCF_016920785.2 of Ixodes scapularis. Taxonomy (NCBI): domain Eukaryota; kingdom Metazoa; phylum Arthropoda; class Arachnida; order Ixodida; family Ixodidae; genus Ixodes; species Ixodes scapularis. The sequence continues at coordinate 94,514,920 of NW_024609880.1, forward strand.
GGAGTTCAGTTACTTCAAAGTATTGACCGTTCTCGAGCCAACGCTTTTTTGCAATATTTGTCGTGAGATAGTTAGTGTTGCCAATGGCAGGGACCATTGGTGAAAAATAAACTGAATTTTCCGAGGCATGAAGTCTGGGAACACGAAATCCTTATCGTCATCCATTTCCTCTCTGCGGCGGCAGGTGCGGGTGTTTGCGAGCCTCCAGCGGGAGACACTGAACCAGCGGGGGGGCACGCCGGAGTCCCTCAGCCAGATGGACACTGATGCCTTCGTGGAGGCAACGCAGTGGTGCGCGGCCCAGGCCCTCTCCCAGGGGCGCCGCATCCCGGGGCCCCTGAGCTTGCCGCCTCACGTGGGCGTCCCGCTGTGCACCCAGGCGCAGGCTGGCTGGTGGAGCGCCGCACACCAGCTGCACACCAACAGCGCCGGGTGAGCCGAGAGCGATTGCAACGGGCAGCAGAACGTTGACCAAAGCGTCTGTAGAAGGGGGGGGGGGGGGGGGGGGGGGTGCGAATGCTAAAATTATGGCGGGGCTTTACCGTATTTTCGGGATCGTAGTCCACGGACTAAATGCGTCAAAAAGTACAGTAAAACGGCTTGATAACGAAGTTTGCGGGGTGGGCATGACACTTGAGGTTTTTTTTAGGGAAGTGTATGATGCAGTATATAGTCTGAGGGACATGATGAACGAAGTGTTGTTTGCTGGCAATTGACTCATCTAAAGGGGGAACGGTGGCCAAGTCTGCTGGCTCGGAGCACGTGGGGCGAACGCTCGTGCTGCAGATTCCAGGCACCTCGGGCTTGATTACCACTTCTTTCATTTTTGTTTTCTAACTAACTTTTTTTTTGGGGTGTGCAAATATTCCAGATTTTGATTATGAATAGAATACTTTTCTTATTCAATTCATGTTCTATTTGAGAGTTGCATATTCGGAAATATCAGACTGTTCGGTTATGGCCAAATGATCTGTGCGCAGGACATGCCCTGAACATTCAGAACTTTCTTAAAAGCCGTGTTCAGTTGCCTGAACACGGCATGGACAGCTTGACGAGTTGAACTCGTCAAGCTGTCCATGCAGCTTTTTTTCCCAGCCCCCGCCATTGTAAAAAATGGTAAATAAACATTGAATTGAATTGAATTGAATTAATATTGCAGGCTTTTAACTATTTTTTTGTAAATCCTTGCCGCATGTGGTATACGTAGGACTACCATGTTTGCACGATTTTTACGTGCCCCCAGTTCTAAAGTGCAGGAAGATTTTGCCCCCATACAGTGAAGAATTAAATTGCTGCCGATTCTACCACGCAGGTAAAATAACGAGTGTTGAACACACACCTCATTAAAAAGACTTTATAAAATTCGTCAAAAATAAAAATACCGTGCACTCGTTGCCGTTGTCAGAGTCTGTTGATGGTTCTTTACTGTCTACAGAGGTAATTCTTACTTTCGTCTAAAGCTTTTTAGGTGCCGCACTTGCGCTTGTATGAGTGCGGGATGTCGCCTCTGGAGGGTCTTCTTCCAAGCACTTTGCGAGCTCGTTTGGTTGCTGGCATTGCGAGGCCAGGCAGTGCTGCTCAAATATTTTTTCCCGCCAGTGTGATGACCTTTCGTTTTAATAAAGCCTCCTAGTGGAATTTCTATTGTTTTGCCACCTTAAAATGGCAGACATTGGTCCGTAGATGCGAGAGAATGGGCGGTATATGGATACCAAAATGGCGAATGTAAACAAACAGTCGCAGTGGGGATGGGGCTAGCCACCTTATCTGAGCATTGCATTATTATTTTGGGTTTCGGTTTTTGGTTCTGATTGTAATGCGCATCTAATTTTGGGCACTCATTTCGGCGAAAAAAAGTGTGCATTAAGGGAGGAGGTGGGGAATAAATATGAAATTTCTTATTTCTAGAGATATCTGAACGAAATTTACAGAATGTGTTTATAGCACAGACATAAGAGTAACTGCAAAGTTTCATGGAGCTGTGCATATTATTTCTCAAGTTACCAATATTTATCAAAATCGTCCATATGCATTCCTTATCCCAGGTCTGGAGAATTTGAAAAAGGTAGTAGCGGCGTAATATTTGTTATGATAACCCCTGGATACAATCCCCAGGGCATAACAGAGCCCTTTTTTTAAATTTCTTTGTTGAAAAATTTTAACGCAACTTTGAATTTTGTGTAGTCAATGAAACCCACATTCACCAAATTTCATTTTTTTATTATAAATTTTAGTACAGTTTTCTAAAAAAAGGGCTCTGTTATGCCCTCACAAAGTTATTAGAGAACAGAATAAAAAAGACAGCACAAAAATCCATTCATCAGTTCCTGAGATATCGCTGGGACGAGCAGCCACGACAGTGAAAAAATCCATTCTGAGAAAACAGCACTTGAAAGTTGCACGCAGATTTTCAGCTTTAGAATGACCCTGCAGAATAGTCAGAAGTGTTCTTGCGCACTTTCTTCTTGTTCCGCCTTTCCAAATTCTCTTGATGTCGTTTGCTGGCCTTATGCAGACGTAGGGCATCTTTCTTGACAGCTCGTTGGAGGGCCAGATGGGTCGGCTGAAGTCCCGCTGCAACCGATATTTCTGCAGTTGCCTTGTAGCAGCCGGCGTTGAACCTCAACACCGCTTCATGCAGTGCAGTTTGCTGGCATAGCTCCAAGTTCGGCTTGAGCAATATCACAATGTCTAGCTTCTGCTTCGATCTCCTCACGTGTCAGGATATGCGTCCGCAGATGGGTGCTAGAAGACGCGCTCCTACTTGTCGCGGAAGGCGGAAGACGGGCGCTGGGACCCGCGATCTCGGGAGGAACCACAACGGTCGGCATGCTCGGTACTCCAGGCGTGAGCGGGACGATGCGTTCTTCCTCGACGACAGCCGATGGCACAGAAAATCCATCACTGGAAGTGTTGACGCGATCATCATTGACGGCACGCCGTGCAGAAACTTCCAACTTCGCCATCCGCACTAACTTCATGGACCGCTTCCGCGCGCCAAACGCGTGCACCGTCTTGTACTTCGAACCCCGCATCGTGTGCGACCACGAAACAGACGGGCACGCTACACGAAACTACTCAAAGAAAGTTCGGAAAACGATCGTAAAGATGGCGAAAAACGAAGTGGAGCTGACAAAGCAAGAGCGCGTGCAAGCAGACCACTACCAAAAGCAGACGACGCAAGCGGCAACAGCAGGAGAAATGGAGGAGGAGAGCGCTCCGCGCGCGGAGAAATCGCGTCCCAGCCAATAGCAGTCGCGCGCTCCCCCGCACGCTCCTCGAGCGCGCGCTCTGTCCAATCGCGTTCTTGCGATTGCGACATGGAAGAACGGCGACCACGCCGTAACTACGCAGCCGAAGCCATTTTGGGAGCTGGCAAAAAAAAGAGAAAGAATTCACGTTCAAAACAAGACTAAGATGGCGGCCGTCGGCCCAACGCGTCGAAAATGGCGAGCGCGCGAAGTTGGGGTTGATTTTGACGTTTGACCGTCACTTGGATGCTATTCAGGCCTCGTAAATAATTGTTTTTAAATATTTCCCCGTTGTATTTGGTGCTGATAATTACAGAGAAGGTAGTTTATGAGATATACAACCGAAAAATAAGGTTTTCTAAAAATCGACTTTTTCGCAATTTTCCGGTTTTCAAAGCCCGCGTCCCCCCTTAAGTAAGAATCGTGCAAACACTGTATGTATTAGCTTGCGACAAAGGAGCAGTTTTCGTTTTGCCAAGTCTGCATTGTGAGTCACTTTTCTAGCAACCTTGTACTTTCTGCTGCAAAATCAGTTGTAGTGAAAATGGAGCACTTAGGTACTGAACATGTGGAACAATGAATTTTCTTGCATGATACATACGTACACATTGGTTTATACATACACCATTGGTACACACACACAAAACACATACTTCAGGGCAGAAACGGCCGCGAAAATTTGGGAGCTCAGGAAATCTAGGGAGCACCTAGGTTCCTAGGGTTCCATTTCTGGAACCCTGGCAATAGGGTATAAATAAATTGGGCAGCAGTTGCCATCAAACTTGCAAAAACCCCGATACCAGAGAAAAGGAAGGTAAGGAACACAACAAAGTCTCAATAACAAAGACCAGTTTCCCTTGTCTGTTTCTTTTTTCTTTTTTTCATGTATGATTGTTTATTAGTTTTTTACTTTAGAAACAAATTATACACCCTTGCACTAAATTTGATAACTATATGCCAAATAGTTACATTGATATCAAATATTTTCATCACATTGTGAGGTAGTGAAAATGCAGGAGCTCAATGCTTGAATGCATTTTTCTCAGTTCCACTTTTTGCTGCAAATTTCACACAAAGGAATCTTGTTCGAAGGTAAAAGTATTCCAATACCACAATCAAGATGTTTCTGTCCTGAAATTTACTGGGGAATTGAGGTATCTACTTTATTTTGTTGTTAGAAGTCCTCTAAAAAACAACAACAAGATTTTCAAGAATTGACACAGGACGATGTGCATCTTATATTTTGAGGTAATATTGCTTCCTGAAATATTTATATTTGAGTTATAAAAACTAGATAGCCTGAAGTCCCACATTCCCCACTTTATATGTAAGCAGTAAAAATGGTGCTTAATAGCTTCATTTGCATATCATAGATTTCTTAACGAAGAGTGACGCATTTATGCGGGTATGTAAAGTTGTCCTACAGAGCTGAAACTTTGCACAGCATACCCACATCTGACGTTAAATATCACTCGCAAATTTCATTTATATCGGTTAAGTAGTTCAGAAGTTGACTCTCGAGCTAGTGTCCCCCCTGAACACCCATACTGAGACCCGCCTTTCCCCTTGATCGTACTCTTGCTGCAGGGAGCAGCTGCCCGAACTCCGGCGTGTGCTCCAGAGGGGACTGGAGGTGATCCGAGGGATTGGCAACCATGGCTTGGACCTGCCGCTTGTGGTCCACTTGGCCAGGACGTTCGCTGTAAGGGTGAGTACATTTACCACACTCACTGTGTTGTCCAGCTATGGGGACACTAGTAGGGCAGCAAACAGCAGGAGGATTTCAGTTTACTGACCCTCTGTCCCGGTTACCCAGCCACGTCAATACCTGCCGACGACTTTGGCCCCAAACCCAGCAAGTTAACTGACTGGGTGATTACTTTGGTAATGATTAGTTGTAAATTATTCAATTTATTTCAGAAATACTGCCGGCCCCCTCTTGTGGGCAAAGGCATAGTCGTATGTACAGTTGTAGGGCAGACATTGTAAAAAATGTATAATGCAAAATTTTACATACTAAATTATACAAAAATATTGATTATTTTATTGATGTTTACTTCTGTACAGAATTGTCTAAAGCTCTAGCGAAACAATCATATGTAACAAGCTTTTCCACACTTTGAGGAGGGAAGTCATTCCAATCAAAGACAGTTTTAGGACTCTCCGTGATTGGCAGTACACTGGTTGAGCCCACGGAAGTAAAAGTTTTTACAGAAGCTTCGTTCGATTTACCTGCTCCGGTGCAGAAAGCTGTAAGGCTGTGTACTTCCAGTGTGTGCGTTGAGATGCGGCCGGAACTACACCTCCCTACACTTTTCTGCACCGATGCAGGAGGGGCAGGTAAATTGAACCAAGCAAGTACTTGATCGGCCCTTCTCTATTCTGTCAGTCACACTTGGGGTCCTCTCTGCCGCCGCAGTCGTCGTCCAAGCGGGAGCAGTGCCAAGACGAGGACGTCTGCCTGTCCCTGGAGGGTCGTGCGGCCCTCTACTGGCAGCTGGCCCTCTCCCTCCTGGAGGCTGGCAGTGGGCCCTTTGCGTCCCCTCGGGGGCCCTCCCGGCGCCTGTTCGGACCCTCGCCCCTGACGACCCCCCTGTCCTCGGCCGAGGAGCGTGCTCTGCGGGAGGAGGCCTGCATGTTCCTGGCCGTGCGGGCCATGAACGCGGAGTGCCTCGAGGAGGCCGCCGAGATGCTGGCCGACCTCCGCTCGGCCGAGGCGGCGCTCTACACCGCCCTGGTGAGCCTCGGAAGGTTGTGTGCAACCACGCTGGTGAACCCCCTTTCGCCGTTTTCCCGGCGATTTGCGCGGAGACGTTTGTTTCGTGGCGCTGTTTGCGACTTTGGCGAGTCTCTGCTGAAGACGGAATTCAAGCAGTGGAATTGAGAAAACATTTAGATGTTACTCTGTTTTTTTTTTTTTTTTTTTGTTTTTTTTTTATTGGATTTTTTAGAATGTGTCATGAATGTAAACCGGTCATTATGCCTTCTGAAATGTGACAAATGGGGATCTGTTTATGTTGTGCCTTCGGTAATGTGACACAATGGTGAACCGGTTTCTCTCGTGCCATCTGGCGTATGACAGAAAGGTAGTTTGGTGTCTGTTTTGCCATCGGGAACATGACGCTAAGGGGGACCTATTTCTGTGGTTCCTTTTGGAATGTGGCACAAAGGCGAACCAGTTAGTCGTCGTGCCATCTGAAATGTGACAAATGGGGAATCTGTTTATGTTGCGCTTTCGGCAATGTGACACAATGGCGAACCTGTTTCTCTCGTGCCATCTGGAATATGACAGAAAGGTAATTTGGTGCCTGTTTTGCCATCAGGAACGTGACACTAAAGGGAACCTATTTCTGCGGTTCCTTTTGAAATGTGGCACAAAGGCGAACCAGTTCTGGTGGTTCCTTCTGGAATGTGACGGATGTGAACCGGTTTCCATTCTGTCCTAGAGCATGACACACGCTTTGTAAACCGGTTTCCGTTGTTCCTTCTGGAATGTGCGACGGATGTGAACCGACTTACCTCATGCCCCCGCCACGGATGCAGGTGCTGAAGCGTCTGTCCCAGCAGAAGGCTGGGGACCCCGGCATGCAACAGGCGCTGCTGACCCGGGCCAGGAACTCCCTCCTGCTGTCCCTGGAGCGTGGCCAGAGGGAGGCCCTCAACCAGGACCTCACCCTGCAGGTGCGCCAGCAGCTGGAGGACCTGGAGGCTCTGCTGGCCGAGGCCAACCTCTCCAGTGAGTTGGCGGTGCATGTCTAACCCAGGGATTCTCAACCTTTCGGGCCACGAGGAACCTTTATCTGTCTCGAATGGCAGCCGAGGACACCTTGTCCCTGTCCCGGCATTGATCCGAGAAAGCAGTGTGGAAGCCTACAGACCTTGTAAACAGTAATGCGCGCACATAGGGATGTTTGACTCTTGGCTTGGCATAAATGGGTGGCCCGCGCCTGCTAATATAGTGCTCACACTTGAAGAACAAGAAACATACTGGCTCGTCTTGTGAGATGGGCCACCTTTTAGGGGCGAAGCTCCTTAGGGTCTAGCCTTGTCCGGCATCCGTACTCACATCGATTGCCATCCCATCTGTCTTCTTAAAAAAAGACAAAGTGTTTGCGCAGTCGACAGGATTCGAACCTGTGCGGGGAGACCCCGACGGATTTCTAGTCCATCACCTTAACCACTCGGCCATGGCTGCGGGACGAGTAGGGGGCTCTGAGATGTGGTAGTAACTCAAGAGCTGGGGATGTCAGGGACGAAACCAAGATTTCGGTCTGTTGTGAGAGGAGTATGTTGTATGCAGGTATGAAGTTGAGTCAATAGTATGTAGAGGAAAACCAACCAAACTTCACAAATCGGTATGTTATATCCATATGTCTGTTGTAACCAGGTCTGTTCTAAGGAGCTTAGACTGTATAACCACGTTCCATACCACACATTCTCTTTCTGACATGGACCGTTCACTTAAGCGGTAGAGATGCATTCCCACGGCTTCTAGCGGATCCAAGCCGATCCGCTAGGAGAACCACTGGCTCTGCATTTCACCGACCATAAAGCAGTAATAATGAAGTCGAAGCGCAACCCGGAACTCAGCACTACCTATGAGCAATAAAAAAAAAATGAGGACCATCAGCACTAGCCTATGAACAAAATCAGTATCGTCAGCACCACCAGAGCTTTGCCCCAATCAACATCATTCACCACGTGGAGATGCGGTCATTTTTTTCTGTGCAGACGGCAGCCTGGAAGAGCAGGTGGGCTCTCCCCGACGGGGTCTGTCGACCAGCCAGTTCCGCAACAGCACGCAGAGCAGCAGCACGCCCCGACCCGACCGCAGGTTCTTCGAGACTCGCACGGAGGCGGACATGACAAACATAGGCTCTGAGGCGAGTTCTGTCCGTGCGTTCGGCAAGGATCGGGAATGCAGCTTCCATAAATTATTGAGCATCTGCCCATGTCGCAATAAGCGGCTACCCCTACTATTAATTAGAATTAGGTCATTTGAAGTGCCTTTCATAACCCGCTTTTGGGCTAAAGGGGCTCCTTTGCATCAGTTGCCTATCTAAGAAGGCAGTGCAAAGCAGAGAAGCTTTGCACACAAACATCAGTGCAAAGCGGTAAAGCTTAACATGAGAGCATTGATGTAACTGCAGAGGTTGCAGTAATAAAAGTACTGTAATTTAATTACTTTTACAACGGAGCTGTTGGGGGCTAGTTTCCCCAGTATCACGTCTGCAGACAAGCGGTGTGTCGACACAAAATTCCGGACAGCTACCGCCATCTTTGAGCGATGGCGGCAACTAGACAACTGACTTGCCAGTTGTCTGGTTTCCGCCGTCGCTTATATATGCTGGCAACCTTTCCAGCCTTTCTCAAGGCGTCGTTCTAGAAGTTGTCCTCAAAGATGCCTAGAGGACGACGTCCTCTAGGCGTCGTCCTCGATGTAGTCTTAGAAGTCGTCCTTGAGGTCATCATTGAGGTTGTCAGAGCGGTTGTCCCCAAGGTCGTCCTAGAAGTCATCCTTGAGGTCATCTTGACGTCGCCCTCTAGGCGTTGTCCTTGAGGTTGTCCTAGGCATCGTCCGCTAGGCATCGTCTTAGGCGTCGTAAAGATAACAGCTTCGATGGTCTTCCTTCTTCACCAGAGTGGAAAGGCTGAAAGTTTTTTTTTTACAAAAATTAGTTTAATTATTTTTTTGTGTAGGTAATTTTGTAATGTAATTACTTTATGCCAATATTGAAACTACTGAACTTTTCTTTTTCTAATGTATATTTTTGTGCACATAAAAAAAAAGTTGACAATCATTTTGCAAAAGAGAAGACAGTTCGGACATTGAAAGAAAAAAAAAATTGTGAAATGAAAGGGCAGTTTGTAACTGATAAAAATGCCGTGAAGAATAGAAAGCACTTAGGTCTTTGGAAGCGTGCAATAATTATAGCAGTACTCAGAAACACAATACTATTAAGAAAAAAAAGTTAAAAAAAAGGGGGGGGGAACAGGAATTTTAAAGGGCAAACTTCGTTCCCAGAACAGCTATGATGCTTTTGTGAGGATGGTCTCCCAAATATGACGAACAAACTGTGCATTCTCTTCACAGAACAGGATCTGCAGTTCAAGAGGGGATTTGTGAAATGCAGCATTGAGGTTAAGATAAGAGGTTTGAGAAAAAAAGGCTCGAGGGACACCTAAGCACTTCTTATGAGATGTGAATGGGAAAGCACGTATGCCGTTCCTCCGCTCCCTTATTTCGTTTGCGGCATACTTCCGTTCACGGTCGAGCACGCGCGCGCGCTCCTCGCCGCGCTGATTTTGGGTGTGGAGTGGTGGAGCCACTGCCTCGCAGACACGCAGCACCATGAGGTGGTGCTAATTGAAACTGACGCGCGGCGGCTTCATTTCAGTGCCAATTTGCGTGGCTTTCTGCATGGTTTCAAAGCTGGAATGCCTCAGATCGCGACCATTTGGTGTGGCTGATGACGTCAGCACGCTCCATAACAGTTAATGCTTTTGCATTAACTCTTTTTTTCTTCAGTTGTGACAATGGAACATTTTCTTTCTTTTGCTTTAAAAACAACCTCCCTTATATCCCCACTTCTTACCCCTATGTCCTCACCACAAGCTTTGCCATACTTTGAGACTGGTGTGGCACTCTGTAAATAGTGGCTTATGTAGATGAAATATTTATAAAATTAAAGTAAATATTTCTAGAAAGTATCAATTGCTTTTTAATTTAAGGAAGTGAAAGTTATTCAGAAGGAATTCTATTACTCTTTGGAAGTCATTTGTAATTGAAATGAATTACTTTTTTGTTGTTGTGGAATTTAGAGTTTATTTTAATTACGTTTTAGCTGTATTAGACAAAGCAATTAGTGTAATTTGGCCACATCTGGCATAAGGCAGGCCTGACTAGAGCAGTGCGGCTGCTTTGAGAAATTTAGGCTCCGCAAGACCCCCTATACCACTCCTACATGTTCCGTCAGATTAAACAAGAACCTATCCTAGCATGTGGCCCCTCTGCTTCTCTGCTTTCACCTAAAAAGCAACCATTTTTCGTGGTGATGGTTTCGCATCTTTTGCATGGTTGCTTGCTCAATATTTTACGGTAGCACAAAGAATTGGGACGAGCAGGCGTGGGGAGATAAGCACTACTGTAAAATCCTGTGAGGGCTAAGCCCCCCCCACCCCCCAGAAGTAGCCCATCAGGTTTTTCCGGCTGAATATTCGTGACAACGAAAATCCCGAAACATCACCCACCACCAGCCACTTCCTTTCGGACATTACACAATGTCCGACAAGAATCGCATGAACCATGCAGTCTGCGGTACCGACATCTGCGACAAACGAGTTCGCAGGAGGTTTTTGCGTTTTTGTCCGCGATCCACACGTGTGTATTGATTCCTGTGACATGCGAGTTCGTTGTTCTTTTTCGCGCTTTTTGTCCGGTGGAAAGGGGCGGTAGGCAGTCGACAAATGGTGAGGGGGGGGGCGATGTTTCTGAATTTCTATGTTACGGATATCGACCCCATAATACGGGAAGGGCGGATCTCCCAAGGGTCGGCATTCATACGGGACTTTATGGTGTAGCTGAAGCCTGCAATTGGGAATTCGTTGCTCGACCGTCTGCCCTCCCAACCGTGTTGCAGTCGGTAACCGACACGCCGCCGAGGTCCCGCACGCGCCAGGCAGCTCGAGACGCAGCCGGGTCTTACGGCACGGACCTGACGGAAGTGATGCTGCGCTCCCTGTCCCTGCACCAAGACATCGTGGTGCGGTCCCTTGGCCAGATGCAGGAGACCAACCGGCAGATCCTGACGGAGATGCGCGAGATCGGCAAGGCCATGGCCACAGAGGCCAAGCAGAGGGAGACCCTCATGGAGCAGCTCGTGGTGAGTGAGACGGAGTGCCGGCAGAGTCTTGAGAGCGTCTGAGGCCGTAACGAACCATCTTGCCGCCGACGCAGAGGCGTTTCCGCTGGTTTTACAGTAGTTGGGAGATCAAAACTACGCACTGCCGTCAAGAAATGGTCGCTTATAACGTCTTCGGCATCACTTCAAACCCATGCTGAAGGAATGGTGCGGACACGATTTTAAAAATAAACTATTAGAAGTGTTCCAGGGTTACTTGATAGATGAGGCTGGTGTGTTCTCTCATCGTGAGTAGTTGCAATGCTGTCAGTCGCACTCAAATGCAAATGTGTGTCTGATCCTTTCATAGCTGTTTTGTGAAAAGACGGGAATACCGTCTTCTCAATTGACTCGGGTGATGTAGCGAGGCTGCACAAGGTCAATCACTCGATTATTATAAATTATCCCCTGGCTCTGGTGTTTAGAACATTAGCTGCCTCTAGATTGGGCACCGCTGCGCTGTCTGTCGTCCTCTGGGGGAAGGTGTCGCTCTGTCACGATTTCAATTCGGCGTGCGCCAGGGTAAGGCAGCAATTTTTTCGCCACGTCGCTTCGTAACTTTTTGCACTTTGTCGCTGGCCTGACTAATGTTGGTCAGTTCTCCCGTTGGCGACTTTATTTTTAAGACGTCAACATCTTCACATTTTTTTAAGTGTTGGTTATGAGAATAGTTTGCAGGCACCAAGTTTTGCGAGAGGGAGTGGTATGCTAGATGTTCATTAATTTGTTAATGTGCTTTTTGTTTTTTATGTAAATTATTTTTTCAAGTTGTGATATTTATAAAAAGTAGTTCTTCGCGAAAATTGCATTGTTTATTTTGCCGCGACAAGCCGCCTCCGTATTTTGCCGCGACGGTCCGCCTCAATGGTTCCGAGGCAACGCATCGGCCTTGGGAGTTTTCCGGTAGCAGGTCCGAATGCGAGCTGAGGTGCCTGCAATCTGACGAAGGCTTAGTGCGCTGAAGGTGTCATGTAACGGGCATTTCGGTTGCATGTTAAAAGATCCCTGGGTGGTCCAAATTAATCCTCGGTTCTCAGTCTGTACCAGGGGAACAAAGGCAGGATCGTAACGAAAAATATCGGAGGCGCTGACATCGGTCGTTCCAAGAGAGAGAATGAGAAAGAGAGTGATGCCGGTGTTTTGCCGCAATGTTAGTTAGAAAAGATAGATGTACAGTCTCCGACCAATCTCTCAGTCTTTGCAGGGACCGTAAGAAACGTCAGAAAAACTAGCAGATTAAAGAAACTTGCCATTATTACGTCTAGGCGGACCTAGAAAAGCTGTCAATGGTGCCTTGCTTGAGGTTATGCTTCCGCTTGCATTCGGCTACTTTCTATTAGCTCGAGAATCACTGCTTTCTTTTCTGGTGGTACAGTCGAGCGCTTTCTGCGCCTCTTAGCGACGCTTTGCGGCGATGGAAGAAAGGATGGGGTCATGACGTCCACGCCAGCGTAGTTTGGAAACACTATTCGCCTAGATGAAAGGCGCAAGTCCACGACTGCAGAATGGTGAATTAAATAAGCAAAATGGTAATAATGATAAATGACGTGCACCTAGAGAGAAAAAAAAAAGTTGTAGCATAGCATCAGCAAGCAGTAGGACTTGGCAGTACGCAAGTAGCCCTATCGAACTAAGCCATTCCATGTGCAGCTATCATGAAATCTAAAATGGTGGCTTCTCGGTAATGTTTTCCACTGGTCGCTCGTGACAATTTTGTCCTCAAGATTAAACTTTCAGACTTGAAGCTGTTTGAAGCATCAATCGTGAATATGCACCATTTCTATCTGGTAGGTCAACATTCTTTTTTTAGGTTCGAAATATCAAAGAATTCAGAATTATCGGCGTCCGAAAAATCTGTTGGCTACTGTGCAGACCTTAGAGGTGATGTTTTGCTGTTTCTTTGCATATATTAAGCCGTCAGCGGCCATATGAGCCTTTGGGGACCACCCACTAGGACCTCGACGTACGTGCGTATTCCCCATCTTTTGGAAACGGCCGTAATGCACGTTACTTTTTTCTTTAGGTGATTTTATGAACTATGGCTGGGGCATGCCGGATGCCCTTCCTTGGTTTGGCTTCGTCAAACCCCCAAAATCGACTAGGACTTCGCCGCGACGGCCCTCGCACGCGATACAATGCGAGCTTTTGCATCCGGCGCAGAAAAAACTGGAGGACGCAACGACGAGGGCGACGGCGGCCCGGTCCCAACGGCACCGCGAGGATTCTGAGTATGTGGACGACTACGTGGGCAACTATGAGGCCGAGTACGACTCCTACGCCGACTACTCCCACCCGGAGGCCGGCGGCGGGGCATCCCCGCTGGTCGCGGCCCCCGCCCCGCTCCCCCTGGGCTACCCCCCGTACCGCGGGCAGCCCTATGGGGGCTTCCCCGCCGCTCCCCTGGGGTACCCCCTGGTGCCCCCGCCGCCGCCCATGGGGAGGCCCCTGGCGCCCCCGCCCCCGCAGGCCTTCTACTCGCCCCAGGCAGCGGCGGCCGCCGCGGCCGTGGCCACTCCGGGACTGCGCTTGGCTGAAGGACAGGTGAGGAAGGAACGGGCCCACGGTCTCGGGGGAGTCACACGCAGTCAAACGGTCACTCTTAGGTGCAACTTTTTCTACATGTGCCATTTTTTAGTGCTGGCCTTTCTGGTTTTGGTAGTCGGGTCGCTCTGTTTCGGCGGTATGGGGGGGTGAAGAAGAAAGGGAGCGAGGCGGCACATAGTCGGTCACGTGATCCCTGTTGTCACGTGACTGCGCCCTGACAACCTGCAAAAAAGGCGTCCCGGCTGCTTTGTGAATCAATATCAATAGTACTGTACTTGGTCATTTGCACAAAAAAAAAAAAAAGAAACTTGTAAAATGAGTGCACAGACTGACACAATGCTACAGGTACTGCCGGCTAAACTCCTAACAAGACGAAGTGTTCTTGTTATTGCGATTGTTTCGTTTTTCTCAGCGGTGGAATGCTGTGGTTTGATTATGTCGACCCCCCACCTGATTTTTCAAAAACCAAAAAAGGGTTGACCTATATCCGAGTATACTATATGGTACTTTCTTTTACAGCGGAGCTGTTAAGGGCTAGTTTCCCCAGTATCGTGTCCGCAGGCAAACAAGTGTAGACACAAAACTCCGGACCGCTACTGCCATCTATGAGCGATGGCGGCAACCTTTGCAGCCTTTCCATGCTGGTTTTTATCAGAGTGGAAAGACTGAATTTCTTTAGACATCGTCCTCTAGGCGGCGTCCAAGAAGTTGTTTTTGAGGTCGTCTTCTAGGCATTGTTTTAAATGTGATAAAAATGACAGCTTCTCTAGTCCTTCATCTTCACGTAAAGTGGAAGGGCTCTACATTTTTCGTTCTGCTGTAGTCTTTACTTAGTTTCAACGACCAATGGCATGGGTAGAAAAATCACAATCTGAAGTAACAATGTGATAAGCATCATTATCCCGCCACGCAGATGTGGGCTGCTGATGCTGCTTCCGATGGTAGCTACCGTATTTACTCGAATCTAACGCGCCCTCAATTGTAATGCGCACCCATTTTTCGAGGTCTGAAAAAAACAAAAAAAACGCAATGACCGATTGTTACGCGCACCAGATTTTGTAGGTTGAATACAGAAATGAAACTTTTTTTCACTTGGAACAACGAAGGTTTCTTCCAAATGCTTTAATCTTGCGGTGAAATGAACGGCGCTGTCTCTCGCCGGCAAGGTCGTCCTCACGACGATGGCCCGGTGCAGCGTCCGTGGTATGCATCACTCGTCATCGTTGTCGGACGACTCCTTCTCGCTGTCAGTGGCCCAATGCATTTCATCTTCAGTGCTGTCCATAGCGTTAGAAATTCTGCACTCCTTGAAGGCCTTGATAACCATGGCAGACGGGATTGTGCACCACACATCTTTCGCCCATCGCACGTGATGCGGCCCGATTTCCATCGCTCTCCGCGCACAATATCACTTTTCTTTTGAATCCAGCATCATGGTGAACACGGCGTGTCTTTGCAGTGGGAACTTCCACGCTGATACGAACGCAAGAAACACACGAGCTGGCTACGCTCTAAGCCTCTCAGCTCCTCAGCGCGTAATGGAGCAACCATTTTGAAATGTCGATGGCGATACGGTAGCGCAGTTTTGGGTCGCGCTCGATTCTAGCGCGCATGCGATTTTTGGACCTATTTCTCCGGGAAAAAGGTGCGCGTTAGATTCGAGTAAATACAGTATGGAAATGAGCTTGCATAAACCGCTTCCATGCATCGAATGCGTGCACTGTCTCCTAATTCGTTTCCTGGATCACTTGCGGCCATGAAACGCGCGAGCAAAGTGTGCAAAACTTCTAAAACAAAGGGCTGCAAACGATTGTAGAAGTGGTGAAAGGCGTAGGGTAGTTGACAAAGCGCAGGAACGAGCAGAAGACGCGAGGCGGCGAGATGTGCCCCGACGGCGTGGTAGCCGTGGCGACGGAAGGAGAACAGACGTCGTGGTCGATAGTAGTCATGCACTCCCTTGAGCGGGCACTTTGGCCAATCACTGCTTCGCAATCGTGAGCGCGGGAAATCGTTGATCGCGCCAAAAACATATTTTCTCAGTGAACTATGTGCTTATAATTACAAAGGAGGTAGTGTATGGAATATACATTCCAAACAAGTGTTTTTCCGAAAATAAATTTTTTTTCATTATTTTTATTTTTTTTTCAACTTCCGCATCTCTTCTTGAATGTACCGTATTTACTCGCACAATGAACGCACTCGCACAATGAACGCACCCCCCAAGTCGGCTCTCAAAATTTCGACTTTTTTTTTCACTCGCGTAATAAACGCACCCCCAACTCGGACGTCAAAATTTTGACCCCCTCCCCCACGCGCGCGAAATGAACGCACTTTTCTATCCTGGTGCAGCGAGGTCGCGAATGCGGGCAGCGTGGGCGAACAAAACGCCTTGCAAAAGGCGTTAAAAAAAATCGCAAAGATCCAACGGAAGCAAGAAAAAAAAACAAAAAACATGGAGTTGGGGGGAGCGTAATGAACGCTCCCCCCAACTTTGCATCGATTTTTCGGGAAAAAAAGTGCGTTCATTCTGCGAGTAAATACGGTATTAAAACGGGCACTTTCTTTCAGCCACTGCCACATTTCACCTTCGACATCAGCCAGCCGCCACCACCTCCTGTGCCGTCCATGATGCCGGCCGGCAGACTACCGGCGCCCCCGGTGCCGCCGCCCTCCGCATTCAGCCGCCTGGGACCCCTGCCACCCCCTCCGGCCCCCA
Organism: Ixodes scapularis; assembly: GCF_016920785.2. NCBI lineage: Eukaryota > Metazoa > Arthropoda > Arachnida > Ixodida > Ixodidae > Ixodes > Ixodes scapularis. The sequence goes on from NW_024609880.1 coordinate 94,531,332, forward strand.
CGCTAACCCCCCCGAAGCCCCCCAATGCCCCGCACGCCTTCCAGATCCCGCTGCCCCCCACGGCCTCCGCGGGCCAATCGCCATCCTTCCTTGGGAATGCAGCTACAGCTGCTACGGCCCCCGCCCCTGCCTCCACGATGCCCCAGCTAGAAGGGCTGCTCAGGAAAGGGCCTGCAGGGGGACCTCCTCCTGCCTCCCTGGTGCCGGAGAAACAGGCGCCTACGACGCCGGTTGGCAGCAAGACTGGCGAGGTGGGTCGAACGTTTGGCACGTCGTAAGTTTCGTTGCACCGAGTTTCTCGCCAGGCTCCGGCTAAAATTTTTGCGTAAGAGCTGTTGCCGTGCGGATTGTCATTAAAACGCGATAACGACTGTGCGTCACGCGTGCACGCGCAGCCAAAAGACGTTGGAAGTCACAGGGCACGTATTGGGGATGGGGGCTTTCAAAATAGACGCCGTGTCGTTCTCCTCTTGTCGGGGACCGTAACAGTTGACTTACTTCCACGTGTCCTAATGTTTTTCGTCGGTTTGTTTGGTGCACAGCAGGCCGCCACGCCGTCTCCCGGCGTGGCTCGCAGGGGCTCGCAGCGCCTGAGCACGGGCTCGGATGACTATCTGGAAGAGGCCGAGGTGGAAGGGAACTTCAAGCCCCTCATCCCGCTCCCCGAGGAGGTCTCGGTCTGCACCGGCGAAGAGAACGAGAAGGTAGGTTGGTTGCACGTCTGCTATTGCTTTGTGTGCATGCTTGGTGCGTGTATCGCTTGATTTCTACTATTGGGTTGAAATGTAGTGTGGGAAGGTTTACTGTTTATAGCTCAGCTGTAGTTATTGACACTTTAAAGTCCACTGCACTGGTACTACCCAAGTGTGGTCGTGGTTTTACGGCTGTAATAAATTTCGGACAATCTTGGCCTCTTTTTTTTTTTTCTTACGCACAGAATTGTTTGTTTTTAAATTTGTTAGAAACCCGTTGATATATTTTCGGTCCATACGTTTCCCTAGATATTACTTTTATGAATGCCGATCCCATTGAAGTCTGCTAGAGTCGTGCGTTTATTTCCTCTTTGTTGTTTGTGCCTTCCCGACTGTTGCAGACAAAAACTGCCGTCTATCACGGTCAGTGTGAGGGGTTGTCTGGTTAGCACAACGGGCGTTGAAATTTTTGCTCATTCTTACAGGACAACATGCTTTGGTTTCAATTAATCATCGTCACCTCATTTTAACCCTTTCACTGCCAAACTTTTTCAAAAAATGATGCGAATCTCCCAAATGTTTTTCTTCCTGTATTTTTTAGAAACATTGTTTTAAAAGAAGAAACTACGAGCAATTTCTAATATAGGACCTTAGTTAATAAATGCCATTATTTTTTGTATTTATATGTAATGACTACTTCCAATGCAATTCTTTTATTCTTCTCGAACAGAAAACAGTCCGTGTTATTTTTGGAACATTTATTATGGAGATAAAACATTCATACTTTGCAAAAAAAAGAAACTGGCAAAATGTTATTTTTTTCTTGACATCCTGTGCCCAACTGAGGAGCGACTTAGAGAATCTAGAAGTTGGTCCTCGTATGGTAGATTTAGAAGCATGGGATCATACAGACCGCCACGTTGCAGTCTTTGCACCAATATCTTATTTCCTTCCGGATCTTGGTACCTCCAGTGGACGAGGCCTTGCAGCAGACGACACAGCGTCGAGTCGGGAGCTGCTTGTTCTCTGTTGGAGGAATGAAGCTTACAAAATGGCGAGCTGTAAGCCGCATGGCTTCATTGTCGGACTTTCTTCCAACTTTCTTCCGCTGACTTTCATCGTGATTTGCTGCAATCACCTTCTCTACGAGGTCCAGTCGGTAGTCCAGTTGACTGAGTGCACCTCCTTGTTTCTTGTACAGAACGAAAGAGTCGTATACACACATGTCGAAAAGGTGCCTGAAGATCTTGTAATAGACCTTCTGCCCATCTCTCACAGCCGGGTAGTACGAGAGGTTCTGGTCGCTCTTGTTGACTCCTCCCATGGTGTTGTTGTAGTCGTAAACTGCAGCAGGCTTCACGACTTTCTCGTTTCGGGCGTTGACGCCTTCGACGACTGTGGCATCGTGAACTGTGCTCAGCAAGGTAACGAGCTTTTTGTCGCGCCACTGCAGGGCCATGCACTTTCCTCGCTGGAACGCCCCGACTTCTCCTTTCTTGAGTTTGAGGTCTTTGAAGGGAGGCATGTCCTTTCTCGTTGGCCGAACCGTGCCATATACATTGGTCTTTTGCTGCAGGAGCTTGTCTACAAGCTCTGGAGAGGTGTAGTAATTGTCGACAGTGACGCTGTACCCTTTGCAAAGAAAAGGTTCCATCAGGCTCAGGACTACCTTCGTGCCCATGGCACTGTCAAGGTCCGGCGTAACAGTCCCTATGCCGGTGTAAACGATGAGGTTAGAGATGTACCCGCTCTCAGACTCGCAAAGGAGAGAGAACTTGACACCAAAGCGTGAGCGCTTCAGGAACAGGTACTGCTTCCAGGACAGCCTTCCTTTGTACAGCATCAAGCTTTCATCCACTGCTACAGTGCTCTCAGGAACGTAGAGGGTCAGAAACCGTTCCTTGAGGAGACACGGCAGCGGCCACAGCTTGCGAAGCTTGGCTTGGGGGTGCTGTGATTCATCGATCTCATTTTCGTTGTCGGAAAAATGAAGACACTTCATTATCAGGTGAAATCTGTTCTTGCTCCTGAGTTCACCAAAGATGGGGGTTTGGAGAATCCTCCTGGTCGACCAGTACATGGCGAGTTCAGGCTTGTCTATAATGAAGCAATCTGTCGTTCTGTGTTTTGTCCCTTGTCCGTATCCCCAGTCTCGGGTTACAACTATGCTCTTGTCTATAATGCCTTGCAGCAGTATCAATGCGAGGAACACCTTGAGCTCCCGCACAGTCAACAGCTTCTACACTGCAGCGCGAGAGCCATCAGTTGTCCGATGATTTGTGAGAAACTGTGAGGCGTACCTGTTTGTTTCTTGCACAATCGGGGCGATGACCTCGTCGTCAAAAAATAGCTCGAAAAACTCAAGAGGGTTGCGCTCATCTTGAACTGTAGCCGTCATACCGGGAGACGCCAGAAAGGGAAATCGAGGGGGCGGAGGCGGCAGCTTCTCATTATCAAACTTCGTCCACTTCCGAGATGCCTGTAAATCTTAGTCGTCACTTGTGTCGCACTTGTCCGAGCTCAGTTCAAGATCTGATGAATAAACGCTTGCACTGTCCAGAAGCAGTTCCTCATCATCTTCATCTGAACTGCTTTGAATCTGGGCAAAAACGCATTTTCGCCGTGGCACATGCGCGTCTCCGCTGCCGCAAGCGCTTGAGGATGCTGCCATTTTTAGAACCCAGGCAGCCAGACGATTGCTGCAGCTTCTCTAAAATTGGCGGAGTGCGAAAAAAGTTTCGGTCGCCTAGTGCCATCTGGAGATTGCCGGTAACAATGAAGTGCTTTGGACGTGCCCAGCTCGTCTCTGGCATGTAGGAGACATCTCCGCATTGCAGGACGAGTGAGACTCGTCAGTGGGAGAATTAGCACGGCAAGCGTGGACAAGTGGGACTCATCCATGGCAGTTAAAGGGTTAAAGAAGGTTGCAAAGGAAAAATATTAAGTTATATTTTTTTTTAAAAATAAGTAGCAATAAAGTTTATTCATTTAAATAAGTATCATAGTTCTCCGAAGCTTGAGGAGCCCACGCTAAATAGTGAGCATTGCTTCCTTTCTAATCTATGGCCTCTCTGAGAGTGTTGCCAGTTGCTGTTTTTTCCCCGAACATACTTCTTCCAGGGGTATCAGCAGTCAATGATACTCCTGGATGGAGTATCAACAGCCGTTCGATACTCCCGCGGGACGTTTTGACACATTTCTACCGTTCTGCGACACGCTTGTCGCCTTATTTACAATGCTTTGTCGTTGGCTTACCAGTTTGTAGTGTAAGGCACTCGTGATGGCTTCTTCCATTACGCGCGTGGTGCAGGTGCTTTTTGAGGAGCGTGCCAAGCTGTTCCGCTTTGTGGACAAGGAGTGGAAGGAGCGGGGCATCGGAGTGCTCAAGCTGCTGGAGAACCAGGAGGGGAAGGTGCGCCTGCTCATGCGTAGGGAACAGGCAAGTACTCCCCCACAAACTCCCCGTGGACGACGAAAGGCGTGCACCAAAGCCCGACTGGCGCTTACTCTTTGCATTCTTTCTGTCACCTTCTAACATCTGTAGTCACTGACGGGATGGAAACAACAGGGAGGTCTTTCAGTTATGACGCCTCCAGTGCGAGCCTCCTGCACTTGACGACACTTTAATACACGCGCGACCAAACCGTGGGGGGGGGGGGGGGGGGGGGGGGGGGGGCAGGGAGTGCGTGCTGGAGGCTAGCGATAAGAAAGAGGCCCCCTGCCATTCCCATTCTGTTCGTGACCGTAGCGGGCTCATATGCAGACGCTTCTGGGAGCGTCTGCTTCCAGAAGACATTGGCGGCCTGCCAAGGATATGCCCCGTGTGGGCTGGGCTCTAGCTCATGACCGTGGAACTTTCACTTTTTAACAATATATATTTTTACCTTCGGGATAGAGGCACAGTTCAACCTGTAACATTTTCAGGCTCCTCGGTAAAGGAAGTGTGATCCCTAAATATCTGAACAATTTTTATCTTGAGGGAAGGCGGAGGTGAGGGAGGGGGAAACTAAAACACATTGGGCAGGAGAGAAATCTCCGAGTGTTTTTTTCTGCAGACGCACACAAAAGACGGCTGGATTATTTGTATACAAAGTGTTGTCTGATTCGTTATCATAGCCACACACAACGAAAATTCACAGTCAAGGATAGCGCTTTTACGCAGAACGATAAGATGAACGCCATCCACGACGACGATCACAACCGACGCCATGTTTGCGGATAGAAGCAGCCGGCCTGGTCGGCCCGCGACCGGCGTGCAACGCGCGCGAACACTTCTCCTCGATCTGCGATTGGTCTGTCGGTGCGGTTGTTTGTTTCTGTTTCCAATGCAGCGGAGGGGCGGAGGGGCGCACGCACGTGAACGACACGTGCGTGCATCCCTCCGTCGCTATGGCAACTGAAGCCTCTCTATTCGCTTCTCCACACTTCTTCGAGCAACATCCTCGCCCCGCGCCGTCAGCGCCGTTATTTAGTGTCGCACAGGGAAGCGTGCTCGCTGCTCCGGTCGTCGGCGCGGTCGGCGGGCTGTGCCGAAAACCGCACTATAACCGGTATTTCCCTTCGCGCGCCTGCATTTTAAGCGGTGTGTAAATACATGGAGTTCTATGGGAGGCGAACCGGTGGTTTAAAAAAACCGCGTTATACCCGGTCCTGCACTATAAGCGGTTACGTTGTAAGTGGTCTATACTGTAGTACAAAAACCATTGTGCAATTGCAGCCCATTCTTTTTCTTTTTACCTATATACATTTGATGGTGTCTAGCCAGGTACCTTTCCGTTATTGAATTGTTTTGCTGCTTCGGTTGTTCAGTGTTTTGAAGTTTTACAAGGATTGTGCAGCGTCTTCCGGTTCCGCGTGCATAACCTTGAACCCTGCATCCACAGGTGCTGAAGGTGTGTGCCAACCATAACATGCACCCGTCCATGACGCTGACACCGATGCCCAACAAGGACACTGCCTGGATCTGGGACGCCCAGGATTTTGCCGATGGCGAGCCCCGCCCGGAAAAGTTCTGCGTCCGCTTCAAGACCCCCGAGATTGCGTCTCGCTTCAAGGATGCCTTCGAGCAGGCCGTCCAGAAGTCCAAGCGGCCACGGGCACCCTCCTCTTCCTCCTCGGTGTCTGGAGGTGGTGCCATTTCGTCTCCGTCCCCGGCAGCGGCCGCATTCTCGCCACCCTTCTCTGCCGGGGCCTCCTTTGGCTCGCCCAAGTCCACCTTTGGATCGGTGATGGCCGCGAGCGCCGTGTCGGCCCTCTCGTTCGGTTCGCCTGTTGTGGCCACGGTCGTGGCGTCGGGCTCTCCCCCCACGAGCCTGCCGTCTCTCCCCGCGACGGGTTTCGGCAAGATGTTTCACCCTAAGCCCGGCGCATGGTCCTGCCACGTCTGCTACGTCAGCAACGAGGCAAACAAGCTGACGTGCGCAGCGTGTGACTCTCCGAAGCCGGACTACGTCAGCAACGAGGCGTCTAAGCCGACTGGTTCAACTACCGACTCTCAACAGCCGGGCTCCGGGAAGCCCAAGACGGCGTTGGTGCAGGCTTCCGGCACGAAGCCGGGGACATCTTTGTTCGGCGAGATTGCTGCCAGCAAGACGCCCACTGCATCTCCAGCTTGGACTACATTTGGAGCGATTGCTACCAGCAAGGCATCGTCTGCGCCGCCGGGTCAGTCTGTGTTCGGAGCGATTGCTACTAGCAAGGCATTGCCCACTTCCCCAGCTCAATCTGTGTCTGGAGACGTTGCCGCTGGCAAGGCATTACCTGCTTCACCGGCACTGTCTGTGTTTGGAGCGATCGCTACCAGCAAAGCATCCTCTGCCGTGCCAGCTCAATCTGTGTTTGGGGACGTTGCTACTAGCAAGGCGTCACCCACCCCACCGGCACAGTCTGTGTTTGGAGCGATCGCTACCAGCAAGGCATCCTCTGCCGTGCCAGCTCAATCTGTGTTTGGGGACGTCACTACTAGCAAGGCGTCACCCACCCCGCCGGCACAGTCTGTGTTTGGACAGATCGCAACTAGCCAGGCGTCCACGGCTTCTCCGAGCTCGTCCGTATTCGGAGACATTGCCAAGAGCAAGGCGTCCTCAGGTGCAACTGCCCCGTCTCTCTTTGGTGGATGCGCCACAACCAAGGTCCCCCCGACTGTTGCGACGTCGGCCCACGTCTTCACGTTCGGTGTCACAATGCCGGACCAGAAGCCTGTGGCATCTGCCTCTCCGTTTGGTGGCTCAAGCAGCGGTGCAAACGTCTTCGGCGGCTTCACCTTCTCCTCGCCACCCAAGGTGAAAGAGGCGCCGAAGGAAGAGAGCAAGGCTACGCCAGCTGCGGCAACGACGAAAGGCGAGGCCGCGAAGCCCAGTCCCTTCGCCAGCTTTTCCTTCCAGTCTCCCACCAAAAAAGAAGAGCCGAAGGAGGCCGCTGCATCCCCTTTCGTAATGGGCGCCCGCTCGGAAATCAGCAAGCTGAGTCTGACACCGCCCGTGGCTCCCTCTGCCGTGTCGTTGCCAAACCTGGCGAAGTCTGCTCTTGGAAAAGCGTCGCCGCCGGCTCCCGCCAAGACACCGCGGAGCCCCCAGGAGGTGCCTGAAGAGTTTGTGCCCAACGTGGAGTTCGAGCCTGTAGTTCCCCTTCCCGAACTGGTCGAGGCCAAGACGGGCGAGGAGGATGAGGAGGTGTTGTTCTGCCAGCGGGCCAAGCTGTACCGTTACGACGGGGAGACGAAGCAGTGGAAGGAGCGCGGCGTCGGGCAGCTGAAGATACTGCGGCACGGGGAGACGGGCGCGTGCCGGGTGCTAATGCGGCGGGACCAGGTGCTGAAGCTGTGCGCCAACCACCGCATCCTACCCGAGATGAAGCTGGGGCCGCTGGCGACGGGCGACCGGGCCTGGTCGTGGTTTGCCAAGGACTATAGCGAGGGGGAGCTGAACAGCGAGCAGTTGGCAGTGCGCTTTAAGACGCGGGAGCTCGCCGAGCAGTTCCGGCAGGTCTTCGAGAGCTGCAGGGACGAGGCGGTGCAGGTGGTGCCTGCAAAAGCGGAGGTGGCGCAGGAAGCGAAGACCGAGGAGAGCGTGCAGCAGCAGTCCGTGCCGCTGTCGCAGCTGAGCCAGTTCAGGCCAAAGCAGGGTACATGGAGCTGCGAGACGTGCTACGTTGAGAATCCGACTGAGAGGGCGGTGTGCATGGCCTGCGAGACACCGAGACCCGGTGCTGTGCAGCCCGGCCCGGTGAGTTGGCTGCTGTGGAGCTTCACAAACGTGAAGCTGAAAAGTGCTAGAAAATTGACCGATAACGCGTGGTAGATTTGGATTGCACATACATAAACAGATGTAGGATTAATTGCAACTTGTGCTAGTCTCACTTTTATGATTGCAATGTTTGAAGTTGATAGAGGGCATCAGACAGAAGTGTATGAGCCAAGGGTTCTCAATCTTCTAACATTTGGCGGCATGAAAGTTCAAGACAAATCATGTTGCAAATTGCAGGATCCCACATGAGGATAGTTAACTTTATGTACTGTGCTTTGATGAATGCTGCAACGTGCCAAGCACGTTCCCATAGCATTTTGGAAGAATTCCAAAATTGGTTACGATTGCACTTACCCTCAAATATGGTCATAATTACCTTTTAGTTTCGGACGGGCGATAGCTTGTTGGTTAACACCAACTTTTCCACAGTTCGCATAAGCAGCATGTTCAAGGTGCTATAAATTTGTACGCATCTGGAGTCCAGTTTTTTGGTTAGCTATGCCCGATGCCGTATTCCGATCCATCATAAGTTGGTGAAAGCCAAGAGCTTCGGCCCCCTTGAGCGAATTTGAGTAATGGCGTGAAGCATGTGATGGGTGCTGCTTGGGAGAGCTGCCGCGATGCTCCAAGTTGTTTCATTGAGGCCGTAGCTTTTGTTGTTTGCCAAGTTACGTTGAGGCAGACTGTGGTGCGAGTTGTAACTATTTTTAAAAGAAAATGGTCTCCAGATCCCGCCCTGTCCGCCACATACCCATGACGAGTATGTAACGCGGCCATTCGCTTCTCTCAGGGGGCTCCATCGCCCCTCGCTGCACTGGAGAAGTTTGCCTCCCCCGTGGTTGGCAACACTGGCTTCCCCGTTGGACCCTCGGCGACGACTCCGGCCAAGTTCAGCTTCGGCTTCCCTTCGGCCGGCGCTGCAACCGCTTCGTCCCAGGGCGGTGCCTCCAGCAAGGCTCCGGGCTTCGTGTTCGGCTGTGGTACGCAGCAGTTTGGCGGCAGCGCACCCCCATCCACGTTCACCTTTGGTGCTGCCGTTTCCTCCGCCAACGCGCCCTCATCGAGTGAGGAGTCTTCACAGGCACCGGGTGCGGTGAGTGCGACTGCGGTCTGGCATTTTGTGGGTCCTTAGTGCGCGGCATTTGTGGGGTTGGCTCTTGGCGCTTTCGTGCTCGTGGGACGTCATTGGCACAACGGTAGTCATGATGTCGCATGAGCTGTGACGCTATGTTATCATGTGACACTGTGGCGACAAGCCGCCTCGGTGGCTCCGAGGCAAGAGCGTCGGCCTATGGATCTCCATGTGGCGGGTTCGAATCCCGGCCGAGGTGCCTGCAATCTGACGGAGGCTTATTGCGGAGAAGGACACCGTGTAACCAAGCTTTCGGTTGCACGTCAAAAGATCCCCAGGTGGTCCAAATTAATTCTCAGTCCTCCGCTGGGGCGTGCCACATGCCCGTCGTTGGTTTGGCACGTAAAACCCCCAAATTTGACTTCTTGACTGTGGCGTCGTTGGATCTGACATAAGGTCACGTGTCCATTTGTTATCCGGATGGTCGCATCATGTGATCTTGTATGACATTGTGGCGTTGCGTGACAATGGCGTTGTTTGGGGCGTGGGGTTGCATACTCTGACATAACGTCGCATGACACCATGACGTCGGGGGACATTATGATGTTGGGGTGAACCTGTAGGTGCTACACATTTAGAGCACCTTTGTGATGCACCAAAGAGATGTGTAGTGCTTCATATTCTTGTATCTGGAGAGGTTTATGAAATTTGACCGGGCCTATGTCCCGTCATTTTTGTTTGGCATGCGTGCGGTGCCAGTTGTGTGCAGAAACTGAGCCCTTTGGGGAAATGGGTCTGTGATTATGCTGAGGCACCTTTCATTTGCTCACTCAAAAACATTTTGTTAGCTTGACAGCTGCCGAACTCTCACTGCCGTATATCCCGAGTCATCGCCCACCCCACCTTTTGGGTGAATATCAATTTCCAAAAAAAAGCACCAAGTGATCCCCTGCCCCTAAAAAATACCCCAACGCTGACTCTGCAATCCACAAATGTTCATTACTACCTGAAAGATGCGGCCGGTTTGAGAATGTTGACGAAAAGGTAAAACAAGGGAAAGTTGCTTCTCTTTGCATGCGCATTTCCTCCCCATTTTCCACAACCCCAAAAGTCGAAGTACATGCCTGCGAAAGGAAAACAATGGAGATAGCAGAAAGAAACTTCGGCAGGCGGCAGGGAAGTGGATGATGACTGGATATTGCGGTAGTTTATGAGCATGTCACCAGATGAGCTATCGGAATAAAAAATGACAGGTTTATTAGGCACTTGTACAAGTGAGGCTATCTTTTCTTTCACCGTAATTTAGACCGCAGCCAATGTTCAGAGCCAATGGAACCAACCAAACGGTGCCAAAAGCGCAACATTGCCGCACTCCTCGTCTGTCTGCACGAACGTTAAAGGACACATGCAAAGGAAAAAACCATTTTTTTAAACAGCTTTGTTTAGAGCTATATTTACGGCGCTATATAAATTTATAGTTGGCGCCCACGGGTGCCGCCGCTGGTCACGTGATAGGCCCGCGCGCCGCCGCCGCCGCACGCTGAGCGTTGTGCGAACGCCGCTTTAACGCGATTTTCCATGCCGCCGTCGCCGCCGCTGCACAAGTTCGTCTGCTTCGGTGCGCCGCCGCCATCGTCTGACCGGCGCACTGGTCTATCACGTCTGCTTGCACTTTTTCAGGAGTTTCCTTTGGGCTCTAAAAGTTACCTATTAATATTAGTTTTTTGGTATGCTTCAAACAAAACTGAATACGTTACTTTTAGACGCGATACGAAGCTTCCGAAAGAGCGCACGCACCACGTAATAAATAAGGGCCAGTCACGTGATAAATAAGGGCTACTTTTCCGCGGTGCCGGCGGGTGCCAGCTGCAAATTCGTATAGTGCCGTAAATATAGCTCTAAAAAATTTTTTGCTTCGTTGTAATATTGTTTTACGACATCCTTTTTCCATCTAAGCTGTTTAAAAAAGATGTTTTTTTCCTTTGCATGTGTCCTTTAAGACCAGCTAAACCGATTGTGCGTGGTGAATCTGCCGTAATCTTGAACTTTCGGTTCGTGCACATGGGCGCTTTGTCTGACACGTGACTGCACTCTGACATAAGTTGAAACGAAGTACAGTGTAGGAGTGTTGCCGTACTCTCAACCGTCGAGCAACACCGGTTATTTCGCCCTCATTTGTATCTCTCCTCCGCACAGTTCAAGTTCGGCAGCCCGCAGAAGTACGAGTTCAGCTTCAGCGGGGTGCGCCCCCGGAGCCCGGGCAAGACTCCCAAGTCTCCGGGGACGCCGACGGACGCAGAGGAGGAGGACGCCGGCGGTTGGACGGAATCGCCCGAAGCCGACATCTACTTCCAGCCCGTGGTTCCCCTACCCCCCAAGGTGGGCTCTCCCAGTCAGGCGGTCCCCCGCGGTGCTTGGAACGCCTCTCCAACCGGTGGGCTTACCGCACCCGAATAAGGGGGAGGGCTCGATTTCCTCCTGATGACATCGTAGAAGTGTCGCGTTGTCGCCGGTTGCGGTCCCGGCGGTGTCTTAGCAGGGGTGGCAGATGTGGCGGACGCCTGTTCCGCTACAAGTCGCTCTCTAGCTTGACCGTCCATGGTAGCTCGAGCAGCGAGGAGTTGAGACCCCGCGACGACAGTGACACCTTTGTTCGCTCATACATTTCACCGGGACTTTTGGCACCAACTGCCGGTATCGCGACGTCCGACAATGCGACACTCGCTTTTGCGACGTCATTTTTTTGCTACGGGACCACTTTTGATGTACGTGCGGGACGGCACGCTAAACACAGCAGTCCGGGAAGCGTGTTGGGCACTGTAGCCGCATGCTGGAACGGTGCGCCAACGAGCGAGGATTCGTTTGATGAGGTCGTCGAGCCACGTCTGTCTCTTTGTTTAGGTTGCCGTGAAGACTGGAGAGGAAGAGGAGGAGCTCTTGTACAGTCACCGTGCCAAGCTGTACCGCTGGCTGGACGGGGAGTGGAAGGAACGGGGACTCGGGGACATCAAGCTGCTCTTTGACCCCGCCGCCAGGCGCGTCCGTCTGCTCATGCGACGAGAACCGGTTTGTTGGTTTCTTGTGTTGTTTTCCGGCTGTTTTTCTATTTTTCTTAGTCTTGCAAACTATTGTTTTCTGGAGCTTGGCCTTGCCTTCTCTTGTTTGCACGCGGTATGCTACCAGACAAATTGTTTGCGCCGAGGCCTTTGTTCTGTACCAAGAAATGGCGCATATTTTTTTGCGGCCTAGGTAGGCTGCTACCCCTCGCTGCCTTTCTCTCCGCTTTGCAGTTTTATTTGTTCCTAAGGGCCTTGCTAGCGCAGCAACTATCGAAGGTCCCACACTTCGCAATTCAGATTTCATTCATACCCGACAGTACAATTCGATTTTGCTTATTTCAAAACACTTTTCGGGAAAACTGTTGGCCAAGCGTGGAACCAGATTCGAACAAAAGGACCCCCCGGGGGAAATCGTGGGGCGCGTTGGGTAGGTTCGGACATAGTTATTTTTGTGTGGCGCTGACACGGGTCACATGAGCGAACATAGTTCCGCATGTCACGAGACTTATTGGGCTATACAAAGTGCTCTTTCACTTTTGCCGTTGTTTGATCAGATGCAGAGACTTGAGGAAAGGATACCATCGCTGCCACCAGTTAATACGCTGATTTCGTTGCCGATGAGTGGTGGTCTTGGAGACAAAATCGCAAAAGACTCAGTAAAGCGATTTAAATCCAGTTTATATAGCAGAAGACAGACTTCACAGACATCGCAGGACGAACAAGTCAAATATTATAATTATATGATGAACTTAATCACTCCCCTCGCAACTCTTTGCACTCACTTTGCTCATTTCAATTCTCCTCAATCTCGCAGCTCTCTGCCTCCATCTCCATCCACTCTCATTTCTCCTTGATCGCGTAGCTCTCTCCTACATTCCCGCCACCTAGATTCCGCAAAATCCCTCGTGGTTACCTCTCTCCAATCTCCCCACCCACTCTCAATTCTCGATATCCTCACTTGCCCCTCATGCTCGCTTCCTCTCTCCACCCCCGTGTCATAAACCCTCTCTCGCTTGCTCTCCACATTCCTTGTGTCTAATTATCACCTCCAGGTGGGCCAAAGTCACCCCCCGCTGTCCTGTCTCTTGTTAGTCGAAGTCGCAAAGGCACTTTCGCCCATCCAAACCCAGCCGATTGCACCCCTCCTTTTCCTTTGGGAGGTCCCTCCGTCCAAGTCTGGGTCCGCGCTCGTCGGGCGCTTTCCCCGACGCCACTATTTTGTGACAAAGCTACCGTCGAGACCGGTTATAATAAAGTAAACATGAATCACTTGGCTATATCCGCTTGTTCATTATACCTGGACTCCATAAAAGTAACAGGCAAAAAGGATTACAACATACTAATACACACTACAGTGCAAGTACAAGGGCAAGAAAAAGACGTAGACAGGACAAGCACTGAACTCACAACAGACGTTTAATGGAAAGGTTGCGAAGCTGAAGAAAGATGTTACAGGCATCTTTCTTCTCCGTCATGGGCACATGCTTATCATGTTTGCAGAAAGCAGTCGAGGCTTCCGTGCATGTGCTCTCTGCTACATCAGAGTTGCTTCTCACCAACTGTGAGCAGCTGCAATAGAAAGATTTAAGATCCTGCGAGCTACGTACGGACTGTGTCGAGCAGAGGACGGCATTTTATGCACACTTCGTCGTGGATGGCGGCACACTTTTGTGTCGAGGAGATTGCTTTTATTTTCCCTGTTGTGGATGCGGTCATTATTTATCTTTTTCACGAAGCACGTCGGCGGCGGCGTCCAACGAAATCTCGCACTTCGCTAATGACAGCATCAACCGCATCATTTGCGATTGCTCGGTGGTCACATTGCACGTCACGGGTAGGGTTTGTCGGCGGTGGAATGCTTTGGTTTCAATTGTAAGTCGACCCCCCCACTTGACATTTTCAAAAATTCTAAAATGTGTCGATCTATAAATACGGTATGAAATTTCGCAGAGTTCACTTTCAACAATTTTGAAGTTGAAAGACAGCATTATAACTACCATAAGTGCCAGTGGTTGCTTTCCTGACTGCAGTTGCTTTCCCGACTGCATGCTTTCCTGCGGTGCTAGGCACTGCCCCCATAACCGTACGAAATGAGGGTCGATGAACTACATTCTTCTCTTGCGCCACCGTTTGTAATGGAATCTTATTTGTAAATGCTCACTTGCAAGATGTGAGGCAATTGAAGGGTTTTGAAAGCCTGGAAGACCAATTGCAATGTAAAAAACAAAAACCTCGGTCCAACGAAATTAGCTGTTTAATGAAATTTCCTGCTCAAAAGACGACTTGAATAAATCTAGGTTCAACTGTACATTGAAAAAGCGCAAGTGGGAATGGGAAATTGTTATTGCTTCGCTATAGCTGCTACTTCGTTATAACAGATGTTATAAACGGTCTCAACAGAATATCATTAATGCGTGAAGAAGCTACATTTTGTTTAAAAACAACTGTCCCACGAGCATTTCAAAGGCCTTCAGAACCAGAACCTTTAAAGCTTCTGCAAACCAGCGCATGCAGAGCGGCACGCACAGAGTCGGGGTCACGAGCTAATTTGCCGATTGCACTAAGGCCTTTGATATAAATACCATTTAAATTCCCACAAAGCGACGTGGAATATTCTAACTCGTGAACATACAACGGACAGGAATTCAGCGCCTGAAACACTTAGCGATGCTGCTTCACCGACCCCTTGCACGATCGCCTCGTGTCTTGTGGACGAATGGGGAGGTTCGTTGTTGGGAATTTCCTCCTCCGATAGCTTCCGGTGCTTGTAACAAAACACGCTTAAAAAAGGTATGGAAGCACGTCGGTATCGGTGTTACCCAGTGTCTTGAACACCCGGTAAACAAAGTCCCGCTCTCCGAAGTGCCTGCAGCACACAACGGCCAATGTTGACGGCGCCTTTCTCATCTTTAGTTTGATTGCCCATGCTTTCTTTAACCCAGACGTCTTCGGGATTATAGTCTCTGCTCGACTCGTTTCCACTTGGAAATTCATAACTTGAAAGAATTGGGATGAAGATCCGCGTGTACCACGTGCCACAATGCCGGTTTGCCCGAGGGAGTCTCAACGGTTGTCCAACAGGACAAGTTTTCTTCTGTCGCAGCACCTGCTGTATCAGAAGTGGTTATTCTCCTCAAATTCCAATCCACTTTTGCACTTTAATTTTTTTTTTTTTTTTTTTGTCGGGGGGGGGGGGGGGGGGGGGGGGGGACATTTTTTTTTACTTGTGTCCTTGAACAGAGGCTTAGAGTGTGCTTATCACGCGAGTTCGAACAACCTTTCTCGACGTCGAGCGGCGTCGAGGCCTCCGCCGTCGTTGTCGGCCCCCGTTTTCCCGAAAACAAGAGAGGGGGAGGCGAGAAAGCCTTGCTGTTTGCGTGATTGATGTCCAAACTTAAAACGGATGCGCGTGTAGCAACTTTCTTGTTTATCGAGGAGTGTACGCTTTTCTACAGGGCGTCTGCTGTGTTCTGTTTTGACAGCCCTTCGGGGAATACCGAGTGTGGCACCTTTTGCCTCTGCCAGGTGCTGAAGGTGTGCCTGAACCACCTGCTGAGCCGGGAGCTGCAGTTGACCAAGAAGGACGACAAGGTGGTGCTGTGGTCGGCCACTGACTTCTCGGACGGGGAACCCAGTCCGCACCAGTTTGCCCTGCGCCTCAAGACCCCGCAGCTGGCCGACGAGTTTCTGGCGGCGGTCGAGGCCGCTAAGGCCCGCCTGGACGCTCCCCCAGAGTCGGTCAGTTGCGCTCCGACTGCTCTACATTTGCGGCGTTCGATTTTCGTGCACTGGCTGCACTCTGTGCACGCCACAGTGTGTGATTTTACGAGTGAAGCCTGTCTAAGAGCACGTCCTGAAGTGCATTGCCTTGCACTTTCCTTTACCGTGCGACACCTTTTGGCGCCGGTGCGGGCTGTTGCAAGTACAGTCGCCGACCGATTATTCAGACTTCGCTGGGACCGAAAAAACGTCCGAATAATAGAGCAGTCGCGTAAAATCAGCAGATTGCAAAACTTGCCTTTATTACTTCCAAGGGGGCTTAAAACAAGCCGTAAATAGTGCCTTGTTTCAGATTACGCCTGCGTGCCTTGTTTTAGGTTACGCCTCCGTTTCCATTCGGCAACTTTCGGTTAGCTTGAGAATCACTGCCTGGTTTTCTAGCGTTATGGTCGAATAGCAGAACAACAGATGGGGCCTTGACGTCCAAGCCAGCGTTGTCCAAACGAGATCAGAGGTGCAAATCCACAGGCGAAAAATGGTGACGCGAAGGAACGAAAAACAAAGCAAAATGATAATGATGATGATGCGCAGCTAGATGGGAAAAAAAGGGCTAGCATAGCGTCATCTAGCGGTAGGACTCGGCAGTGCTCAAGTAGCGCTGCCAAACCAAGCCAATCCATTGGCAGCCAACGTGGAATTCGAAACGGCCGCTTCTCGATCGTGTTTTCCGCTGATCGCTCTCGACGATTTTGTCCGCATAATCAAACTTTCGGACTTCAAGCTGTCCGAAACATTGGTCTTGAATATACACTATTTCTATAGGGTAAGTCACGGTTCCACCTTTAGGTTTGAAATATCGAACAAGTACGGGATTTCGAAAAAACGGTCGGCGACTGTAAATAGAACAAACCGATTCTCAGAATGCCGCGGTCGGCGGACTGCCTTGAGCAGCGTTTGCTATGCGTTCTTGTTTTCACTCGGCGCAATCGTCTTGCTTGTGCATCATAGATCGCTTAGTCACCTCTTGAGAGTTCCAGTGCGCAAATTGTCGTATGTGTCCAATCCTCGCTTTGGCGGACGTTTTTATGTGTTTGTGCGCTTAGAATCTCAGAATCCTACCCTCCGAGATAGCTGATGCCCGATTGCGTCCATCAATGTAGTGCCAGGGGTTTCGTCGTCTCGAGTCGTGGCACTTCCGAATCATGCAGGCGTTTTATCATTGGCACAACTTTAAGATTGCGAGGAGCTCTAATCGAGCCCAATGCCCTAGTTGCATTCGAGCTAAAACACTATCAGCCTGTCGAAGATACCATCGCCTGCATGCCACACTGTCTCGAGGTTGATTGTTTCATTTTTTGGGGGGGTTGCTGCTGTCTGTCGCTCAAGTGGGACAAGGTTTATAACAGACGTGGACTGCAGAGTAACATTTAAACCAGGGGTTCGCAAACGTCTCTGTCTTGAGGAGCCCGTATTTGTCTGCATTGAAAGTAAAAAAATCCTTCTTTCTCTCGGCACCTTTGCGATATAGCGATGTGGATGCCTGCAGTTTGTGTCAGGCTAAGAAATCGGGGCTCTCCTCCCACCCCTTTCCACTTTAGAAGAGTGAAAGCTGGAGAGAAGGTCGTCTCCTCTCCAGTGTTTGCTCTGCTGAAGTGGAGAGAAGTGGGAGGAGCTTCAGTCTAAGACAGTCACCGACTATGGAAACGGTGTAAACTGTTTTATGCATTCTAGAGAGCTGTTTGGCTCATAGTTGTGCATCAGTGTGTGCCTCAAGTCTGCCAAAATATAGTGTTTAAAATTGGGAAAACGCCTAGAGGCAGAGATGGTCGAGGGACCTATTAAAGGGGCACTTGAGTGCTTTTTGTAGTAGTTTTTTTTTTTTGATGACATGTTGTTTGTTGGGCTTTAGTATAAAAAAAGGACCAGTTTTAGATGGCAAGACATCCCAATAGACTCGCAGCAGTAGAAATACACGGGCATTGTTTGGGGGCCATCTTCGGGTCTCCACCACCGCCGTAAAATTTGATTGATGACCATAGTTAATTGCGTGGAGATTCCAAACGTTGCTCTTTTTGGGCACATTATGCATTACACTTTGACAAACGTCAAATCTTTGGGTGTAGGTGACGTAATACAGCAATTGCTGCTTGAAAAAGTCATCTGACGGTCGCTCCCTTCCCCCCCGGTGTCCCGTCCAAGGTGTAGAAAGAAGGGCGCATCACTATCTGATTAGATTTTTAATAGGGAAGTCAGCTGCCCACAAGTGTAATTTCGTTTTCTTTTGTTTTTCTAGGATTCTTAGAGCCTGCAGTTTAAACTTGTTTGAGAGCCTTCGTTTTAAACAACTAGTAGCTCTGTTCAAGTCTCCTTTTTACATGTTGGCTTCTCCCTCTGTGTACTGATTTGAACCCAAGTCCGGAACGGCGGGCGTGATCATTGCAGGCTGCAAAGGCGGCATCGAAGCCTGCGTCTCGAGTCGATGCGTCGACGTTCTCCTTCCGACTGGACGATACACCAAAGGAAGCCACCTCCCCTGCCACCCCCCCAGCAGCCGCCAGCTTCTCATTGGCCTCTCGGTTCGGGGGCTCTCGGCAATCGGTTGTCCGGTCCCTCTTTGGCAACACGTCCCCCGCAAAGACCGACTCCGACGACGGTACGTTTTTGGGCTGTTTTTCGTGGCACGGTGACTTTCTCCGGGGGTGTGTTTTTAGTTATATCGATAGCCGGTAAAATGGTACAGTCCACTTGTAACAATATACAGTCAAACCTCGATATAACGAACTTCAGTGTAACGAAATCCTCGATTTAACGAAGTATTTTATTTTTCCCAATTTCTTGCCCATAGACCCCATGTATTTTTAGTCTCTATATAACGAAGTCTATTTTGCTGCTATTTCAATATAACGAAGCGCCATTGTTGTAGAAGGCAATAAATAAATAGACTGTAAAGAAAAGCTTCGCAAAAAAATTGTGGTTAAAAAAAATTATGCGCAAACGCGAGTGCTTGATAGGTTACTTCACGGGGACAGGCCTTCCAATGTTCCTTGGCTGCCCGAGGATGCGGCGTCCATAGCGCCGGCGAGGCATGCGGCAAAGCGCATTCCGCGGGGCTGACCAGAAAATGCCGAGCAAAAAGTTAACACAGCATAACGGCATCACCACTGACATTCACTGATCATCATAGTCCACTGTAGCGCGGGAGCCAACTTCAGCGGGGGAGCGACGTGATGGCGCGACCGCACGGGCAGTGCCATCCAGAAGAAGGCCGGGAAGACTGATTATCGTCTTGCGAGCGTGATGTAAAGCAAAGGCGCAAACACACTGTGGGCGCAAGGGGGCAAGTAATCTAAGCGGGCAAGAATGCTGTGTAGGTTGGAAACATTGGCACCGCCTAAACAGCTTTATTTCTCAACCGGGCGGTTCACTCACGTGCTTGCTGCCATAGGGAAACGTAAAGTTCTTTCTTTGCACGAGAAAGCAAACGTTTTGGACGCCATCCTGAAGAAACTGCCGAGATCACGAGCACTCGGGAAGTGCTCGACGCAGTGGACGTACTGAGGAGGTACACGGCGTCGCATGGGCAGCAAGATGCCGTGCAAGCGCTCTGGGCGCTCGAACGCCGTATGACGCCCGCAAAACTCGCGGACTACTTTGCCCCTAAATAAATGTCATTTTCGGTGACTTTTCATACCCGTAAAATGTTTCGGATTTTATTTTTTTTTTTTTGCATGCTAAAGCCAAATTTTGATTTAGAGAAATTTCAATGTAACGAAGTAAATTGCGAATTTTACCGACTTCGTTACATCGAGGTTTAACTGTACAGTGAAAGACTGGGGGTTCGAATTTCATGGGGAAGAGCCTTGGTAACGAAAATAAACCCTGGAGAAGGGGAGCGAGAGGGACAAAGGACAAACATAAATCTCCAAACACAGCTAGGTGACTGGTGAGTGACCGAAAAAATCCGCCTGGTCCGGATATCAAACCCGGACCAGGCGGATTTTTTCGGTCGCTCACCAGTCACCTAAACCCGGACCAGGCGGATTTTTTCGGTCGCTCACCAGTCACCTAGCTGTGTTTGGAGATTTATGTTTGTCCCTTGTCCCTCTTGTTCCCCTTCTCCAGGGTTTGTTTTCGTCATTCTTGTCCAGCTCGCTTACATTTTTGCATTTAATTGCATTATAATTATAGCCTTGGTAAACCAAGATTTGATTCACGGAAGCGAAAGGAAATCTGCCGTGTTCGGCGTGTGGGAGACCCATCTACATTTGGAATCTCAAAGTTTATTAGGGAGAAATTTGTAGTCATCATGTGCTTTTTGCTTTAAAAGTAAGAGTGATGAGTATTTGTTCTGATGCACGAACATAGAAAATGTGTCGACAACTTGCTCTTTGCTCGAAAAGTAAGAGTGATGAGTATTCGTTCTCATGCACGAACATAAAAAATGTGTCGACAACTTGCTCTTTGAAATGTCGTATCACTTGGTGACCTCAAGTTGGCTTGCCTTCTCAGCGT
The DNA here is from genome assembly GCF_016920785.2 of Ixodes scapularis. NCBI lineage: Eukaryota > Metazoa > Arthropoda > Arachnida > Ixodida > Ixodidae > Ixodes > Ixodes scapularis. The sequence goes on from NW_024609880.1 coordinate 94,551,631, forward strand.
TGGCTTTAGACTGAATCTCTATTATTTTTAAAGAGCGTTTGCACTGTACTTTCATAGAACTTGCAGTCGTGTGCCAACCAGAGAACAAAGAAATTGTAGGGCAGTTAAATGTAACTGGCGGAAGAGAAAAAAAAGAAATGGCATCTCTCCTTGGTGTATCTGTGTCCTCCTTGACATAACGATGTAAAGTCGCGGTATCACCTGAAGTCACGGGGAGTCGGGTCACACCGAGTGACACGGTAAGTCGCAGTGTTACGTGAAAAGTGATAGTCCGCGAGTTTCCTCTCTTGGGACTCGTCGTTCCGGCACTATGATCATACGTCAACTGTTGCGAACACCGTGACTTTATCAGTGTGACGTCGTCACTAAGGCTACATGCGAGCACGGGCATGAAATCCCCAGGGGCAGGGCCTATAAATGCTACGCATTTAGGAGGGATAAACGTACAGGTTGAACCCTTTGAATCTTGTGGCATCGGAGAAACTGGACAGCCTTCCCATTACGCCAGGGAATGCCAGTCACTTTTCCTTTGAGCACCATCTTGGCAAGAGCTACACTGCTCAACGTGTTAACACAAAAAAAAAAAAAATTACCGCCATTTTTTACAGCGAAGCTGTTAAGGGCCTGTTTCCCCAGGATCGTGTCCGTCCTCAAATGACCCGACGACACTGAACATTGGACAGCTACCGCTATCTGTGAGCGACGGCGGCAACCAGGCTTGCCGGTTGTCTGGTTGTTGCCGTCGCTTACAGATGGCAGCAACCTTTCTAGCCTTTCCACTCTGGCTTGCCGACTTGTGGCTGGTCATTAGTACTTCATTCCCACCTGTAGGAAATCGCGTACTGCCGCCGATTCGCCATTTCCCACGTGGTCCAACAACAAACAGAGTCCAGCCTGGTTTTTTCCCGGGAGCGGGATTCTGCTCCCCGTTTATTGGTACATAAAACACAACGCTACAAAACACTTAATCTAAACTACAAATACACGCGACATTACACAAAAATATACAAACGCATGTTAAGCCCAATGCTAAACACAAAGAAGGCCCTTAGGCCTCGCGTCCCGCGATATCCTAGATCCGGTCGCCACCCACCTGCCTGCCTGCGTCTCGGTCCCATCCGGAGTTCTCAGAGAGCCTCTCGCCCCCTGCCCCACCCAGTATATATCCATCGATGGGCGAGGAGGTTTCTCCTCACCCGCCACGGGGGCGCCTGCAGTGCCCTCCAGTGGCTAGTAGGGAAAGCGGCGGGTCGGGAGCCGAATTCGAGATCCCGATCGACCCCGCGGCGACACGACCATGCGATCGTGTCTGAGGCGAGGCAGCTACGCAGCTGCCTGGCGGCCAGAGATTGGCAGAATGGTCTGATGGGCGCCCTCGTGAATACACGGTGCGCCATACATCATAGTACAGCTTCGCTGGTCTTCCTTCACAAAAGTAAAAAAGCTAAAAGATTTTTTTTTTTTTTTTAGCTGATAAAGATTTATTAAAACTGGGGCTGTGGAGGTTACAAGTGTAGCCACGTGTAACCTCCTGCAATTGTTTGGAGTTAGAAATTTCGTTCCTACAGTTTACTTTAGGATAAAATTCACGTAAAGTTAGCCCTTCATACAGTGTACTTGTCAAGATCTGCATGGTGAAAGCGTTAAATTTTTACTTCTTTTGACTACACAAAATTTTACCGATTAACCTGTCAAAAACTTAATCCCGATTAAAGCATTAATTGATTAATCGGTAGGTTAATTGATCAGTTGCCCAACCCTAATTAAAACTTAGTTGGGTGGAATGATGTTGTCGTCGTGCTAACAGTTCCATATGCTGTAGATTGTTCCCACCATGATGACCCCTTGCCTCTCTCCATCCCACAGCGGTGGAACTGGTGTTTGAGGCCAAGGCGACTGAGGCCCAGGTGGCACGTGCGAGGGAGCTCCTTCTCCCCGACAACTTCTTCCTCTACGAAACAAGGCCCCCGTGCCCTGGCTGCAGGGGCTGCGACGATTGGGACACAAAAAAAAGTGGGTGCTCCTCGGTTCTGTCAGCCTAATAGGCTTGCTCCTTGCGGTCGTGGCGGTACCACTTTGCTGCAATCTCTAGGGCCACCAAGTAAGCTACCCCTCGGGGTAACAACAGTTCAGCCATCTCATTGCTCAACATCAACACTGCCAGTTGCGCGAAGCTTCATCTGAAGTTGCGGGAAATGCTTTTTTGTCTTCCTATCCTAAGGCCCTTAATGTGTTCTTACAAGTAGTGTCAAATTCACAAGGCCCATACCTTGTACCGCCCTTAAGTGGGGGGACATGGGTCCTTGGAGGCAAAAAATTCTTAAAACTTCATTCTTTTGAAAACGGCGATGTTGTCCTCTACAGCTAATTTCTAATTTCATAGATGAATATTTTAGCTATCAATCAATTTATAGTGTGTATGCAGACTGAATGTGCGTTGAAGTCGACTAAAACACCATTTTCACAAAACACAATTTTTGGACTTGTTTAAAATTTGCAGGAGAAATATCTCAGCATTTAGGGCAGATAGAAATATTACTTTTCTTTAAACATGTAGCTTGATGTGTGAAGCTTACAATGTTGAGAACAAATTTTTTAATATGTATTTAAGGGGAGACACCCCCTGGGAGGGTCAACTTTTGAACCCTTGGCTTAAAATTAATGAAATTTACAGGGTAGGCTGGGGGTCACACTAGAGGGTGCATAACAAAATTTTAGGTCTGTTGGTTATGTGGGAAGGAAATTAGAACAGCTTCTATCAGCAACACCCCTACACTGTTTAGTTAATCTATCGTTAGAAAACTATCACAATATTAAAGATTTTTATTCGCTAGATATGTAGCAGAATGCCTAGGAGGTGCGCCTATGGAAAGGCTTTTGTAAAAAGTAATTGATTTCTATCAATTTTCTCTTCTGCGAAATTGGTCAACTTTTTGGTCTTTGTCTCCGACAAAATGTCAACATTTTTTATAAAAGACATCCGTAAAGTGACAAACAGACTCCATAGGCGCATTCCTTATTAAATTTTAGTCAGGAAAAGTGAAGAACGAGCCTTGCCCGTATTTCCATTCTCAACCGATAGATTGACTAAAATGGAATTTATACAAAAAAGTGGAACGGAGAAAAATGCATTCAAAGTGCTCCATACCCTACCTTTCCTTTAGCTTTGGTGGACAGAAAATAATTTATAAAAAATTAACTATGCAGTGTAAACTAGTGAAAATTTCTGGGAATACTCTCTGGATGTAGATGGATGTAAATATGTAATATTTCAAAGTCAATGTTTTTTGAAGAATCTTTTTTTCTCCGGGTAGTGTCCCCCCTTAAGAAATTTTTTTAATTCATCTTTTGTTTTATTTGTTAGCCACATTTAGCATTGAACATTTAGCATTTAGCATGTGTGATAAAATCACTAATAATGGGTTTATCTTAAAAGTGCTTCCAACATTGTATTTTCTACACTTCGTAGTATCTAGCCATGTGTTAAAAAAGAGGATATTTTGTTGAGTAGAGTTTTCCCTATTGCTCCTCCAAACAAAGGCAGGCGAGTTGTAATTATCTTGAGGACAATTCTGCTGCCTGAGAAAATGACCGGATATATCAAATTATCAGCCCAAAAAGCTGAATAAGCTTGTGCAGCTCCATTGGATTTGGTTTTAAAATAAGAAAAAAAAGCTCCAAGACCAGTGTTGCCAGTAGCGCGTGCAGGACACGGGCTGTGCCTCGCGCGTATGTCTTCTTTTCTCGCAAGACATGTCTTGGTCAAAACACATCGATTCCACCTGTAACGAAGCACTTAAAAAACTCTGCTATCTTCAAAGTACCCTTCGTGTTGCCCCGCAAGAAACCAAACTTCTAACATATAAATATGGAATCCCTGGAAACAATGTGATATTAACAAAATCGAATCAGTCCAGAAGAAAGCAGTACGCTTTATTTTCCGTCGCTACGACAGATTTTCCCCCATCCTCTAACCTTTCTGCTCTAAGCTTAAGTCCTCTTTCCAATACATGCCTTGCATGTATTGGAAATACATGCCTCTTTCCAATACATGCCTTGCATGTATTGCAATACATCATGACGCCGAACACCGGTATCTACCATGCTGGTGGTTGACTCGACGGCCCTTCGCAGCGAGAGCAATGGTAAACTGCGCCGCGCTCGGCTGTAGCAATTACCCCGTATCCCGACGATGTTCCGATCGTTTCGTCGGCGTGCCCCGTGAGACAGAGTAGACGTCAAGTTAGAGAAACTACGAGCGGCAGGAAAAAGATGCGGCCGCGGGTTATCGAGTTTGCAGGACGCAATTCATAGCGGCGAACGGCGGCACTTTTCTACCGTTGTTTACGTTAGCGCACGCCTTTGCATCGGCTTTTGCTCGTTCGTGGTGTATATAGCCTTTGACCTTCGTTGCATAACGCCGTTTTCACGCTTCGAGCGCACCTTCAGGGCTCCCGGCCGAATCCGGGCGAGTGTTGCGCCGCGAGCCCGGCCCGACGGCGATCGGCGGCCCCAATGTGCAAGCTCGCCGAGCCATCGGGTCATCGGTTTGTGCCGTCCGCGACACGATAACCTTTGCAAGGAGCGAAAGTATGCAGGCGAGCCGGTTAGGAAACATAATAATAGAAACCCTGAGACAATGAGAGTTTCTTGTCCGTTATTTGATTTATCCCTGTCTCAGGGTTAAGATTATGACGGTAACATTGTGTTGTTTACCAGTATTTTGCAAAACCGTAACAATTTGTCTACAAGCGACTCCTAGAGCCGCTCGTCAAAGTATGAAGCGCGCAATTAAGCTTCTTTTCTTTTTTTGGCGACATGGCATATCCCTTTGCGTCAAAACTTTGCCGGCGGCATTTCGAAACTTTCTGCTCGTAGCGCAATCGCACCAATGCCAAAAAATTCCGCACGTACTGGATAAACGTCATCATCGTAAGCTCAGCACGTTTTTTTAAGTTCACGGTACCTGTGTGGAAAATATGGTGCATGTTAATGCATGTCCGGGCCGTTAGCAGCATCCTGCGCCTTGGTAAGCGCATCCGTGCGGTGTGAAGTCAACCACCAGTATGGTGTGGGGCCCCGTCCTTCCTTAGATGTTCCCTAGGGTGACGTCACTTGCAAGGCATGTATAGGTGTCACACTGAGAGCCTTAAAGTCTTTTACGGTCTGGTTAATTCACCACGTCTCACCTCATTAGACACATACATAAGGTTTCACATAGGGTCATCAACAAGGAGCCACCATGATCTAAACATTTCACCATTTTATACACGCACTGACATGTTCAAATACAGTTTTTTCCTTAGATTAATCAAACATTGGAATCTGCTACCTGGTAACATTCGTTCATTACCTCCAGACGACTTTCTGTGTGCGGTTGACAGCGGTTAATCCTGTTTTACAATGTTTTGATTTTTCTGTCTTATTCAATATTGAATTCTGTGCACTGTGATTTTTCTCCCTGCTCCTGCAATAGCCCCAACGGGGCTGCAGTATGTAAAAATGAAATAAATAAATAAAAACACTGGTTGTAGGTAGTACTTGTAAAAAGCACGAGGTGTGAATTTTTTCAAGGAGCTTTTACTGCTCCTTTGCCCCCCCCCCCTCATTCATAGAAACAGGAGTTGCGTATAGCGTAGGAACTCCGCATTAGCGCTTCGCGGCACTTGGCGTAACGTCTACCCCGCTCAATTTTAGGGGACGTTTTTTTCAAACTGTCCCATTCCAACAGAGGTGGGGCAGTCTGCGACGCCACCCGCCGCAGCCGCGCCCCGTCGGACGGAGGCCGTCAAGAAGGAGCCCGCCAACGTGGCGGCGGCAGACAGCACAACGGACGAGGGCAGCCTGTTCAGCTCGAGCTCGGTGATGCAGTTCTCGTTTGCCGAGCTGGCCCAGCAGGGCGCCTCGGGCTTCGGCAAACCCGCCGGGTCGCCGCCCAAGAGCAGCATCCCCCTCCTGGCCGGGGCTGGCTCCAAGCTGTTCCAGTCGGCCTCGAGGCACAAGTCCGAGGCGGATGATGACGGTACGTCCTAACCTTTTGGCGTGTCACTTCTCCAGGGCCGTGGGAGGGGAAGCTGCCCGGGGGGGTGGGGGTTGGGGGTTGGGCTGGATTGCTTCTTGCTGATTTATCTTAAGGGAGTGTTGTTGCACATTTACAGCTATGCTTACAGTTCTAATGCTATTTTTCAATGCTTTTGGGGGGCCTTAGGCTGAAGCTGTGGCATAGCTAGGTGGCAGGCTTATGAGGCCCCCCCCCCCCCCAAAAAAAGAAAAAAAAAAAGAAAGATTGCACTTATTATTTGTATTCTAGCACCGATGATGAGCATGGCTGAGCAGATTGCCGTCGCCAGGTGGTGATTCTTTTTTTGCTTGCTTGGATAATGGGCCTGACCATTTGTTCGAGGGTGTAATCAGACAAGATTCAAAGAGACGAAAAAGACAATTTTAATTAATTTTTTGAAATAGTGTTTTTAGGCTTCTTGGGGGAACCTAGTACACTGCCCAGTTTTTTATAGTCATTTGGAACGCATATTTTTGTGCCTACGAAAGAACTAAAGAAACCAAAACTGAACTGTCTCCATTCTCATTTATGGGCCTCTGAAATCGGAGGTGACGTAGGTAGTGACGTCAAGTGTGAATAGTCGGTATTGGTAGCATTTAGGAGATTGAGACTCTGGTTACCGTGGTGGGTTATAGCAGCGCGGTGGCACGGTCGTTTTGTCGGACCTGTCGACATGGATGGGAGTACATGAAAACTAGCGTCGCCTGAGCAATCGCGGGTCTTTAGTCGGCAGTTTGAATAGTCATATACAGCGCACAAATTTGGCATGACTACCGCTTTGCAAAATCCTTCGAGTGCCATGTTCCCAAAGTAAACACAACACCGAGATCTGAAACCAAAACCAATCGTCTCCAGCTTGTTACATGCCATGTTCTTTTTTTTTTCTTTTTATTTATTTATTTTGTTTGTCCATAGTTGCCCCCGTTGCCCATTTCGCACCCAGCGTAGCAAAGAGAAAGAATTATGCTTTTTTTATTACGGTTTAGTAATCATTTGTGGTTCGATTTATACTTTTCACGGTTATTCAGGTGGAAATTGGAACAGTGTTTATGAAACTCGCAAACCAAAACTTGACCGAGGACGTCTTTCGTTTCAACCAATCGCTGACGCGTCTCTTGTGACGTCGCACTTTAGGCCCTGCAACGTCACGCGAGCTCCACTTCTCGTGGCTTTTCCCGCAACTCTCGATGCGTCGCCGCAATTGATCCCTGTATGATTATTACCGCGACTGTTAAATTGATTTGCGCAGCAGACAAGCGCCAATTTCGGCTGAAATTTGGGCAGCGTTGCCTGGGACGTGCCTGGAACTCAGTTCATTCGCCAAAAAAATAACCTAAATTGTCTCCATTGTCTTTTTAACAGAAAGAGTAAAGAAAGAAATTACAAAGCAGACCTTTCCTTTCTTATTTATTGCATTTAATATTAGTCTTTTACCATCATTCTCGCTGTGAATATAGTAAATATATGGTTGAGGAGGAATAAAAAGAAAACCTTTCTTTTTTGTCTTAAAGAAACCAGGAATCAGTAGTCACTTATACCTATCATGTGTTGTGCTTGTGCGTCACCTGGTCAACCCATCCTTTGTGTTCATGAGTTGCTTAGTCACGCCATTTGTTATACTTGTGCATTCAGGGCCGTACTCAGAAAAAAATTTCGGGGGGGGTTTTCGGGGACAACGGCGGCCATTTTGAAAATGTCTATTGTCTTATTTTCGCCTATCAATCATGTGCATCGGTGGCATATAATGGAGAGTTATAGCAAACCGGAGAACCGGTCCCGGTTTGGTACCCGGTAGCCGACCGGCGCCACTGCGCGTGTGCAGAGGTGGAGATTAAAATCGGCTGGCTGGAAGTGCACCGACCAGGGCCGTACTCAGAAAAAAATTTCAGGGGGGGTCAGAACCCCCTATCCCCCCCCCCCCCTGGTTACGGCCCTGTGTGCATTGCTTTGTTACACTTTTGGTCATGTTTGTGCTTCGTTTAGTCACGCCTTCCGTCACATTTTTATGTGGCTTAGCTGTGGCATTTCTCGGACAGCAGGAGAGGAGGAAGTGGCCCCCAGCAGCGAGGTGCACTTTGAGCCGGTGGTGCCCCTGCCAGACCTGGTGGAGCTGAAGACGGGCGAGGAGGAGGAAGAGGCCCTGTTCTGCAGCCGGGCCAAGCTGTACGTCTTCCACGCGGACCTCAAGCAGTGGAAGGAGAGGGCCATTGGGGACATCAAGATCCTCAAGCACAAACACCGGCCCTGTGAGTGCTCCTTCAGCCGTTGCTCACGTGGTGCGCCTCGCTGTTTGCTTGCCATACTGACGAGAATTGTTCAGTTGGGTCACCCCTACACTTGGGTGCTTTGGGTGAAGGTCCTTTGCATTGAGCTGTGTTTATTTCTTTCAACAAAAATAATCACCTTGATCCTGTATATAAGGCCAACCAGTCTAAATGCTTATTGAGGGGCGTTAAAGGGACAATGCATGTTTTCCAACAAAATTTAGTGGATTGGGGTCACATGACCGCGATATCATGTGACACTGACATCACATGTCTCTGTTACCTATAGTGGTGCCAACCGTGTGGTGGTCATACACCCGTGTTACCGTGTTTTCGTGATGCTCTAGCCTGGGAAGCCAGTTCATAGATGCCCTCCGCATAACTTGCTGAAACCGCATTACCTTGAGACGTCTAAAACCCATTGGGCTTACTTCACCTGCATGCCTGTTACCGACGCTTCCAATAGAAGCAATCTCTTGCGGCTTCCAACGCCAGCGTGTAAATGCCCAGAGCGCTGAACTCTGGGCTAGCTGTCTCCCCTTGTGTGCATAAGCGCCGGCCCTGAGCATGGGCCGTCTCTCCCCAGGCTGCTTCCGAGTGCTGATGCGTCGAGACCAGGTGCACAAGATTGCGTGCAACCATGCCATCACGGGCTTCATAAGGTTGGCCCCCCTGTCCACCTCGGCCAATTCCCTCACCTGGAACGCCATCGACTACACGGACGGAAAGCCCTCGCCCGAGAGCTTTGCTGTGCGCTTCAAGGTACACACCGATCAGCTTCCTTCTTTGTTTATTCCATTTACTTGCTCAGAAGGCGGTGAACTTACGGACCTCGTAACGCTTGTCACAAGAAGGTTCTTTGTTCTTTATAAAGGGTATAGAAGTGAAGCTAACAAGTACCTTATTTTCCAAATTATAGTCTGGAAAATAAGTTTTTTTCTTGCATACTCCACACCTGGTGAATACCATGCACCCTTGGTGCTTAGTCAGCATGTAAATCTTTTCCTACGCAGCACATGTTGACCGATGCTTGCTTTATTAGCTCGCAAAGAAGCTTGCATTATATGCAAGCCATCATTAACATACTCTCATTCAAAAAATTTGTCATGTCTTGTCATAATTAATGTTTGATCTTGGACATATTCCTGTATACAGTAAAGTCAATTGAGTGAACTTCAAGGGACCCAAGGAAATAGTTCACTTAACTGAAAGAAACTGAATATATTCACTAGAATATGGAACAGCATAGGGCACAGCATGCATCGAGTCAAAAGTGTGAAATGTAACTTATGGAGTCATGTACAGTGCCCAGCAAACTTATCTGGAACATGTGCTAAGCCTACTCTTGGCTTGTTCTATTTTCTTTAAGAAATAACATAGGGCTAGCTGGCACTAACCCCAAGTTATTTCTCTTAGTGTCCCTCTATGTCCGTAGCATACTTTCAGTTCACATAAATATGCACAGTTCTCGCTTTTTTATCCTTTTTTATCTCTTTTCTGCATTCAATATTTTACAAGTGTTCCATATAACTTTGATGAGCACTGTACATCGATATATACAAGGTGCATAACAGTTAGGTTGCTGGCTTTCTCATTTTGAAAAGAAATCTAGTTTTCATTTGCACCGGCACTCTTAAAACGCATGGAGTAACAAAACTGTCCAGACAGTCTGTTTTTTTTTTTCCACTTCCTCTGGCACAGCATGTTGATCTGACGAAGCCATACCGCAACTGCGTCGTACACTGGCTCGAAACATACCGTGCAGAGTCGTTTCCTGTTGAGATTGAACGCAGTTTCTCCTTCAGGCTTCGACTTTTGCTTCACTATTATTGACAATGTCGACGGTGGAATTCCATAGCCCTTCGCAACGTCCACTTGGCTTTGACCATTGTTTAGACGCTGAAGGATTTTGAGCTCGTCTGATAGAGACAACTGCTCTTGTTTCATCTCGCTTGTTACAAAAGTGTTACCCGAAACTAAGATGGCCGAACAAAACTGATGACAAAGAAAAAACAGACACACCACGTGGTTCGTTTTCATCTACCGCACCGCCGCCGCTGCAGAGGCGGCGGCGCAGAGGTGACAGAGGCGCCGCTGCAGAGGCGGGGCGGCTGGCGTCGGCTATGCGAGCACTGCAGAGCACAAAACTTCATTGAACTAATTGCAAAAATTATCCTGGGTCCACCGATCAAATTCGTTGAACTGAAATATTTGCTATTCCGAAATTCATCAATTCGTGTAACTGAAACATTTTTGCATAAAATGCACAGGAAAACCACCGGGATTTTTTAAGGTTCGTTATTTGAAATATTTGTTAAGCTGACGTTAGCTGAAGTGAGAGTTTACTGTAGTCCACAGCGCTCAAGATTCCAACTTATAAGCATTTATAGTACGGTAAATATGGTGCGACAAATTCTATTAATATCCATAGCCAGGTTGTTAGTTTCTGCCGTCTCATAAGTGGGCTAACATTTGGCGACAATAAGCCTTGAACAAAAGGCAGCGATGTTGGGGCTAGCCTAGATTTGTTATGCTGCATACCTTGCAGGGATTGAAAGGGATGGCATCAGTTGCTTTCTGCTGAAGTACTTTACCATTATCTCTTTTTTTCTGTCACCCCTGCAGTTTGGATTGTTTGGCATACGAGTTGTTTCGTGTCATTCTTTTGGCAGAATGCCGAAATCCTGGATGCATTTGCAAAGACGTTCGAAGAGTGCCGTCTGGCTGTTCTGGAGAAGGAAAACATAGGAGGTAGGTTTCCCTAAGCAGTAAAGAGTTTTAGAACGGCGTACCAAAAAGCTTTGCTTAAGATGACGTGCGGTGTTCGTAAATTTTTTTGTCGATCAATCCCAATAAAACCAAAGCAGTGGGTAAAAGACGGGAGGCGATGTTACATGTCTACAATCGTTGTTCCACTCCTATTTCTAGTGTATCCGTAGTTTGTGACCTTGGGGTTTATTTTGATAGTGGTCTTTCTTTTAGGGCGATGGCTGTTGTGGGCTCTCCCCGCCGCTGGAAATGACGTCTGTTGTTGAAGTTGTAGTAGGGCGTAAGGTGTGTGTCGTCGATGTTGCCGAATCTTTCAAAAGATCGCCCGCCGCCTGTGGGAATCAAACCTGTGTCCGCTGTGTACGAAGCGGAGGCGTTGCCACACAGCTACGCCTCGGCGTTAGCGACCCATTTTATGCTTCAGGTTTTTGTAGTACCCGATGCCCACTGCACGCGCTCTCTAGAAAAATAGAAGGAAATAGCCGATAACAAAATGCCGTCGTAGCAGTGCCAGTGCCAAGAGCTGGTGCCAGGAGATGCACTTTCACGCGCTCTGGAATAAAAAAAAAATCAAAAGCGTCCGGAGCAAAATGGTCATATTTTCATTTTGTTTGAGCACGGTGCTTGAACAAAATGAACAAAATTACACAGCACTACTCACTTTTTTTCTTACCTTGTCTCTCAAGTTGTTGGTTCAGCTGTACGATTACTGGGCCTTATTTGCCATTTGATCCAGGAATTTTTTAATCCCTTGTGTATTATTCACTTACATTGCAGTCTCATTCGTTCCTGCCTTGAGTTTGCAAGTGCTGTGTGGAATTTTTTGACAGCAGCTGATGCACTGCAAATTGAAAAAGTACAAAAGAAATTTATTTGAATGGTTCACAATCGATATTTTGGGCGAAGGTGCTTTTATGACTATACCTACATACTTGATACTCTCAGCTTGCAGACGTTATTAGGTCATAGAGTTGCGCAAGATGTTTTAATGTTGCATAGAATAATTCATGAGCAAATAGACAGCAGTTTACGGTTTTTTGTTACGTTTCACGTTACACATGCCTCTACGTTTCAGCAGGCTCTCCTGCTTGTTTTTGCTGGTTCTCAGGAGAAAATGCGTCCTATCACCCACATGCAAGTTCCTTTTAATGTCATTTCACCAAGTATGTCTTTCGATGCTTTTGCCTATGTGCATTTTAAATGTGAACTTGAGACTTTGATTTACTCATCATGGCCTTATCGCCTTCCTATCTGCGTGCAGTGCAAGCTGTATAATCACGAACATGCTTCATATCGTGACTTTAATTGTTCTGAGGCACGAAATAATGAAAAACTATTATTGTATTATTTTAAGCAAAGAAATAGCATCGTCGCCACCGCGCATGCACCGCCAAACTATGTTTCGGAGTGGTGCACGCTGTACACAAAGCTTTTGGGTGCTCTGTTCTAAAACTTGAAAGTGATTGGTAAATTTGGCCGTTAATGGAGGCACGCATCTCGTCCTAACGGCGCTTCCCACTTTGTAGGTTCGGAGGAAGCGGTGTCGGGGAGGAACGGCGAACAGGAGAAGAGTGAGCAGGAAAGCACCGAGAAGGAGGACGAGGAGGAGGAGGAAGAAGAGGAGGAAGAGGATGAGGAGGATGAAGAGGACGACGACGACCACGGGGAGGATGTGATGTTCGAGAAGAGGGTCACCCTGGCTGTTTTGAGTCCGAGCGGGGACTCTTACCAGGCAAGCGAATGGGGGCTGGGGGCTGCCTTTACTGTCTGTGCTGAGAAACGTCTCCCTGTCGTCTTCTGGACCCTCCGCTTTAGTAGTTAGAAATGTAGGCGAGTCTCCAGGTACATCTGAAGCAAGGCTAAAGCAATTTCAATTTGTGTATTGAGGGGCAACTTTTTATATTGGTGTGCTGTAGAGCACTCGGTGACTGACTGGTCACTGTATTTAAACAGCCGCTATACTACACCCTGTTTTTGCGCTCGTTACACGAATCTCGCTGTCAATATTGTGGCCATAATAATAAACGTAAACTGTGGTTATTGAGTTTGTAAATAGCTCTTTAATTGATGTTTATTGACTAGGAATAGTAGTAGTAATCTTTATTGACCCAGGAGAGGTGGAACCGCAAAAAGGCAAGAGCCTGTACCACGGACACCCACGGTGCCGCGTCTAGGAATGGTGATTATGCAGTGATGTCTACAATATAAGGATGACGTGATCTCGTCATGAGAAAAACTTCTGACCAAGGTTCAGTGAAGGTTCTGGGAGCCATCCACCGGGCCAAGGTGATCTTGAAAGTGAACATTCCAGAGAAATCTCTCGGGTTGGGAAACACAATAATTAAAGTAAGGCAACCGACCATGTCCTAAACATTTAGGTGTCCTACGTTTCGAACCTGCTTGGTTCCTCGTCAGGGGCAACTGTGGCCGTTGAGGAGCGGCATCCCTGAAAGAAGACCGAAAAAAAAATGAGGAGCCATATCCCTCAAAGAAGATTGAAAAACGCCGCTTCTCAATGGCACGACTCGCAAAAGACAAAGAACCAAGTAGGCTTGAAACGTAAGGCTCCTAAACGACTTGGTTGGCTGCTCTAGTTTAATTATCAAGGTCATCGTGCACTCTTGTCAAGGGATGTTGTAGATTGGGTAAGTGCCGACAGTTTGGTGATGCAGTCGCTCACTTTGTAGAAGGCAGCAAGCTCCAGAGAGGTGACCAGTCAAGGCAGATAGCTCCCACCCCCAAGGCAATTGCGCCTAGCGATCGAAATGTAGCACCACAGTCACCAGTATGACTTCCTGTCATGATTGTCACCATCGTCCTAAAAAGGGTTTGCTCAATGCACTTTGAGTCCTGCTCCCACGACGCCATACTAAAATCTTAGGAGCCATTCATCCCTACTGGCCTTTTTCATAAAAAATGTTGTTGCATTTAACATCTCTGCAAACTTCTGTCAAATGGGGGGGGGGGGGGGGGGGGGGAATACAATCCCCTCCATAACACCAGTCTTTGTAACATACATAAAGTATTTCACAAGCAGTTCTACCAGCACATAGCTAAAGCTTTGGTTACCGCGAGATTTTTTTGGAGAGTTTTGGATGCTCCTACGGGACAACCAATCACCCGGAATATGTAACACAGCAGAAGGACCTTTATCTCCAAGTTTGTCGGTTCTGTAGCTCTCGCACGTCCAAAAAAGTGTGGCATGAACAAGCTCGAAACACTTATTGAAACAGAACGACCGGAGGTTCCTTGGGGCGCAAGAGGCGCCTCTTGTCCATAAAAACAAAACTGTCTATTCCTTCAAAGGGTCTATTCCTTTTCCAGAGGTGGGTGTTTGTTGTCTCCTCGTGCAGATGGTGGGCATGGGTAACCTGCGGATGGTGTACGACGACTCCTGCTACGGGGCCCGCATCCGGGTGCTGTCGGACGACGCTGCGGAGGGTGGCGGGGTGCCGCTGTGCGACACGATCGTGGCGGTGCAGACGTGCCTGCGCACGGAGCGCCTGCACGCCTTCTGGTCGGCGGTGGACATGTCGCGCAACCCCCACGAGCGGCGCCACTTCCGGGTCACCTTCAGCTCGCCCCAGGCCGTCCAGGAGTTCGACAGGGCCTTCACCGAGGTGCGGGTGTTGAGTTGCCTTCCTCTTTGCAAGGGCAGGGCTGTAAACGTAGGCGTAGACTCTGTGGCGCATGGTCGCCGACGGAGTGAGAACTGCGGGGCGTCTCTTTCTCATGCCCGTGCCTCCAGCACGCGCTCGTCGTCCTCCACCCCACTTTGGCTGTGCGTGCACGCTCGAGGTGCCGAAGTGTCGACGAAGGTGAGACGCTCATGCTGGAGGCGGGACGACCGAAGTTCCTCCCCGCTGCTCTCATCTTGTCGCCGACTATACTCCCGTCGAAGGCGGTCGGAAGGTAGGAAATGGGGACCTTCGCAAGGTGGGAATCCGGACCGAAAGGAGGGTGGGTGGGTGGGTCTAGTGATCTTTGAGAGCTGAAACAACTTGAAAAACAATAGCCAAATTATGTTTATTTTTTTTAAATTCCTTTTGCAACAATATGTTTTCACAAGGTTTTGTCGTACATCCTGGGGTGCGTTTGTGCGTAGTTCACGGCTTGCTAAATTTAGTGGGAAGCTTCCTCCACTGAGTTTAGCGGGGAGTCTGGCTTACATCGACGACTCCACACCATGTCGTGGTGTCGCACGAAGCGGTTCGCTCGTGTTCCGTGGCTAATTTTTTCTTTGTGGCTTCAGAAACAAGGGCCCAACTTGTAGGGCAGTCTCTTGCTTGACGTACGTGCTGCTCGAAACCTTGCGAGAATCCACACTAGCGAACCATCGTCCTGCTTGTTTTTTATGCGCGGGGGCAGTTTTTCCGCATTGCGATAGACCAGGCCGGCCAGAATTGTCGGCGAAAGGAAGGAGCATCAACTAGTCCTCTATCTTTGCCCACGGCAGCCGTCAGTCAGCGTTGCGATGAATCGGCACTCGGGAAGTCAGCACGTCGGCAACCAAAACGGCGTCGGCTGACGCGCAAGAGCAACTTGGACGTAAGAAAGACGAGGACTCGCGCAACCCAAAGACGGTCCGGACTGTGCTTATCACGTTCTATAGGAAGTATGGCAACGCAGCACGCTTCTGGGACCCATCAGCAGCAAAAGCAACCCCGAGAAGAACTGTGTAAGGGAAATTCGTGGAAATGGTTCACCAGCACGGTCGCAGACGGCTTTCCGGAAGTGCGACGGCGTTTCGGCAAAGCTCGGTTTCACTTCTGTTCGTACGTGCCACCATGGCGTGAGACGCCGCGGTTCTCCGAGAGACAGACGGCCGGATGCGAGTTTTTACGGGGGGGTGCTTGTTCTTCCAGATGATGGATCTGGTTCAGTCGCACCCGGGCCGTCTGTCTCCCGGGGTCCGGCGGGGCATTGTGTGTGGCGGTGTGGCCATCGTTGCCTGCTTGGCCCTTGTGGGCTGCCGTGCCCATTGTAGGCTGTAAGTTGGCCCCGACGGCCCCCCGAGTCGTTTTCATTCTCGTTTCTTGGTGGGTTTAATGGAAGCATTGGAGGACAACCGTAGAGACACCTCGGTCGCTGCCGAGTTGCGTTGCATGCCCTTTCTCTCGCTGGGGGGGGGGGGAACCGCTCAGCCCGCGAGGGGCAACGGATTTCTCACCTGGGGCGGTTTGCCGATCAAACCGGCTATCTCTTCCAACGGCTAAAATAGCCGTTACAGAAATTTTCTTGTTGCATGACCGGCTTCATGGGGACGAGGCGCCACTAGAAAAATCCTGCATCTATTTTCTGCTACGTTGTCGAGGCTAGCGTCGCTTCCGCAGTGCTAGATCTCAGCACTGCTGCGAGAGCCCGTTTCTTTGTCTTGCATCTCATTCGCACGCGCTCCTTGCGAAGGAGACGTTAAACGAAGCGACGTACTCGTGCAAGTAGCTTTGACGGCAATGGAGCACCGTCTAAGCTGCGCCAGCCTTGACTAGGCGGCGCATAATTGCCAACGCTGTCCTCGCTTCGTTCATTTGAGTCTGCTTTTGCACACAGTATAAAAACGAACAGGCTTGAACATCCGGTCACGTGACCAGAAAATCCGTCTTGGGGCTGTTTGAGCCACTGGGAGAGGTAGCCGCATTGATCCTGGGTTCATTCCTCTGCGTGTAGCAAGCCAGTCCTAGAAGTACTGCATCATCCGTCTTAAATGGTTGATCGGGGAATTTTTTTTTTGTAATCGAGTAAATAATGCAGGTAGCTGGGGGAACGCACATAAGTGTTAATATTAATGGAACATGAAGGTGGCGGTCACTTGTCTTTTTGTAAGGTGCCCTTTTCTGTAGAAAATTGGGTTCAAGTAGAGTGCTTCCTCCTTTCGTGAAGTTTATAGGTTTTTATTGCTAAATTGTCTCCGAAAAGCAAGTATCAAGTTTACGAAACATAAGTACTGGAGTTTGAAAAGCACTGGGCATTGCTTGTCATGCACTGTGTTGCTTGCCATTACTGCTGCATGGCATCTTGAGAATCACTACTTGTTTAGGGCTTTGCATGCACAACGCCTGCAAGCTTGCCATGCATGTTAGGTACTCATAATCTAATTGCTGTTGTCGTTCAGTTTTCAATGGAGTACAGGGGACAGGGGACTTACTAGTAAAAAGGACTCCTGCTAAAAGAATGTCAGCTTGGTTGTTTATTTATTACCTATAATGGCCGGCAGGTTAAAGGGGAGTTTCACGTTTTAAAAATACAAAAAGTCCCAGATCAGAAAACAAATAGTTTGAAAAATCTGGCATCATTTTGTGGGGGTTTAGCTTATTCTTTCACAGTCACTCGGTAAGTTGCTGTGCTGTGTAAGCTACGGTAGTTTTTTTTTTTTTTTAAGCTCATGTGAAAAGAATGCATGTTGCACAAACGTGCAATACACACTCTGTGTATTTGTGTAGTATTGAAAAGAAGCTTTGTAGAAGGACTCCTGTGAGGCAATATTGTTACTACTGACTAGTGATGAGGCGATTATAACTGGAGAAACTAAACGTTTAATGGGGCGAACTTGTGCCCAAAAATAAAAAGGGAACAAAATAAAGCAGAGCGTCGCGGGCGTCGGAAGTCGGCGTGACAACAGAATCGGACGCTGGGGCGAAACTCGCTGCGGCTCGCCACGCGGAGCCCCTTGTGTACCTGCGTGAGCTTCTGGAATAATCGGCGTAGAATGTTCGACGCATAGAACATTCGGACCCCGAAGAAGCAACATGATTCTTGAATTCACCAGAAAACTAAATCGCAGGAATAACAAAAGATGCGTCGCTCCCAGGAGTCGAACCCTGGCTTTTCGCATGGGAGGCAGGTACGATAAAACCGCTAGGCCACGCGCGCACTGCCTACTTGGCCAGCTGCGCTAGCAGCAATATCTGTGAGGAAAGACGTTACAAATAATCTATCTTCATTTGTCAAAGAC
This sequence comes from Ixodes scapularis, assembly GCF_016920785.2. Taxonomy (NCBI): domain Eukaryota; kingdom Metazoa; phylum Arthropoda; class Arachnida; order Ixodida; family Ixodidae; genus Ixodes; species Ixodes scapularis. The sequence goes on from NW_024609880.1 coordinate 94,569,677, forward strand.
CATAAAAATAACCATAAACAGGCTCACTGGCATAATTATTTACCCTTCAGAAATGTATGGTTTCTCATAAAAGGGAAACATTCAAAATAGTCTCTTCGTAGGCTAGCAATATGGGAGATCTGAGCCTATTCGCGACTCCAGCGAACTGGGGGACGCTGGTCAGGCGGACGAAAGGAGGTCTTTTTCGTTGTTCCGCACGCGGACCATCATAAATTTCTTGCACTGCAGCGTATAATCAGTGTTATATATGAAAGCAAAAGCAATTTTTCGACGGTAAAAACCTAGCCAGTGCCTAGGAATGACATGGCGGAAACATAAAATAAATTACTGGGAACAATGTTTGTTTCTATGCTGCCTACAAGAACCAAGCGGCGATAGCAGACGACAAAGTTGAAACGACCTCCTCTTCAGAGTTTCTCGGTGTTGCCGCCACGTGCGTCGATTTCGCTGGAGTCGTTAATAGCACACTTGGGTAAATTACTTTGGAAATGTAATTCAACTACAGTGAATTAGCATTATGTAGAAGTAATTAATTTCAAAACTTTATTACTTTTGAAAAGGAACATAATTATGTCGCACGTATTTTCTTTTGAAAACTACGAGACATCGGTGAACTTAATGCAGTAGCATCTGTTGCTCGATTATATACAGGGTGCTTCTCGAAACTTGGATCAAACCGTTCCCGCAAAAAGTGTGCATCACACTGAAAAAAATGTTAATGTTGTAATCATCCCTGGGAAAAATTTTAATGTTCGGTGTAATTAGTTCGTTAATTTCTTTTGAGTAATTAACTTTTTAATAATTGAATATAGGTATGGTTTTAGTTAGGAACTTGCCGAGAATTATTGAAAACCACTAAATTTAATTCCTCAAGAAATATAAAAAGCAACTAACATTTTACTGCATTTAAAAAAATGCTCTATGCGGACTTGTTTCTAGGTTTCGGTTTGCTATCACAGCATATTTTTGAGCAAGAGGTGCTGCCCCTTGCGGCTGAGGTGCGCAACGCACGTGTGCTATACTCTCTTCTTTTTGGCTCAAAAATTAACTCCGATAGGAAACCGAAACTTAAAAGCATGTCCTAATATAATTTTTTTTTTTTACGTGGTAAAATGTTTTTTTGACTCTTATATTTCTAGTGTAAGTTTATTTAGGGGTTTTCAATAATCCTCGTCAAGTTGTTGATTGAAATTATAGCTATAAAGTCAATAAGTAAAAAGTTAATTTCTCGAAAGTAATCAATAAACTGATTATACTAAACGTCAATAATTTTCCCAAATGGGGCCCTTCGGCAAATTTATTTTTTCTATCGTCGTACAGCCAGTGTGTCGTCCATGAAAGCTAACCCATCTCTTCCCCTTTTGTTGCATCGCAAAAGATCTCGTTTGTCTTTTTCATTAAATTTATTACTCTGACCCTCCTCTAAAAGATAAGCTTCTTCATCCTCCTCCGTACATTTCCCCTTACATTGACCATCAATTCAAAGTCTAAATTCATCCCTGTCATATTAATGCCCACTTCAACTCTTTTGTTCCCAAAACGTCATCCGAATGGAACCTCCTTCTCGCATCTTTAGTGTCCATATCAACAGTCGGTTCGGTTAGAGTTGCGATAACCAATCACTTTTGTTAATCTTCCAGCACCCATATTTTACTGCATTTTTGTGCTTGAATTTTTATATCTCATATTTTGTTGTTGTTTTTGCCCCTCCCCTCTGTAATGCCTCTGGGCCCTGAGAATATTGAAAGAAAAATAAATAAATGGATCAATACAACATTAACCTTTTTTCAGCGCGATGCATACTTCTTGCAGGAAAGATTTCGCCCATCTTTTGAGGAACACCCTGTGCGTTTTATATATGTCCATTTCCTGTCTCAACACTGAGGACTCAGCATGTGGTGTTTTACCGTCATCAGGTTTTGTATCTTTGATTCCGTACCACTGAGGTCTAGCGTGACAAAATCTTGGAAAAAGTGACAATTATTGAAGTTTTGCTATTTGCTAATGTTAAAAAGTAATTAATTTATCCCCAGTCGAGGCTAGCTACATGATTGAAGTTTCAGTTGTTGGTGCGGACCCGCTGAGGTTAGAGTTCAAGCTATCTCAATGCCATGGTCGGTGACAGGTTAGAAGTAAAGTAGGAGCTCCTCCCACCTCTCTCCACCTTAGCAGAGCAAACGCTAAAGAGGAGATTGCCTCCTTTCCAGCGTTCGCTCTGCCAGAGTGGAAAGAGGTGTTACAGCTTCCACTTCGTTCTTTACCTGCCACCGAGCAGAAGTTGCAGAGTATTTACCGGCTGTATTACTTCACATTGACAAACTAATTGAATCAACATAAAGTGCGTACTTGGTTTTATGATGTGTAAAATGTGCAGCAAACTACGGTACAAATTATTTTTTCACTAGGTGTTCGAAAATGTTGCGAAAAATTCTGTCAACACTGATCAAAAGTTGAACTTTTCCAAAGTTTCGAACATTTGCCAAATCAGTCGAACCTCGGGTTCAACCAAGGTTTGCAACATTTTAGAGTGGCAAAGGGTGCTCTTCTACAGTACCGACTTTGGCTTAGGACCACTTTTGCTTCCTGTGGTGCTCCAGTCTGAAAGACTCCACCTTGACCGGCATGTCATTTACCTTAGTTATTTTGTGTGCCTCTGTGCTGCCAAGCTCACTACCTACTTAAATGCTTTTTCTTTCCTTTTTTTTTGTATATTTTTTTAGACGACATGCGCTAACGCTGACTAAATGTTGCCTGAAGTAACACCTTTTGGCGGGCTAGTTGGTTCATGATTTTAGAAATAAATGAACTGCGTAAAGGACGAGGACAGAGGTAGAAACGAGTACGACACACCTCTGTCCTCGTCCTTTACGCAGTTCATTTATTTCTAAAATAAATGTTGCCCTCCTTAGCCCTAAGTAGTCTTCAGCAATTGCTGCCTCTTTCATTGCAAGATCTAGTAGTCAACTCAGTTAGAAAGTACACAATCGGGGAATTGTGACAAGGTGCACCCAGAGGGTTTGGGACCTGAATCCCTCTGGCACTGTAATGTTTTTGTTAGGATCGTTTTGCGGCTTTTTCCTGAACGGTAGGATTGAATTTTTCAACTTCAGAAAATAGTTTTTTTTTCTTCATAATAAAGATGCTTTTTTTTTTTTAGTTGTTTTGTGATTTCTTTTTTCTGGTTGGGGCAATGTGTATTGTAAGCACCGATGCCGCCGACTTCTAACATTTTGAGCTTGTGAGTGTAGCACAAATGTATGACATTTGACTAGAATATTGTGAATTTAATTGAGTCTTCTTGCCTTGCAATTAAATGGACCTACAATCTAAATTTTAAATTATAGCATATGATATTGGCGATTTAATCTGATTCATATTTTGTTTACTTTGCGTTAGAATGGAGGAAAGGCCTTGAAATGAATGGCTACACTGAAATGTAATGCCTTTCTGGTATATGTGAAAAAAGAATTGTATTTCCTTTTAAGCTGTGGCAACATTCTAGCTGCTGAGCTTGCACCTAGTCTCTTAATTGATGAATGTTGTCTGCCATAATTTTTGTTAATTATTGTCAAGTAAAGCATATTGATGTCTACAATATAGTGAAATCATTCATCCACTGACAAATTGTTTTAGAGGATTCCTGACACTAAGTATATGTCAACTTTCCAGAGAAATTCGTTGCTTTTCAACACAATCGGTAATAATTAAACTAATCTTTTTACATCAAAAGTCAGCTTTTAAGTAGAATCAATGGGAATATTTTCCAGAATTGCATTCTTTTGCCTTGAGTCGGGAATTCCTTAGTTTTGTTTAACAGATACTACATACATTAATCCAGGATATCCTGAGGTGTCGTTAAATATATTTTTCTGAACTGTTGATGTCCGTACAACAAAAAACTATTTAAATGTATTTCTTTTTGACAAAGATATCCTAGCAAGCTGTGAACTGATTCAGGGCAGTGTGGAAGTAGCAAAAGGTAACATTTCTTTCAGGAGTTTGCCCAGGAATTGAAATAAGGGGTTGTCTAAATTTTAAGGGAAGAAGGGGGGGGGGGGGGGGGGGGGGGCGGTGGCGGTGGCATTGAGAACAGTCGTGGCGAATTAAGGGGGTGTCCAGAAAAAAAACGGGGGGGGGGGGGGGGTACATCCCCCCCCCCCCCCAAGGGTGTGTGTAAGGAAATCACTGATTTCTTTGTTTACTTTTATGTTTGTGGACATTGTTTAATTTGTTGCTTCATATCTGTTTGCAGGGAAAGGAGCTAGCCCTGTCCAGCTCCATAGTGGAAACGATTGACGAACCTCCCAGTCATCCCAAATGAAGACTGCTTAATTAGTCAATATTTGCTTTCTTTTATGCATAACTTATGCAATTAAAACAAGTTAATCGACAGTGTAAATAATGGTAACTTATGATGGTGATTCTCATACTGCCTGAAATAAAGTCTTGCATGATCTTTGAGATTGCTTTGTCTTGTGTTTTTCCGTTCCTCGTGTGCTCGCTTGCGTAGTGCACATTTAGTTAACATGGTTGCTTGAGGTGGTTTGGGTTTGTACGGTTTATGTGTAAATAACTTCGAGAGAATGACGTTCTTGGGGAAACAGTATTAAAAAAAAATATTTGCATTCGTTTTTTTCGTTTTTTTCTTGAGAATTACCAGTTTTTACACGTTAAATATAATCGGTTTGAAGAAGTTTGTGTATATATATATATATATATATATATATATATATATATATATATATATATATATATATATATTTTTTTTTTTTTTTAATTTGGATTATTGCATATCAAAGCTAAGAGCATGGCAGTTGGGGCCTTAAATTAAGAAAGCGTGTTCCATCTGGTATGGTCCTGGACTGTGTACCCTGTTATCTGCGAAGTAAAAATAGTGTTGACATAGTTTTCTCCGCAAAATGCGCTACACCTGTGAATCAAACGAACATACCGACGTGGGATGTACCTTTGCAACAGCATCCCACAAACTTTTTAGAATTATTACTCATTGAAAGTTCAAGGACGATGGTCAGTACTTTTTTTTTTCTTTTTTTTTTCCTCGTAAAAACTTTGTATTTGGGCATCTGAACTAGACAGCGCGAAGAAAATGGCAACAATAAAAACTTAACATTGCAAAAAAAAAAAAAAAAAAAAAAAAAAAACGAGGCATTGGAAGTTTGGGAGTTCTTAAGATTTTGGGTGCAATCCATCAAAGCAACGCGATCAGTCCACGTGGAAAGATCATGCGTACTTCTCCCTACTCCTAAAGCCCGAAAACGTCGCGGAGAAACTTTATTTCCGTTGTTTACAATTCATTAACGATTTGTGACAGACGACATGTGACGTCATCAAATGTACACAAAGTTGGCACTTTGAGAGCGTAGGCTTAATAGCGGTGAATGTAGCACGCTGCTATCGCTGAAAGGGTTCGTGTTTGGTGTGTTTTATTTTTTTTTTACTTTTTACGTGCCTCCGTCGCAATTCATCAGGCAAGCTCTCCGAATGTCATCGCTGCTACGAAGTTCCACGGCTAGAGCCGGGAAGATTTTTTTTTTTTTCTTCTCGCGGCTAATGTGAGTGCATGATCTGCCTATCGCCATCTTGCGCTCTTGAAGCTTACCGTCAAAGAAATTCGCTTTGTTTTGTGCGACCACTGAGACACCGCCGAGAGCGTCGTACCGACAGGTAAGTCGTCGATGTTTTAGTCCCTCGTTTTAGACGAGTTCCGCGGTCGCTACGGCGACATTTTGACCACAGACTGCTCCGAGAAGCTGCCGCACTTATCGGGGCTGAGATGGATACCGAGCATACTTTAAATATCCAAACGTTGTGTTGTGTGCTTTGCAAGTACCACGCCATTAGGCCTAAGGCACCCGATTTTACGTGTTTTCACGCTTCTGTGGGTCTCTCGGACGCGCCAGGCGTCCGTATTTTGCGTCCAGCGTCCCGCGATCGCCCGAAAAATAGCCGTCGCGCGTCGTTTGAGGCCGACCGCGACCAGCGGGGAAGAGGGGGGAAGTTTAGCTATGTGCCGGAATTTCGTCTCATTTGTGATGGGCACTGGCGACAGTGTTCCTAAAACGAGTTTAACGTGGCACCCTGATCACCCCCAAAAATCTGCTTCCCGCCGATCCGCGAGGAAGGTGAGGAACCGCGGCCTTTCTGATCGTTGTGTGCGAAGAGTTGGCGACGTGAACAGAAGCAAAGGAAACATCGCGAAAAGAAAGCATAAAACGGAGTGCAGTGTTGTTGCGAGTAGTCGCGACGAGCTTTTTTTTTTTTTTTTCTCTCTTTTTTGTAAATGCACCACGAAAACGCCTTGGTTCTGTTTTGCGTAACGCTGCTGCGATGACCAGAAGAGTGATGCGCCAGTGTCGTGCTGTGTGCCGTGAATTCCGTAATCCAAGTTTTTCTGTTTGAAGAGGACGGACGGGTGGGAACCCTTTTTCTGGAAGAGAAACTGCAAGGTAGAGTGTATCAGAGAATTCGCCATCTCGATCGGGGTGTTGTCGGTTGAGTGTGTCGCGTTTTTCTCCACTATGGTCGTCGCCGTGTGATCGTTTGGTTCCGTCTTAGGTAGTACGTCTTGTGCGCGGGCGATGAAGAAAGCCACCTTTAACTTGAGCGAGCTACACCGGTGGTAGGTCACGATTCAGATGCGAAAAGCAGGATAAAATTCTGCTCTCATAAGGGGTTCCCGTCTGTGATGATGTGTGTGTGTGCGTATGGAGAACAAAACGTTAGCTTATATGAAGGGTGCGCTTTACCTATTGAGCTAAAAAAGACCAGCCTACCGCAGACAAAAGAAAAAAAAAAAAAAAACATTTGGTGAGGTCCATTTTATTGCAATTTGTCACGGAAGCTAAACGTTGGTTCTTCACAGAATTCACATTCATCTGGTTTGATGTGGAGAACAGCTCATTGGCATTGCAAGGGTGCTTTTTAAGAATATCAGAAGGTGTCCGTTCTAGTGAATTTCATATATTTTTTATTTGGGGGAGTGTAGCAGGAGATTGGTCAGTACGTCGTTCAAAAATACCCTGCAGCTGCTGTGTGAAAATAATGAGGCGGCTGTTATTTCAAGGCCGCTATGATTCCAGCTGGAACAGTTTTTGCAATGTGGTATTTCCTGTACTGAATTGCTCTGACGGGGAGCTTTAGTTCCTTCTTTGTAACAGCTCCAATTGTGATTGCTCATTGTTCGCTTTCTAGCTCTGCTGCCAGTACTTGATTTCCTTTGTAGATAAAGTGCATGCGTAACCCTGTAAAAGCAAAGATAGTCATGGCGGTGGAAACTTGACCTCTGCTAGAGATAGTTCTGTTTACCTCACAACTTTTTTTTCTGACAGTACTAATTTAATTTAATTTTTTAATGTAGCAAATATCTCTATGGAGTGTGTGTTCGAGTGACCTCCTCAAATTTTTATCAATGCCATTCCAGGGTCTTATCTAGGCTCGTCCTTCTCTAAGAAAAAAAAATTCTTGCTGTGCAGTTCATCAAGCTCCTGCTTGATTCCTATCAGTGTTTGAGAGACTGTTTGATCTTGTCTTGTATGTTTTGTCATGTTGAGAATGTATGAATAGTAAGGCGTATGTGTTTTCTTTTTTTTATTGAACATTTGAAATTTGAGTGGTGAACAGGTGTTTTTAAGGGTTCTTAGAGACCACTGTTTTAAGAGGCATTAGAAAGAAGTGTCTTTTGGAGGCAAGGGAAATTTCTCCTCATCTAAGAACTTGTCTCCCGAGCATTTATCCTGAACCTCTTGAGCCATTTCCTACTGAGGTTGGGTATTGAGGGGGGCTTTCGGGGTGATCGAAATCATGAAGACATACAACATAAGACGGGAGGTAGACAGACGCTCATGGTGTTTGAACGATCTGTTAGTGTGTGTCGGTGCTCTGTCCTATGTTTTTATTCTTTCATGTCTTTGCATGTTTATCAACACACTCCTTTCCCTGTTTGTGTCTGAGTTAGATTTCGACAGTTAGAAGGCAGGTTGTTGAGAGCTGTGGAGGCTGTGGGTGTGATGCAGTCCGTCTCTGCTTCCCAGCTACACCTACACAGGTGTTTGTTGCTGTAAGTCATGTCACACTAAGCTACAGTATTGAAAAGGGGCTGCTAAGGTTTTCCTAAAAATTGGGGCTTTTTTTGTTTCAGTGTTGAATATAACTTGTCTCGCTAATATAGACACCTTTATTCCACCAAAACATTTTCCATAATGTGAGTTGCCCGTAACAACAAGATGAAATGCATGTACTTACCTAGTTCGTCCCTGAACATTTTGTCTATATAGTGGGGTATTTATATGAACAGGGTTCATGTTAATGAGAGACGTGTCTGTAGTATGAAATGATTTTGTTATGAGTAACACCTTGCGCCGAGATAAAAGTGGTCATGTCAACAAGGCATGATGAGACACATTTGTGGGATTGGCTGCTTTGCTTGAACATCTTTAATGATTTCAATGAGTGGGACAAACAGTTGTGTGGGCAGTGTGTGATTGTTTGTCTTCCTTGCAGTGTAGCTCATTTCTCAGACTACTGTACTGGTTGGGTTCTCATTATGGGATTATGAGTTCATTTGCTTGATTGTTCATTTAGGAGAGCTTGCTGTATTGTCCCTTAATGCTTCGTTACACACGGGACCGTTCTACTGCTTTGAAGTAACATAAGAAAGGTTTATAGGAAATACAAGGAGAATTACGGCACTTGTGATACAAACAGGCATATGCGAGGCCAGATAAAGAGACAGGAAACCAGCCAAAAGACGCTGAGGCAATTAAACAAAATGATGTGCCTCGTGTAAAGAAAAAGTGGTCAGTTGACCATGGAAACTTTCTTAAAGTCTGGCAAACAATGGGGACTCTGTGAAACCATATCAGTGTGCGTTGGCAAGGGGAGGCCATATTTTGTGCCGTCATGTGCTCAAGAGTGTCGTGGAAGCTTTTCCTCTTGTCAGAGCTAACGCTAATTCGGAGTGCTTGAGAAGCAGGGTGTGAGTGCACCTGTGTAGCAGGTCCCAAATCGTGCAACAAGGATTTAGTAAATACGTTTGGAGAAGATAGCGTGTCTGACGATGCTATAAACAGGCATCATAATTTTTTATGGCTGCAGACACAAGATTTATTTGCAGAGACAGAGAGCTGGGGGGTCCTCGGGCTACCTCTGGGGTAGCAGCACGTTGGAAGTCTGGTTGGCTCTTGCAGTCCCACGCTCACCCCTTGACACACTTTCTATTTGTTGTGGCTGGAACGTTCACCTTTTCTTGGAGCTTCTGACAGGATTCTTTTATGGCAGATTACTTCGGGAAATGTCCAGGAAATTTTAGGAGGGATTTAATTGTGTTGAAATGCTTCTTGTTTGAATATTTTTTCCTTGAAGTACAATCAGTGAAATATTATGGATTGTTTTATGAGATTGTAAAACCTAGCTATTGATAGTATGCACCAAGAAACCATACTCTCTTGTGTGTAGTAAACGCTTCAGTGAAAACGACTTTGCATATCCTGTTGGTTCCAGTGTGTTCTGAGAGTGCTGGTTTCTTATTAGTGCCAAGTTGATTCCTTTTTTTTTAATTTTTTAAGCCAGTAAACAAATATTTTTTTCGAAATAACTGGCAGGAAGAAGCAAAGGCTGGCTTCCGGAATTGTTTCAACTAAATCCCTGCTTATTCACCCGGTAGGCGCAAAACGTGCGAGATCCCATCGCGATTGAAGTCTTAAGTCTAGCAAGTCAGTGACACTTTTGTGTCCCAAAAAAATGAGGTATACACCTGCTATGAATTACTACCGTTTGTATGTTTAATTTTGCGGACTCAAATGCGCTAATGCGTGATGCGCTTCTCAGCGAGCGATTTTAGATTTGCATACAATTCTTAGTAGAAGTTAGGTAGAACAAATGAATAAATTGCCTGAATTCGCCGGGCCGTGTCTGACAATTTAAGAATTTATGAAAATTTGTTTTTCTTTTGAGCAGAAGTCGCAATGTTACAAGCTTTTTTGCCACAATTTCAATGCGGGAGAAGCTGAGCATCAGTTATTTGCTTGTCAGCAAGTGTCGAGTCGCACCTGGGTAGAAGCGCCGGTTTCGGCAAGCTCAATGTAGTTAAAACAAGTGTTCGGCACTTTGCAAAGCACTGTGCGTGCGTAAACAGCTAAGAAGACAACACATCATTTACTCTGGTGAATGCAAAACCTTTTTCTACAGCAGCCTTCATAGATCAGAAAAACAAGATTCAGAGAGGCTGTGAATATCCCTGACGCATGCCGTGCAAGCTGTAATGTAAAGCTCCAGGCTTGTTGTTTTTTATTGTTTTTTGTTTTTTTTCACATTTTAGAGTTTTTAATATAAAATGCAACTTTGAGTTGGTGTTATTCATTAGAAAGATCACTCGCAGAAACTTTGCAGATGTTTCTTTAATAAATAATCCATTTTTAATCGACATAAATGCAAACTAACAGTCACTCCGTGCTTTGACATAGCGTGTCGTCTGCTTGCATCCTACCAGCTCCGTCACAGGAGGGCACCCACAAGGTGGTGCTACCAAAACTTCTCTTCACCAATTGAAACATACTGTCTCATTATTTTTAGGATGCTCTTGCACTGAGGCTTTTTTTGTAGTTTGCTTATAGATGTTTCTTTTGGCTTCAGCATGTGAGAGAATATCTTGTAGTATTGGATGGACATCCCAAGTGAAGCATATCCCATCTTGTGCTTGCTTATTAAGATTGCGTTGAATCTGAATTCTGCAAACCTAATTCTTTCAATCTGGTTAGTGAAACGAGGTCTTGGCTCGAAAACATTCGACACAAATAGTCTTAGATAAAAGCCACAATCAATGCCAGGGCGTAGAAAAAGAAAGGACACATGAGCTTGGAACACTTTGTTTCACGACTTGACTGGTGTCCGTCAAGGACGTGGTTGAGCGAATTTTTTCTTGATTGGGTTCCGTTGCCATGCATTAAGACTTTCTCAATGCCCAGCAAGCAGTGCACTGAAATTGGAAGTGACCTTTTTCGGAAAATAGTAACAACTGACATTCAAGCGTGGAAGGCTGTCACTAAAGTGAAGCTTGACAAGGGGGAAAAAAAAGCTAGGAAAAAAAAAAGGCAATAGTATGTTGAATAATCGCAGCTTGTTATCTTTTAGTGAAAACCGATCAAAACCCAAGTTTATTTACAATTTATTGATATCTTCAGTGATGCACGTGGTTATGCATTGTCAGTCATCCATCTTTGACTAGGAGGCACAGCATGATTTGGGAAAAGAAAGTGATGAAGTGCCATTGCCTATTCCTTCGAATAGAAGGGATAGAAATCTGTTGCCCCATTAGGTTCTTATATACTTCCTACATACATGCTTTGTTACTGAAAAAGTACTACAAGTATTGTTTTTTTGTACAAATCTGATGCTCAGCAATTGATGCTATACACTGTTTTGTAAGTGAGAGAAATATTCCAGAAAATATGTGCAGGTCATGACACAGTATGAACAGCAATTGCCAGGTCCCCCCCTTTTTCTATTACTTCTCTGTTACATAGTTTAAGGGGTGATATATCTAAACTACCTGCACTGTGTGATGTGCATGCATTTGATACTAGCTTTGGTCAAGTTTGTTAAAATTTGGTCCTCAACACTAACTTTTTTAATCAAACTATATAACAATGGAAACTGTCAGGAATGTATAGATTTGACTGGTACTTTTTCTTGAACTTCTGCAATTCAAGTGCTTCTCCAGCTCACATTTAGCATCCAACTTTCATAATATTATATCTGATTAATCAGGCATAGCATGATTCAACTATGGCTCTTCATTTTTTGGCTTGAAACTGGGAGCCAAGAGCAGTTTTAAACTGGTCTAAGGAAGACAACAAAAAGATTACAGAGTTTGTTAATGCAATCATTGTAGACAGCCTGACAAATATATGCAGCAATTTCTTCTGCTGGCTTTGTCTTCAAGCCAAGTGTGTGTGTATGTTTTTGCTTGTGGCTCTTTTCTAAGGTTAAGAACAGTCTTCTTCATGGAAACATGATGGTGAAAGAGAAACGATCCACATATCCATATGGGATTCTGTTTTATAAATTCCTTCACTAATGATGTTTGATTTTCCCACCAAGAACTTGACTTTGGTTAGATGAATGACACATTTTTTAAAGTTGTTTTTTAGTCTTGTGCAAATAGTGGATTTTGAGTTCGAAGCGAATGCGAAGTGAATAGTGGTTTTGTTTGAATATTTTAGATTCAAATGTTGAATAGTTTTTCCACGCCTTTCACTACCATTGCTTAATGCGTGGAGGAAAACCCAGCTAAGCTTGAAGGTTGTTCCACCTGTTCATTTATAAGCCAAGTTTAATCTATCTATATTTATCAAGTGTGACCTCAGACGGTCTGATGTAGAGGTGGCCAACTATACCCAATTGAGTGAATTTACAAGTCTTGCTATATCAAATATTCTTTCTTTAATCTTGAGCTAAAAAGAGAAAGAATAATGCATGATGAAAGCAGGTTGTAAGGGCATCTCTGCCTAATATAGTATACTCTTGCATAACAGTCAGTTTAATTTTGAAAATTTTACTGCAATGTAGATATACAGATTCACAAAGTTTCCATTTATTTTCAAATACAGCTGGCACGCGTGCACCATCGCACTTTGAATGTATGCTTTTCTTTCAAGCACCCAATTGCGATATTTATACTTTTCCTAGTGTGTATCGTGGCGGGTCACCCCATTGAGTGCACTTCTTACCGAGCACCGATGTAATGCAGAAAAGCTTCCGCGGGTATTGCTTCTCTGCAGTGCACCGGTGCTCGGCAAGGAGCGCCCTCAACGGGGCTAACCCATTGCAATGAACACTTCGAAAAACGCGAATAGTTCAGTTCTTCTCTTCGAAACTACTATTTGAAATTTCGAATATTTGCGACACCCTATTGTTTTTCATTGGCTTATTTATATATGGGCTGCATAGTTTTTGGTATTTGTTGACGAACACTCGCAAATGTATGTGGAATCACTTTTTTTTTTTTTTTTTTTTGTTTTACTGTGTGAGCTTCCAAGATTTTGTTATCATTTGTATATGCTCCAGAAACTAAGCCAGGGCAGGTAGAGATGTAGACGCGAGTCGTGGTAACCTAGCCCCTTCTAAGCTATGTTGTCAGGAGGGCTCAAGCAGCTTAAGAGCGTGCCTTTTATTATTCGTGCTACTGTATTTTCCTTCACTTATTTTTTTTTTTTTTCGTCTGTCCATTTATATAATTTTTTTTTTTTTCCTGCTGGAATTAACACAGATAAACATTGCATTGATTTTATCTTGGGGAAATCACGAAGCAAGAGGTGTGAACATAATCAGCCACGCCCTGCATTTCTTAATCTCTCGGTGACAAGAGTAAGTTGTATGTAGGTCATCAGGTTCTGCTCCTGGTTGTCCTCAAATGACCATGACTGAGATGTTTGTCCAGCATTGTGGCAGCTTCATTGCAAACTCTCAACCATCGGGCGGAATATGTGCACATATGGCAGCTGCTTGCTCTCACAGAGGCAACTGCCGTTGCGTTGAGGTTGATGAGGGGCAATGCTCTGCATTGGTGAAGACAAGGCGTTTCGAGAAATGTGTGGCATCCAATCTGGAACTCTCTTTTTGGTGTACGATTGGTCGGAGTGTCCTTTGGTCTCGGGACGCAGTTGCTTTTGTGTTTACCCCTTTGCTTCCTCACAGGTGCGGCAGCCATGCTCCCACATCGAAGGAGGGCCCTGTCCGTGCAGGCGTGACCAGCCGCAGCTCTCTCTTCAAAAAGGTCAGGACGGCCACATTTTCTTTTAGTGCTCGTCGTGCTTGTCCACGGTAGTTTCGTAGTTGGCACCCAGGGTGACCACCGCCGGAAGCAGCCTTTGGGAGCCTGGGAAAGACCTGGCAACTCTGGCAAACATAGACCCTTTAGAGCCAATGCCGACACATTAAGAAGGGCCCATTCACACATACACCATAGCGCTTCCTCGGCAGTATTAGGTCAGTGCTGGGTGTAGTGCTCATCTTGGCGATGCAGCGCTGGCTTTGTGTCATATTAGTGATGCAGTACTGCATCGGTGCTAAGGTGCGTATAGGTCAGTGCTGTTTCTGGTGTTGATTTAGCGCTGGTGAGCTGGCCTTGACAGTGCACCACACAGCCTCGTGCACCATGAAGCCATCATCTTCGAGGGCGTAGAGCAGGTAGTTGAGCATCGATGCACACAAATTGGTCCATGTACGGTTGGTTTCAGTTCACTTAGTCGAAATAGTGTGACTTGGTGGGTTTTGTTCTCCGGTCGTTACCATCAGAGCTGAAATTTTTGTGCTTCTGTGACTGCCACTAGGTGGCTCTGACTTTTGAAAAGGATCCATTGCTTGGAGATGGGACAATGGAGCTTTGCCAGGCCAGATTTAGGCACTCACGTGGGCTCTCCAAGTGAAATCTGGACTGCGGTTGGTTTTAAAGCGAAGATCTACTAGAATGTAGGGTATGTGGTGGGGGGGGGGGGGGGGGGGGGGGGAGGAGGAGGGGGGGGGAGGGGGGGGGCTGGCTGGCTGGTTGGCAAGGTGTACTTGCATTTTTATGCGAAGAGCTTGAATAGTGAACCAATGATGCAGACCTGGAATCGTAGGATCAAGGTTCTGCACCCAGGTAATGGGATGGGCCAAACAATCCCTGTGAAAATGAAATGAAGCGTCTCAAAGAGGTTGGACAAAAGAATGCAAGGAGCTTTAACAATGCACATAGGTCTCGAAAGCAAAAAGGAATAAGACAGCTTGTTTCATAATTTATGAAAAAGCTTCTTTCTTTTTTTTATATATATATATGTTTGAGGTTACTCAGTGCTGAAAACAGAAAGCCAAATTTGAGAATGGGGATTGTGTGCCACAGCATGAAGTCTAATAATGCGGCACCAGGTGCCTCAGGTGTTGTCCAATGACGTTTTTGTGGTGTCCCAGCTTCTCAGGGTTGAATAAAGGTTATTATTATTATTATTATTATTATTATTATTATTATTATTATTATTATTATTCTTGCTGCTGCTGCTGTTACTGCCTCCCTGAAAGGGCTGCAGGTGTAGCTGAATTTCAAGAGATACGCTAACGTAATGACGAGAGAAGTGAAGTAATGTACACAAGGGATAGTTTCAGAGGTAGAAAAAGAGGAACAAATCGAGAAACGAATGGTTTTCAACTTTTAACAGCTGTAGTAGCGTGACCACCTTCCCGCTAGCGAATTGCGAGACACGCTGACCTTGAGGGGGGGGGGGGGGGGGGGCTGGGGCTGGGGCTGGGGCTGGGGCTGGGGTGTAAGAGAAGAACGGCTATATATTTCGGCTGTGGCAACTGCAAAAAAAGAAATTAGTGCGCAGTCGGGCTGATAGAAGTTTACCGTGTTGCCTTTTAACCCGAGACTGAGGCAGGTGGAGGAAAAAAAATTTTCCGCCTTCTGCCCCAGTCTCAGGTTAAAAAAAACAAACAATGGAAAAAATAACTATTCGAGGAAATTTATCAACACATGCCACGAAATGCGACTCTGCTAGCACATTTGATATCCTGTCTTGTCTGAAAGCATAATATACAGCTGCAAATTGTATTGCGGCAATTAAGCTCAAATAATTTTCACTACAAGTTACATTGTCCGAGTTGAAAACATAAAATCGACTGCAACATAACTCAATGCATCAAAAGTATAGGAGAAGCAGTAAATCTTTTGCTTCTCGTTTCCTTTTGATTCGTGTTTATACCAACATGCTCCTACACAAAATTCGAAGTTTACGTTGTTGTTTTTGATCGTTGTGAGTTGCAGTCTTCTTGCCTTGTGTGATCGTTTTTACTAAAAAAGAAAAAAAAAAAAGCTTTTTACAGCAACTTTTTCGCATTGACGCAGCACGATTTAAAAATAATTAAAATAATGTATTTTCAACTTTTGGTGAGCAATTGTCCCTTGCAATATTTTGCCACCAAGGGAAGAGAGGCACGAAGGCGCATGCGCAACAGATCTTCTGCGCTTCCCACGATGCTTGGACAGAAAATGGTGTACCATCGCGATTCACACATTCACCAGCGATCTCCGCGCTTCTCTGTACCCCGTTGTTCGGCAGCGCCATAAGCTGCGTAGTGAGTTTTACGACAATGTGAAATGCGCGACATTTTGAAGATTTGGGAATTTCTTGCGGGACGCGGGACATGAGCCCTCAATGCGGGGCAGTCCCGCGAGTCGCGGGACGGGTGGTCACCCTAAGCTGTAGACTGCAGCTTAGGGTGACCACCCGTTGAAATCATTAAAAGGTTGCAAAAGGTGCGGCATATCTGTTCTGTTACGTAGATTGAGGAGCTCAGTACGAAAGACTTGGCATAGAATTTGTGCTGTATTTCAATTTATAGGTTGTTGCCGTGCCAAAGTTTAAAGGGCACGACCGTTTTCAGCTCAGTCGGTGTCCCTGAATTACAAGGTATATATATATATATAATCACGATTTCATGTTTGGTTTTGGGCATCTACGGCAAAACCAAAACTATCTGGTAGAGAGGGATGGCAACACTGATCATCAATTGTTCGGCCGCGACGTGACGGCACGGGGGTGCTGCGGTACACGTCGCCCAGTGTTGCTTAACTGAAAGCTAACCCGCTTGCCACCCGCTAAAGAGCAGCTGGTCGCATCTTTAAATTCTGGTTTCAGTGCAGTACGCGGCTTCGATTCGGCGTAATTTTTCAGCTGTGATCATATTTCCTGTCACTAAAGCGATACCAGTCATTTTATTTTGGTTTAGTTTTATAGTGTAGCCGATGGTAGGCACGTTACATTCCCTTGCATCTGTAAAATCGTCGAGCAAGATACAAAGACAAAACAATTTCAGTATTTTTTTTTTTTTTTTTTTTTTACATTTTGCCAATGTGTAGTCGATAGCTTTACGTCTGTGTACTGATCTATCTGTGCGTGCCCTCAGCAACTTTGTCTTCTGTGACTGGTACCGTTTGTGACCTGGCTAGGCCTCGTGGTTCTTCTGAAATCAGTACCTGAGAGTATTTGCGATTGACTCGTAAGTCTCGAGACCTCCCGACGCTACAAACTGATGGGAACCGATCAGACGGCGTCAAGAGCACACCATCGTGTTGTTCGTCGTGTTTCTGTACGTGTTCTATCATCGCTGAACGAATCATAAAAAAAGAGAGGTTTAGTGGTTTTGTTAGCTTGTAGCGTCGGCTGCGTTTGGACTCGAGCTGAGACGAAGTATAGCTTGGCGGAATTCAACACCTCCAGAGCAAACGAGTTCGAGCAGCTGCCACTCTAGCTGCACAGTTGTGTTCGTTCGGGCCGTCTGTTGCCGAATGAACGACCCATATCTGGCTCCAGAGGTCGAGGGTCGGGGACCGCAAATCTATTCATTTTTGGCTGACTTTTCAACTGCTCAGTGAAAACTGTTTCGCGTTTGTAACGCACGGACTTGGTAAAGTGTTGCGTAATTTACGAACTGTAATAAAAGTTGCAGAGTGATGTCTTTTGCGGACGGAATGTGCCTAATTCTACGAATAGCATTCGCTGAGTATGGCCACTGGACACATTGCCTGTCGGAGATTTTACGATCTGTACTAAATCTGCATGTAGCACTGGCTGTAATAATGTTGCCACTGGAAACATTGTTGACCGAGGAATTAACCTCCGGGCGGCTCTCCACGTCGGAATCTTGCCCGGGCAATCAGGGCAGAGCTCGCAGAGGAGCCAGGCAGCAACTTGAGAAGAAACCTGTTTGAGTGGGCAACCCTGTTGGGCTATCCTTCCTCCCTGTCGCCTGACCGTCTCGAGGGTTGTGCTGGTGCAACGCTGGTGTTAGTCGGACGGACACATTTCGTTGAGCGTTCCAAAGCCCTCTCCCCTCCCCTTCTCGGGTGCCCGTCTCTATCTCTCCGAGATAAGACCCGTGTGTTTCGCGAGAGCACGACGAAATTATAGTTTTAGCAGCGCGGAAGCAATAAAAAAAAAAATATACATAAAAACAAATCCTTTATCTTCTAGCCCTAGGAGTAAATACACACCCAAACTTCCATCCAAATGTATCTCAAGCGCGGAAAGCACCAAGTAGGCATGCATATCCTGCTCGTTTTATTGAAGTTATTCGTGTTCGTCGCCCTTCCTTTGTTGATCCCGAAACAGCTTCCATTTTGAGGCGCCCTCGAGCTAGCTTGACGGTCACCTCAAGGTCGGCCTGCGGTCCGTGACGTCACTGCCCCTTCCCGTGTCTTCGTTCGTGACTCCGGTATTTTTCCATCCCGAAGCGAGACCCCAGCGCTCGCGCGTGGTGGAAAAATACGGGAGGGGCCCCAACGTTGATTAATCGTGTCATTGTTTCTTTCTTTAAACGGATCACGTTTTAAGCCGTGCAGATTATTGAGTCGTCGGCTCGCCGATGTCGTTGGTGTTTAGCAGACCTCCGGGATAAGCCTAGTTTTCAAGCGGTTGGTCCTAATTAGTTTTAGCAGACGACGGGATCTCTCGCGTGCGTCGTCTGCTTCCGGCGCGGCGGCGTAGCGGGCGTTCTGCCATTTTGTCATGTTTTCGGGCGGTCGCCTCTTTGCGTCTGCTTTCCACTTCCGCTTCGTCGAATCGGACCGGGGAGGGATCGATTTGAGCGAGAGCGGCCGTTGAGAAACTCCAGAAAAGGACGACGTTGGCTGACGTGGCGGCACCCCTTGTTGTCGGTGCGCTCCTTCTGGGCTGCTGCCGCCATGGAAATGCGACCACGAGCAGCAGCGAGAGAAGGCGGAGAGCATATACAAAATCGGTCTCGCGTGTTGACAACACCAGTGAAACGTGGGAGGGTGGTACGGCCCAAGGTTAAACAAAGGTCAACGTCGTGACGAGCCTCCTCTCACTTCTCTGTCTGATTTATTTGTTCATGCACACTCGCCCTTATCCCTTATCAAAACGAACGCCTGGCGAAAAGTTTGGACGGATCGGAGTGTAGCACGGTGAGAAGTACCCGATATTGGGGGATACATGGGGGAATATCGCAAACGCACAGCTGATAATTATAATGCAATTAGTTTGCAAGCTTCACCCTTGTTGGTGTTAGACTGGTGGCAGCTGATAAAACCCGTTTGCTCTACTGACGTCTAACCCCTGGTTAGCTCGGTTGGTAGAGCGCTCCACTTGTAATGGAGAGGTCCGGGGTTCGATACCCGGACCAGGCGGATTTTTTCGGTCGCTCACCAGTCACCTAGCTGTGTTTGGAGATTTGTGTTTGTCTTTTGTCCCTCTTATTATCCTTCTCCAGGGATTATTTTCGTCGTTCGTCGGCACAGCTGATATTTATTATCTCGGTAAAAGTAGCGCGAAGACAGGGGAGGGAGAACGTACAGACAGGATCTTGCATGTTGTTCGGTAGTGAACCTTTGTTTCTTGTTGTAAATACGCTTACTGCGCCCTCTGATAATTGTTCTGACTCAAGAGTGTCCGTTTTGGAGTAACGTTGTTTGTGTTGGTTTGTTTTGGTTTGTTTTTGGCAAGACACCACTACCGGCTGATGGGAAGGCAAAAATGCCTCGTTGGCCCACCTAAAAAGGGGCAGGGCTGGTGTGGGGGAGGTTGCATGCCGTGCTTCCTTTTTCGACTCCTTTTATCGATGCAACCAGATTTATCGCGCACACCGCATCCGTCGCACCACCATCAGGTTCCCTCTCTCTCTCTCTCTCTCTCTCTCTCTGTTTTTTGTTTTACTATTTTTTTTTTTTTATTCCAGACAGGTTTTTGTTTTTGTGTGAGACTTTAGTTGCGTTGCATTGGCCGTGTTCTTTTTTCGTTCGCCCCCTGCGTATCATCGATTCGTACCGCCTGGACAGGCGCGAGGCAGCAATGCTGCAGCTAGGAAGGGGGGGGGCGCTTCGCTTCGGCTAGGAAACGAGCTGGCTGGCTGGCCTGGCTAGGACGACGGTGGCTGCAGCGACGACGACGAAGCCGATGAGCGTTTTCTTTTTATTTATTTATTTCTGTTTCCCCATCCGTCGTTTGGCGCTGCTTGCTGCTGGAGTGCGAGAGCCTGCAATAACGCGCGCGCCTATCTATCTGTCTCTCCAGTGCCGCTCGCACGCGTGCGAACCCCTTTTTTTGAACGTTTTGTTTGGATCGTTCTTTTTTTCTTTTTATTTCGCTCTGTCTATCCGCGTGTCTTTCTTTCTCCTCTTCGTGTTTTCCCTCTTTCTCGCTCGTCTTGCTCACGGAAAAAAGAAAGAGAAGAAAATGGCGGCTTGTCTCGTCTAGAAAGATCAAGCAGGGCGGCAGAGCTCGGAGGGCAGCCATTATGCTGCCGCGGTCAACGCCTTTTCGGCATACGAGAGCGACGCGCAGGCTTGCCACCCGCATTTCCTGTAATCGCCTTCAGCGTGCGGCCATCTTTGTCTGTTTGGGCTGTGGGACGCCGTTCTGCGCTTGCGCGGAAGCTGTGTTCTGGGAAATACCGGACGCTACGCACATACGTCCGCAGCACAGTGACTCGGCAGTTTTCGCCTCGGTGATCGAGCGTTTGAAAGGAAGGTTTTTGTCGACAAATATCATTCATAAAAACGTCGCCGTTGGTACCCTGGCGTTTTGACCAGTTTATCTTTTGGTTCGTTTCGTTTGCTCGCGGGCAGCGCGTTCGCGTGGCAGGTAATCTGTGCGGACGCAGCGAACCGTGACGTCACTAACCGGAAGTGGGATGCGGAAGTGTTGGGTCACGAGACAACTTTGTACGCCTATGTGTGCGTACTTCGTGTGCCGTCACGTCGCTTGGGCGCCGCCATGAAGTTGTGTGGTGTGGACCGGTGTCGCAAAACGCCGACAGTGTTTTTTTTTAATATTATTTAATTGTGCGTTTTGCTGTTTAAGTTGGATTTAGAGATATGAAAACATGTTTGCGGGTGTACCAGCAGAGCGGCCTGCGCTTGTGGAGTTTTACTTCGCGTATGACGTTGTCATGGGGAGTTCCAAAACTTAACTTTTGTTTTTGGAACTCCCCATGACAACGTCATACGCGACATACGCCCAATCTGGGGGAACCACAGAACCGCCATATTGGGAGGCGCATGCTCGCTACGGATGAAACGACGGAAGAGGTGGAGGTCGCGTCGCTTCTGTATCTATATTCCTTTTTTTTTTTACGATTTTTTTTTATGTGTTAGTGTGGTGTAAAAATGATGGCGAGGGGAAAAGATGCGAAGGTTGGTACGCGAATTGTTATTCAAGGCTGCTTCGTTGACGGCGGCCACCTCTCTTCTGTAGACTAATAAGGTTATGCGCTCGCTGAAAAAAAAGAAAAGAAAATCTTTTTAGAAACGTGGTTGGTTCTCTAAAAAATACCATATACGCCGAAGATTTTTATTTTTAATGCTGCTAAGAATAGTGAAACAAGGCCCCCGGCAAAAGATATGACGAAAATTATCCCTGCAGAAGGGGGACAAATGACAAACAAATCTCCAGACCAGGCACATAGCCAGGATATTGTTTCGGGGCAAGGGGGGGGGGGGGGGGGGGGGGGGGGGGGCGGCGGCGGCGGCGGCGGCGGCGGCGGCGGCGGCGGCGCCCATGACAAAATGCTGTATGAGGGGGAGGGAAAAAGAAGACCTCAGCAAAATGAATAATTTCGGGGGGGGGGGGGGGGGGGGCATGGGCCCCCCCTCTGGCTATGTGCCTGCTCCCGACACGGCTAGGTGACTGGTGCGCGAAAATTATCCCTCCTCCAGGGATAATTTTCGTCCTTGTCCCGTTCGCTTGCACCTTTGCATTAATTGCAATGTCATCATACCCTGAAAATGCGGGCCGTTAGCCTTTGTTGGTGTTAGGCTGGTGGCACCCGATAAAACCCGTTTGCTCTACCGACGTCCAACTCCTGGTTAGCTCAGTTGCTAGAGTGCTCCACTCGATATGGAGGGGTACCTGCTCCGATACCGGGACCAGGTGCATTTTTTCGGTCGCCCTCCAGTCACCTAACTGTGTTTAGATTTTTTTGTTGTCCTTTTTGTTTTTTAGGGATAACAAAGAGGGACCGACAACGAAACGACGCCAGAGTGCATAAGATAAAGCACGCGCTGCTGACAGCGAACACAAAACTTGAAAAAACAGTAATCACTATAACACATGCTTATGTGCTAAATCAATAATACGCAAAATACGACACACACACACCCACACACGCGCGCGCGTGCGCGCGCGGAGGGCTAAAGACTGAGCGAGGATTGGAAAAAATGTGAGTTTTACTTTTGCCGAGACTATATTTTGTGTTAACTTATTCTGTTGCTGTGTGGTGCGTATATCCAGTCGTACTGTTGCTTCCGAGCGGTTTTGCGTTTTCAGCCAGGTGCTCTAAGCAAGGTTCAATTCTCGCGCTCGCGAACCGTCACGTGTTCGAGGATATACATTACAGTTCTGTCGAGGTCTAATAAACAAGCCGGGCCCGCAATTGATCCCCGCACGACCGCGAAACTTCACGTGTTGAGGATCACTTTCTGCCCAGGCAAGACAAACAAGCTGGGAAGCTAACAACGCCATGGTTACTTGTTCCTGTATTCTGCCCGTAAAAATGGACGTGTTCACGAGTATGAAAGGCAATCTCGCTGGAAAGTTTGGGTTTAAAGTAAACTCCAGCGGTAAAGTTTTTAACTTGAAGGAGGTCCACTGCATCATCTGCAAAAAGCCGTTTTCGTACAGTAGAAACGTAAGTTCGCTTCAGTATCGCCTAAGACCGAAGTACACATGTAGCTGCAGCAAGGACCATCCGCAAAAACGCAGACAACAATGAACGCCTTCTCATCGAGGCCCCTTTCTCTGAAAAAAGAAGAAAGCATCGCTCAAGCCCTGACTTCTTGTCTTTCTTTTTCGGAGAATGTGGACAAACCTCTTTGTCTTCGGAGCTGGAGCAAACATATGCGAGTCTTTGTATCGTTGAACTATATGTATCCTCAATTCTAAATGCGTCCTTTGCGCCGTGTAACAGAGAGTAACGTAAGTCTTCAAAGGCAATACGAGTTGTAGCATTCTTTTTAATATACTATTTATTAAAATCAACGCAACCGATTCATCGATTAATTAATCGATTAAAGGGTGGCGAGAAATTGGGTTCAAATTTTTAATCGACGCCCAGCCCTAGACACCACCGGTGGGAACTCGAAACAAACCTGGCGGATTGGTTTTGAACTTTTTCTATGTTGTTGATTAAAGTGCCCTACTAAGGATCCCAGAGTTCGGAAACCTATTCAAGGATGGTTTGATATTAGCGTGTTAGGGTAGTCTTAACCTCCCGATTACGATCTCTAAAATTGCGTTTGATGAAGCCTCACATCAGGGACGGCTTTATGGGTCAGGCTAAAGCAGGGGGGTCGTCTCTTGAGATATGACGCTACTGCCGAAACGTTGCCCATATCTATTTTGTTGGCCCAATATATGCTTTGTCAGCAGAAACTAAACTTTTGGCTGGTGTATATCAGTTTTTTTTTTAATTAAAAAGAAAAGTTGATGGTCCCCCCTTCCCCCTTACACACACACACACACACAAACACTTCAATACCTCTTGCCTAACATCCGGTTTGCCTTAGCAGTCATATAATCTCTATGGTGGCTCCAGGAGGAATTGTGAGAGAAATAGACACCTAAACACTTAGCGTGCACTGACGAACCGATGTCGATGTTATATATGCTTTACAGGCTTATTCGCTTTTGGTGAACCGCACAAAAGTGCATTTTGAAACATTCAGATGCATCCCCAAGGTGGAACACCAGTTCGGTATGCCATCTTTGTCCAATTGGAGAGCCACACACTCGCCAAGGGCACTTACTGCAATACATGTAACGCAGTCATCGGCGTAAAAACGTATTGAAGACGAAATGTTTGCTATAATGTCGTTAATAAATATTAAAAATAAAAGCGATCCCAAAACAGCCATGTGGCACGCCAGAAGTGCCAGGCATAGAATTAGACTTTTATCTTCGTTCGATGGGCCCTCTCCACGTCTACGACACTTTGTCTTAGGATGTACACAAATACTATTATTAGAACAGTAACTGACTGACGGATTCCTAAGTGTTTCAACGAGTGTTAAGAAAACTATTACAGTATTCATTTATTTCTTTCATTTTTTGTTGCTTTTTTTTTTTTTTTCTTGCTTGCAACTTGCTTGTTTTAGGATGTTGAACATGGCCACCGCGGGGCCTGATTCCGCCGTTGTCGGAGAAAATTTAGTTCCACGATGTCACCCTTGCTCGACGCCGTTAAAGGGGTAGTGCGACATTCATATTAAAAAAATTGCAAAAAAAAAAAAAAAAAAAGGCGGGACAAAGATACGTAGAAGCACACAAGACAAGCGCGCTAACTGGCAACTCAAGTTTATTGAACGCTTCCAACTCTGCTATGCCGTGCACGCGCGTAATCCTGTTTTTTTTTTTTTTTTATTGACGTTACACGTTTTAAATACGAGTCCTTTTTTTTTCTTTGGGGGAGGGGAGGGGAGGGGAGGGGAGGGGAGGGGAGGGGAGGCAGGCAGGCAGGCAGGCAGGCTAGGGCCTGAATGCATCCGGCTGGAGAGCATAGGCAAAAGACAGCAAATAGGCTTGTGTACCCTTGCGAAGTTCTTGGCGTTGGTCAGCCAGCAGCAAGGTCGGTCGCAAAAACAACAGAACTTGATGCGGTTCATTTTGTGAAAAAAGTTTTTACGCGATACATACTTTTACACTTTCGTTATTAATTTGTTTTTGCTCCAAAAAAGACATCACTCGCACAATTAATTTCCAAGTCCCACCAGTGCGACCAACATCGGTTGTAGACTGTTTCGTAGCCATTCGAAATGGCCGCCGTGGAACCGTATCCTCGCTTTACTTGGCGTTTGCGGTTGCTCTGATACGACGGAGAAAATAAGAGAAAAAGGAAAGGTTAAAGCGGTTGATAGTAATTAAAAAAAAAATCTCTCTGCCAGCAAAAAAAGAAAAAAAGGTGGCAGTCGCAGTGTTTTGCTGTGTGTACGGATAGAGATGTCGCGAACCTGTCGAGGTTCGAGTCGATCAGGTTTGCCTTTGCCGAACTTCTTTTTAACCCGAGGCTCGACTAAAGTTCGCCGCACCGGTCGAACGTTGAGGTTCGACGAAAGTTCGCGATATATGGCTAAGATGCAATGCGAATTTTTGACGCGAACGACCTCCACATACACGGCGGCGAGTGTTGGGACTAAATGGCGGCTTTCGGCGGGGCAGAGAGGAAGTTTGCGCCGCCATGTGTCGAATGCGACAAACTCGCAGAGCTTGGCGGACATTGATCATGTATTTTTGCCCAACGTCATTAAATAGTTACCGCCGATGTTTGTCGCGGTTCGTTTGGTTCGCAAGAAGGAAAGCCGCTATCGTTTTGTGTGTGTGTGTGCTTGCTTGCGTGGTGCAGCTGTGTCAGTTGTTAGCTGTAGGGTAAGTTCGGCCAGAACAGCTTGTTGTTGGGCGGACGCGAAGTGCATCAGCGGGCCTTCCCCTGGTCAGTTAAAAGCGAGAGCACTCGGTGACGGGCGGGCGACAAACGAAATGTGCGTGCTCGCTTGTGCGCATTTGTTTGTGGATGAGGGAGAGCTAATGTGTGGTTCCTGCATCATACACTCGTTTGTTATGTCTACCTCACACACGCCGCGCGCACCCACAACACACTCATACGCACAAACACAACGCGGGCATACCACGAAAAAAAGGAGTAAAATTCCTCGCATTAAAGGAGCTGTGCAACGATATTCAATTGGAATGTTTTTCTCTCAACACGAGCTTACTGGCACACCAGGGACTCAAGGATACTCACACGCAACGCCATTGGCCAAGAAACTCCTTTGTCGCGGTGTAATTTCAAGGACAAAAGCGATCATTTTCATTCAATCTCTCCTTTGAAAAATTTGATGACGTAACTCGGGGATCGCAGAGCACCCAAGTGACGATATTTGAATGCGGTTCATAGATTGGACCCGAGCATTGCGTGGGCACTCGACTTGGGCTCGTGAGAATTGCTAGCGCGAGAAGCATTCGGGTAGTGACCCGTGTCCAATCGCTGCAACGACGACAACAGCCGAGCCATAACAATGTCTGGAACTCAGCGCGTGTCCTGCGCTTTGCCAACCCCAGCGCGTGGCTATCATCAACACTGGCGGCATATAATCGGCTCCAGATCACGTGGCCGCTTGTTCTGGCTGCGAGTTGAGGGGGTGAACGCTGATCGTTTTTCTTAAATTTTTTTCTGGGACTTCTATTGCGTGGGGTGAAAAACGAACGCGTGTTTCATAGGTCATTAACGTTAGGGATCCGTTTTAAGCTGTATTTGTGCACAGTACAAAAATTGTTGCACAGCTCCTTTAATAACGTAAATGTCACATTAGTAACGTGAATGTCGCATTAGTAACGTGAATGTCAAACAAACTTGTTCCCATTCAAAAATAAATAAATAAAAAAAATCCTCCGGGAAAGGGATTGTTACTTTGTCTATTATCTACTTGGATCGTTGCTTGCATCTGTCTTTCTAGCGCTCACTGCACTCCATCTGCACCTTGATGTGCACGCAATCGTCTCTCTCTTCGTTCACCGGAAGTGACGGCATAACGTCGCTATTAGCCCGCCTAGCGCGGCCGGAGCCGAAAAGTAGCCGAAACAAAGTGGGCGGGGCAGGTCGCGCGTGCGCCCTCGGTTGGCGGGAGTTCCGTCAACGTGTGTGGCGGTGGCTCCATCTCGGGTCGTGGCTGTGCACCAGGAGTTGGCCGGACGCCGATTCCAGTTCTAAAAAAAAAAAAAAAAAGAAATCGATTTAGGTCGAGTGAGACGTAGTTCTCGGCTCTTCAGGAGGAACGAGCTGTCTTTCATGGCGGGGTGTTGATATCCGAGCTTGTGGGGTTGCTTAGCGTTCCGAGGGGCTGGCGCGGATTGGTGACTGGTTGGTCGGGCATATTCGTACTGGCGGAGTCTTGATTGGCACTGCTGATCGTCTACTTGAAAGTTTTGCTTTATACTCGGTGCATTTCTTTGTTTACATTTAATCTGATTTGATTTATCAAATTAATTAGTGTAATATAGCGTGACTAAATCTTAGTTTGCATTATTTCATAATTATGGAATCTGACGTGATTTGTAGTGCTAATAAATGTATTGTAATTCTTTAAATTACTAAATGTAATATAATGTTGATTATGTTTTTAAATATAATCTAACGTTGATTACATTATTACGGACAGAATGTTTTAATATGTTTTTTAAAGCTTAATGTTCATTAATATTAAAGCTTAATGTTTATTATAGTATTGGAGGTTAATGGTTATTACAACTAAGGCCAAAATTGTTTCCTCATTATTAAAGCAAAATTTATTATTTTCTGAAAACGCCTAAGACACCGTAACGTAGAAATGCTTAAAACAAAAAGACTACAATCATCAACGTCTCAGGTGTTTAAAGTTATTGACAAGCTTATACCAGCTCGCCTATGCCATGACTGTATTAGTTTTACGCATTAATAAAGATGATATAATGTTTATTAAAATTTTAAGCCCTAGCTAATCCTCTCTCACCTTAAAAAAAATATATAGTTCAATGTTTGGTACCCTTGCGAATGTAATGACCCATAATTTATAATTCTATTAAATGTCACCACATTGTTAATTTTGAACTAAGGCAATTTAATATATCAAGGAATACCTCTGAGCCGCTTCGGACTAATGGATCCATTACTAGCCATGTAGGCTATGGATCCAGATGACTAATCAGACATTTCTTTGTACATCTTTACGTGAATAAACATTGATGATGATGACTGCCCCCAGAGTTCACTGCAGTCTTTTGTTTCGTAAGGTGTCTCCCCTCCCCAGTGGTCCTCTCTATGTGCGCCGGTGTAGGGAGGAGAGGCGACGACGCACCTGATGATGATGATAGCGCCGATGAGGAGCTGAAAGGTGGCAAGAGACGGATGACACGAAGGAAAGGATAGAGGGAAAGGGAGACGGAACAGAGGAGAGCAGTTCTCGTCCGCCCGCTGCGATGCAGTTTGCGGCCGGACGACGTTTGATTGGCCGGATCCTGCCTCATCCTCCTCTTCGCCAGCTCTATGGCGATGATGATGATCGTAATGGCGCTAGTTTCTGAGCAAATTCGGGTTCTTTTTTTTTTTCAATTTTTTTTTATGGGGAAGAGAGAGAGGGGGAGATTTGTTAAAATGTTATGCTGTCTTGTTTATTCAATTTATAAATTAAGTCATTCAAAGTAAAGCAGAATCCTATAGCATTTTTCTTTTTTAGTCTAATCTGTGGGGTTTTAAACGGTTGACCCGAATACGGCGATGTCTCATTGACAAATTTGAGTTGCCGCGCACTCAGCCGTAAGAGAGGAATAAAAAGCATAGACCGGGTAGGTGTTTCTCGCTGTGTAAAACCGCGGCGACGTGCTGAATAAACACTCGGCATTATATAATTCAAGCATTAGTACAATCTTGTCACTTCTATACTCCGCGACAACTGTTCTTGGCAATGCAGTGGAAGGTACAGGCCCGCGTTCCCTCTCCCGTTTCGAGTGTACGCGGGCTCTCCTCCTCTCCCCATTTCCGGGGAGAGGAGGAGCTTTCAAATAACTCATTCCTTTTCAGTCGTGCCACCTTTTGGGCGGGATGATACTCGTATCAGCATTTAAATAGCTCTTGGCGCACTTCTTAGCAAACGTTGTCAAATTACTTCATGCCACTTTTGCTAGCAAGGTGGTTTGTAAAGAAGATGGTGTAATTATCTTTAAAGGTTCATCTATGCCAAACCACTTTTCAAATTAATAATAAAAAAAAAAAACAATAAAAAAAAAACCCCGGAATTCCAGCGCCATCGCCCGCCTTTCAGGCGCGCCACCACTCCATACCGCACTGCCAAAACGCGCGCGAAAAGACAAAAAGCGCGCGTTGCCTGTCCGCTTTCCTGCCACTTCCGCGGCGGCGACCGCGGCAGCGTCCTTGTGGGCGCGCATGCGCGCCGACCCAAAGGCAAGAAGAAAAAAAAAAACGCGCGAGATAAAGAAAGAAAGAAAGCGCGCGTACAAAGTTTAGCGCCCTCTGCGGGGAGTTCCCCGGCGCGACGCGAGCGCGTGCGTCACGCTCCTCCCCCCTGTGGTGGCGGCAAACGGCGGAACACGTGCGCTCCGCTTCGCCGTCGCTCCTCGAGCGCCCTTCACCCAGATTCGAATTTGGCGCCGCGGAAGGACGCTCCCCTCCGCGTCACCGCCGGCGTCACTCCTCCCTCCTTCTGTCGTTCCTTTCTCCTCCCGCCGTCGGGAGAGGGCGCAATGAGACACCACTCGGCCCGCTGTTACGTTACGTCTCTCTCTCTCTCCGTTACTACCGCGGAAGGGGGCGTGCCCTCGTTCGCACGCACGCACGCACTCGTGGCGCGCGCTATCCTTTCTTTTTTCTTTGCGTCCCGTTTGTATCCCTCGCCTTTGGCTCCGCTATATATACTTACCGGAGAGTTGTAATCGAGGTGCGTGGCTCCTCCTCCCTCTCTCTCTTCCTTCCTTTCTCTTCTCGGCCGCCTCTTCTGTTGTTACGCTCGCTCTCTTTTCCTCTCTTTCTTTTCTCCCTTGCGGCTGTTTGGTCTGCGCTCGCTCAGCTGGTGCGGGGATTCACTTTCGCGGCCGCTGCTCTGCGGCATTGGCGAGGACGGTGGCGGCGCTCTTGCGTTCATGCCGCTTTGGGAGGAGGGGTTGTTTTGTTTGCGTTGCCTCCTCCTCCCTTCGCCTCTCCTCTTTTCCATCCTTCCCTCGCGCTCTCCTCTGCGGTTCGCTCTTCCACTCCTCGTCCGAATTTCGCCAGTTAGCTCGTTCTTGTGGAGAGTGGCTACTGAGTGTACTGAGCCACTGAGCGCCTCTCGACGTCGCCCTTTTCGCGTTTCGTTGGCGGGGAGAGGGTAGGTTGATGGAAGGAGTCACTTTTTGTACTCCTCTACCGACCCCGTGGATTTTGGACGCTTGGTTATTTTGTTTTGAGTAACCCGAAGCGGCTGCGGAGACTACTTCGGTTGACGACGTTGTTTATTGACGTTTGCTTTTTCTCTAAAAGAGCAAGACTTTTTCGTTTACTTTTTTTTTTGGCGGGAGCGAGTCGTCTGTCGGCGCTGGTTTATGATAACACATTGTATTTTGATTTGCGGTTGTGGTTCTCGCGGTACGGGAAGCGTAGCCGATGTGTCTACACAAAGTAAGAACCGAATAATTGAAAACAACGTTTTTTTTTTTTTTTATGTTTTCGTTTTTTGATTGTGAAATGGTTCTTCGCATTATGGTTTTTGTCTGCACCTGACCGGATTTTTTTTTTCGTCCGTTAACTTGTAATAATCGGCGTAATAATAATAATAATAAAAAAAAGGATGTAAACCAATTAGCTATTTACCTGGACGTTGGTGAACTAACACCTGGTCGCCTCTCCCCATTCCTCTGTTGCCGTGGCAACCGGTTTTCGATCTTTCTTTTTGTGTGTGTGTGTTTTGGTTTTATCGGCCCGTTCTCCCCGTGTGACGTAAGCCGTGTGTGTTGTTCTCCGCACCAATGCGCACCAGAACCCCCGACTAGTTGGTTCTCTGTTCGCGAGATGGCGTCGTTTGCTTGACCCTTAGCCGCGCTTCGCAGTGGAGTGTCGCGTGACCGGGTCGTTTAGGCCGTGTCTGGTTCGTTCATTGGCGCTCGCGCGAGGGGCCAGCAGGTTTGATGGGGAGCGTTCCTCACAGTGCCCGAAGGACATGGCACGCGGTGTTGCGGTGGGTGTATCACTCCGCGCCGCGTGACGTCGTGGCAGACTTTTTTTTTTCCCCGGTCTATTTGTAGAAACAAAAAATGATTTTGGCAGTAATCCTTCTGTCGGGGACAGAAATATAAATTTAGCTAAACAAAAAACGCCGGTGTCTATGCTTGTGAGCGACGAAATTTTTTACGCGAGCTTTTTATTTGTTTTACTTTTAACCCGGACACATTTGTTTTACGGGATATATATACACATTTTAGTTCCGTTGGTAGAACAGAGTGCGACGATCACGTACTCTCCGTATAATGTGTCACGTAGTACAGCTTGCATTTTTCAGTCGTACTTAGTTACCGATAAAATCGCAGAATAAGCTTCGAGGAAAAAAAAAAAAAAGAAACGCCCATCTCTATGTACTTCAATGAACAGCTCGTTAATGTGCCTATCATATGGCTGTATATCGACAGAAGTGTCGTTACTGCCGTTTCTTGATTCAGCACAGACAGCGTGGCGTCGTTGAACGGTTTGATTGAATGCGGTTTCGAGTATCAGCCGTACCTTTCTCTTTCTTTGTTAGTTTTAGGTTTACTTTAACGTATCTCAAATATCGAATGCAGTCTGCGTGACTCTAATTGTGTTTCTGGCCAGGTTGGGAGGCACATTCGAGTGTAAAGCGGCGAAAATTGCTCGACAGAGACATATGGCGGCTGTTTTTCGTCAACTTATATATTTTTTTCCTCGTTCGGGGTAACCCACGGGAATGTCATTGTAACGGTTAAGTTTTTACGTTTTGTTTTCTCTCTCGACTGCGAGTTTGAATAATGCAAAAAAAAAAAAAAAAAAAAAAAAAGAAATGGAGTTACCAGCAAGAGAGGTAGAATCACGAAAGGAACCTCACTGGCGTCCGTCGCCTCAATTTTTTTTTTTCTTTTTTTAAATTAGGATTGCGTATTACCAGTCTACCCGTGCACTTCTCTCATTTCCAACATACACCTCGCTTTTGACTCTGGGGCAAATGGCGTAAACCGTGTACAGGGCGAGCAGGTGCGGCAAAGGAAGTTCTCGTTTTATTAACCCCCCCCCCCCCCCTTTTTCTTTTTTTACTTTCTATTGTATTGTTCTTTCATTTTAAATACACTTTTTTGTTATTTTTTAATAGGCAGCACGGGCGTTGTTGTGATGATTACCCAAATGTTAGATTCGAGGCGATGGTTTTTCTTTTAAGAAGTAACACTACAGCCTTTACCGTATGTGGTATTACTATCAAATTATTGTGTTTTGGATGGTTTTCTTTTATGTGTGTGTGTGGGGGGGGGGGGTTGTACCTGGTGTAATAATGCTTCGGCGCTGCGGGTCTTTTCTCTGAGTGTGGAGCGTGCACGCGCAGCCCAAGCATGACGGAAGGCAACGCACGCGCCCTGGGGCTTTTCTCATCCTTTCAGTAACTATAGCCGACATTTCTTTTTTCGGCTTCGACGGTGCAAATAGATGCATGCTCTCCCCGACAGCGGTCTTGTCACTGTCCCCTGGAAAAAGCCTTGTCCGAGGTGCTTCGTTACCCGGGGCGACCGACGTTTTCGTCTACAACCTTAAATAGTTTTTCTTTTTTTACAACGTGATGACCAATCGACTCGCTCCCATATGATCACGTGACCCTGCTCTCTCCGGTTGGTCTGAGGCTGGTCACGTGGTCAAAGCTGTATAGAGGCGTACGCCGATTGGTCCAACGAGCACCTAGCGTCCACCGCGCCGGAGGGTCGACGGAGGAGTTTGCGGCCGGTTCTGCCGTGAACGACGTTGCTTTCGCCACGCGTCGCTCGGGACGGCGGCGTGGGCTGCCTCCCCGTGATCTAAACCTCTCCCCCCTCCCTCCGAGTGTTGTTGCCATGCGTC
The DNA here is from genome assembly GCF_016920785.2 of Ixodes scapularis. Lineage (NCBI taxonomy): Eukaryota > Metazoa > Arthropoda > Arachnida > Ixodida > Ixodidae > Ixodes > Ixodes scapularis. The sequence goes on from NW_024609880.1 coordinate 94,602,311, forward strand.
CGTCGAGACCGGGACGACCTGTGGGCAGGGTGAGCGGTGCCCCGAGGCGTTGTTTGTCGTTGCTGATTATTGGGAACGCCGCCGTCAGTCGAGGGGTTCTGCGAGGCAGAGAGAATAAGGGCGTTACTTCTCAGTTTCGCGTCACGTCACTAGGATTTGTATGCCCTCTAAAGCGCCGAAAACGTCTTGGTTGAAAGGGGACGCGTGAGGCGATGTTGGTTTATATTTTTGTCTTTGTCTTGCTTTGTCGCGGTGTTAATAAATATATATATATATATATTTTTTTTTTTTTTTTTGCTGATTTTGGATTACTGTTTCGCGGAGTCGGGAGAATCGTTGCGAGACTTGTGAGAATTGCGCATTAGAGGGTGCTCGACCTGTCGACCCAAACGTCATGGTTCGCTACAATTTGGTGCGCACGACGGATTGGTTAATAAAGCAGCTGGGAGGCGTCCCCAAACGGGGCTTTGAGGTTCGTTGCTTACACGCAACGGTAAGAACACGTTAGACGCTTGGGCAGTGATTGTTAGACTAACCTATATCGGATTCCTTCCACCGTGGCAAACCCGATACTATCGTTGAAAGATGCGTCATATTTTCATCCATCGGATTGCCAGGGATCAACCTTGGAACATAATAGTTTTTCTTATACATATATATTCATTCCTTGCCCGCGTCAGCGAAGGTGGAAAATCATTTTATCGTGCTTTATTCACATAATAAATTTGATTATTCTTATGATGCCAATCCCGGGAATTATCCGAGGGCATTTATGGATAGAGTATGATTGAATCTGGTTCTTCCTTCCAAATCAGGAGGTCTCAAGGCATCACCTCCTAGATTTATTTTTCCCGGGACGGGTAGAGAGATGAAGTGTTACATATATCGCAGAGTGGTTAATCTGCTAGTCGGTACATTTCTTCAAAAGAGGATTTGTAGAGCTGGGTCTTTTTGGGCGTACCTACTAAGGGCGTGTCCCAGTCAGGGTTGCCAGTATTAACCTTGCCCCGGACGCGTGTCGTTGTGTGTCTCGTCTCCTGCTCGCTCCGTGACGCAAACCTGGCCAAATTTAACCCCAACATCGGGCGTTTCTCGAGCGCGGTTCTGCAGATATCTCTTCTCGCGGCCCTCTCCTTTTTTTTTCTTCCTGGCTCTGATCCGGGTGTTCGGCATGCGCGGTGTGCGCGCGCTCTTCCTTCCCGACGCGGCGGCGGCCCCTGCAGCCCGTCCCCGAATCCGGCGTGCCGTGCCGGCAGCCGTAGTTGCCCAATCGATTACCAATCGGGGAGAGAAAAGAAGTGGCCGCTGCCCCTGCAGCAGCCGCGCTCAAACTCCTCGGTTTCGCATGACGACGGACCACGGCGGACGCTGTCGAGCCCTCCCGTCCAGTCGAACGTTAGGAAGCTGCCACGTGAACAGGCGCCTCGATGCGCTCTTCCCGGAAGTCACGTGACAAACGCACGGTGTTTGGACGGACGGGGTGACCCCCCCGATGGCTGCTCGTAGCGGCGTTCCGCCGCGGTTCATCGTGAGGTGAAAAACGGAGCAGGGAGAACAGGCAGGCGCGGACCCGGCTTGACTCGGCTCGGATTGGCTCGTCTTGGGAGAAGGAAGGGATGGGCCGGCTGGGGACTGCTGCTGACTGCCGCAGCCAGGCGCGAATCTCCTGGCGAAGCCAAGGGATCACGATTGAGGCGAAAGGCGTGTTGCGTTGTTGAGTTGCGTTGCCACGCTAGAAGAGCGAGCGGGCGGCCCGCCGCGAGGTCCTTTGCAGACGACGCTGACAACAGCCGTGTCGGGGACCGCAACGTATCTTTTTTTTTTTTTTCTGTAATGGCACATTTGATTGTCAAATGAGGCATCTTAATGTCAGTATTGTTGTGGATGTTGTTTTTATTTGTATAATTTCTTCGGCGTTCGTTTGCCTAATTTTGTCGAGCGTCGCAATAGAGCGATGTGACGAGGAACGTTGCTTAGCTGCTGTCTCGGGGTTGTGCCAACTCTTCACGAGCTCGTTTGCAACCCTTGACTTCCCGAAGGAGGTGCCGGCTTCGATTTGATGACACGGGCGTGCACTTCGCGGCACTGTTAGCGCGATAGCGACTTGTCGCATTGCACTTCGAAAGGGTGCGGCAACGAAATTTATCGCCGAGGTTAGTGTACTCCGGCTTATCGCTTTGCACCACTAGGATAGTTTTGAAGACAGTGCTTCGATAATGAGAGAGAGAAAAAAAAAATACGGAGAAAAGCGCCGATGGCTTGTGCGCGCTAGCGGTGTCGCGGAATGCACGTAGGTGACTTCCGGTGTGGGTTTCAAGCTGATGCGCTGCGTCGGCAAATCGAACGCGGTGACTGGTTTTAGGCTCTCGTGTAATCCCTTTGCGCTGTCTATATATCTTTTTTTTTTTTTAATTTCTGTTTCGATTGTTTAAAGGTGAATTCGGAAAATGATCAGGTCACATGAATTACAGTCATCCACGTCATCGCATTATGCTAGTAATCGTTCCTACCTGTTCTTGCCGATAAAAAAAAATAAAAAAAACGCGATAATGCAAAATTCAGTTTTTTTTGTTTGTTCTTTTTTTATTTGAAGTGACCGGATTCTAGGTGTACCAACCTTGAGGATTCTGAAATTGTCGGAGAATTTCAAAGCATCTGGAAAATTCGGTCAAGTCGGGAGAGACGTCAGGAGAGAGCGGTGTTGTAGTGGCACCTAACGAAGCGGGAGGGTGGGGTGACGTGGGATGCCATTGCGCGGGGTAGCACTTGGCCCGAGGCATCACTTGGAAGCAGTGTAGGCCGATCGGACCGTAGCAGCCCAGACGTCCGTTGCAAACCCCATCCTCTCCATTTTTTTTTTTTTTGATGGTCGGGGAGTTTAGTCGAAATATTCGGGGAAACCCAGGAAAAGTTGCGGAACACGTACTGAAGAAACATGACGAACACCATGACGCTGCACTCTTGATGCCGTCTGAATGTCTCCCATCAGCTGGTGGCGTCGGGACGCACCTTTTCCACAGGGGCGCAACCATCTTAAATGTTAAGTAATAAAAAAAAAAAAAAGTGATTGTTGCACATTCTTGTTTTGCCACAGCTATATTTTCTCGCATATAGCAGGTTAAAATGTTCTTATTATTTACCAGATACGGAACCTACGTGATTGAGAAGGAAAGGAACGCTCTTTTTCCTCGATTCACTTTCGGCATTGTTTCGGCGCTTCCTGGGAACACATTAGGTTATGTCTTTGGGGTTTCCTCGCGGACGTGAATGTATCGACTCGGAATTTCTTTATATATATATAAAAAAAAAAAAAAAAAAAAAAAAAAAGGAGCGCGAGGAACGTCTGGGTTTTTGAAGCGTGCACTTCTCGAGTCGGCATATAGGCCATCGAGCAACACTGGTGGCCGTCGTGTCAGGCTAGGTGGCGCAAGCTACCGTCCGTCACAAAGGGCATAGCCAACCTCATCCCATACATCCGAAGACATTTGGACCCGAACACGCACCGAACGCTGACATGACATTCGTGTCCAATGCGTGTCCAGATATAAGCGGCCTCGGATAATTATTATTATAATCATGATCCTCGACGCTCAACATTTATTGAGCGTCGAGGGCCCGCACGGGCATTGCACGAGTGGCAAGGAGATCGGTACATCGTTTTATAATAAAGCAAACGAACGAAACGAAGAAATGCTGAAACGTTTTTACATCAACTCCTGCACCGCAGTTAATGAAAGAACGCACGTACTTTCAGATAAAAAAAAAACGTGTGCGTGTGTGTGTGTGTGTGTGTGGGGGGGGGGGGGTCTATTTTGCGCACGCGAGCTAATGACAAGCGTCGCAGAAAACTGTCGATGACTTCTCCGCAGCATGGCCACAAAATTCCGGAAATACCGGAAGCCCCCAAAAAGGAAAACAAAAAGAGGAGGCGGGGGTTTGTCTGGTCTTTTGGAGCGGGCCCCTCTTTCTCTGCGCGAGGCCTTTTCCACCCGATTTTCGAGTCGTGACTCGCGCGCATGCGTCGTATGCTGACGACGCCTCGTCTCTTGGCCGACGCAGCCGCTGCATCGAATCCCACGTCGTTGCGGCGTTGCCCTTCTCCGCGGGGCGGTATATTTATTTACGCGGTTTCGGGCCACCCCGCTCTTTAGGTTCCGCGCCCCCTAACTTAGGTGGCGCGAGTTGCCGCCCAATTCACCCGTCCATCCATTCGCCCTTCTGCTTGGCCTGCCGAGCGCTGTCGTCTGCTACACTGCGTCTGCTTTTGCCACGACGGCCACCATATTTGCGTTTTCTGCTGCGGAGCGCCAGGCGTTGTGCGTTGCGCGGGTTGATTTAAAAATTCGTGTATTGGTTGTCCCCCCCCCCCCGGATATCCCCGGCCGGCGGTTGAAGGTCTCGCGTAATTTTGCGTGTTCGTTTTGTCGAGTTCCTGGATCGCCTGTTGCGTTTGGGCCAAGTCACGATTTGGCCCACCTGAATGCTAGACTGAGCGACTGATTTTTCCCGGTTTGCATTATTAGTAGACGCTGGGACGCAAAAAAGAAGTTGGCCGTTGGTTATCAGACACCTGGAGTCCAGCGGTATCACTAATATGTATTTTCAAGAAAAAAAAAAAAAAAAATTGAACGAAAATTGTAATTGAGTGGGAGGAAAAAAATAAAATAAATAGCGTGTCGGTGTCCCCTTAGTTGTTGTATCGTGTATGACCTTAGCCGTGTTCTAAAAGTGCAGTGGAACCGCGTGCGTCTAAATTGAATTCCACCTGAAATGGAGCGCAACTCGCGCCATCTACATATCGTCACTAAAAAATTAAGGAAAAAGAAAAATTTGAACTCGTGTTTTTATTTTGTTATTTTATTTGACTTGCTTTTGACAGTTAAGAAGCAGCGAGGTGTGTTCGGCTGTTTAGCTTTTTCGGTCCTCTCGGGTTATGATCACATCACCGACCCGCGTTTTATCTTCGATTTTTCCGACGCTCCGATTTTCGAAAAAAGACACCTGCTTCCTGGTCAATGAGTGCGTGCTCCTCTAAAAAAAAAAAAAAAAAAAAAAAAGCTTATTGTTTGTGGAACAAAAAAACGGAGCGAGTCCTGAACAGATTTTTGACCTGTTTATGTCGTAGCTGTTCCCAGTTTAGGGGCCTGTCGAACTTCGTGTGCGCCTCTCTCTCTTCCTGGATACGATAACTGCGATGTGTTTGAAAATCCCCACCGATCGATTTCGGCCATGTTTCCGGTCTGTGACCGCTCTGTTTCGTCCATGTTGTTTCGCGGAAGAAGTCCGTTTCTCACATCGCGGTAATTCTATATGCCCTAACCTCCCCGGTCGCTTTGATAGAACATGGATTATTATTATTATTATTATTTAATATTGAAACGGATTGGTTGAGACTCTCTCAATCAGTTAGTTGTCCACTGACACATCGGAATGCATTTGCGTACATCTGCACACAGCTGACTTCGTGTATTTTATTTTTGTGACTTTGACTTTTAAGTATAAAGCAGTATGTGGCCAGGCAGACATAAAACCTCAAAGCGTCACTCGGCTCTTAATATCGGCGGTCTAACCGTGTATAGAACGCAGTTTCATATTGCCGTCTACTCCGCGTCTAAGGCATAGCAAGCATTTCTCAGCTGTATCCCGGCTTGAGTGGGTCGTCGATTGACCGCATCACGCACAGGTGCAACCGATGTTCGTGGAATGGCGGTCATAGCGAGCGCTTACGACGTTATAGTGCGGACGCTCGTAGCTCGGCTGTTTTTTTGAACGTCAGACAGCGACATTTTAGTCCGTCGTGCTAGAGGTTTTATTCTGGGGCGCCTTGCCAACTTTGGCGAACGCGCCGCGCGGTCAGAGCATTGGCTCTCGTCTTCCTTGCGTTTCGAGTGAGGCCTATTTTTCGAGGAAAGTCTTTTTTGAGTAAGGCCTGAAAAGCTGAGCCGGGCGTGTTGAGCGATATCAATGGATGACTCGTAGCTCTCGACAGCGCGACTCTGGGTGCTTCCATTTGTTTCCCTAGGCAAAGGCTTTCCCACAGCGTGGCGGAAATATTCCGGGGCAGAAAGTCTAAGGACCGCGGCACTGGTCGCTTCGACGGAGCCGCGCTGGCGCATACGAAGATGGCGCCCGTTCGCGAATGCAGGATAACAGTGACGCAACGTGCCGGTTTCAGCCCCTCGAGGGTTACGCCGCTCATCACGAGGTTCCCCCCGAGAGTCGGACAATGGAACACGCTCCCCGCGCCGTGACGAAGGGGCCCTTCTGCGAGAGTCAGCTATCGTCACGTGGTAGGAAAAAGCAGGCAGCGGCCCGCTAAAGATACGTTGTAGGTAGACAGAAGTAACACACACACACACACAAAGTATTCCATATTGGTGTTGCTTAAGCTTAGATTCATTTTCACTTAATCGCTACACCTTTGCCCCCCACCTGGTGTGGGCAAACTCTGACATGCTTCGGCTTTTGGGGTAGCAGTTGGAAATAAAGATGGCGACGAGTTTTAGTCTTCTAAATTTTGTGTGTAGTCGTTTAGTACCTCAGCGCCTCTGCTCTCGCTTTTTTTTTTTTTTTCGAACGAAAGGGAAAGTGTGTGGAGAATCTTAAAAGGACAGTTCAATCCTAAGCGAACAATGTAGACAAAATATACATATATAAATATACTTTTTTTTTAATGCTAAGTCGATTGAAGCTGCTTCACTGACGCTTGTAGGTGACCCCCATCGGCGTGATGTTAGGGGCCCCGCTGGCGCCAATTCGATGAAGCGTCCCCTTCTACCGTATTCGTATTTATATATAGGCGTCCTTAATTTCCGCGCCATGGCAACCAATGGCGATTTGAGTGTGGAGCCCGCATGCTTTGACTGCGGGGGATTTCGAACGCCTTTGTGTGTGCGCGCGAGAGAACAGGCGACGACTACGACGACAGAGGCGTCGTTTATGGAATGCGGCTGTCGGTATAAATGGCGGAACACGGGTGGAGGAAGGGCGGGCGTATGGGAGGGAAGGGGGAGAAAGAAGCCGAGAGTTCACTTCCAAGGCCGGACCCGGGAGCGCCGAGCACACGGCGGCTGCTCAAAACGCGGCGTAGAGCGAAGAACGTATTCTCGGTGCCGCTCGGCTTTGTGCTACCTGCTTTTGTTTGTTTTATTTGGCCCTTTTCTTCGGGTCCTTCCCCGCCGTCGCCGGAGGAGCGAGCAGCCCTCGACGACTCGCTTCTAGTAAAAAAAAAAAAGAGTCAAAAATCTAAAAAGAGAGCGAGCAACGTCGCCATATTGGCAGCTCCGTTCTTTTTCTTTTCCTCGCAGGCTCGCTCGCCTATTTACTGTCTGTATTATTCGCTTATTTTATATATATATTTATTTAATCGGGTTTGGCGATAGGTCGTGATAGAAATGAGGAGGAAATAAAATTAAAGCGCGAGAGGACCTGGTTCCCCGTGAGGAAGGTTAACTAACGCAACGGGTAGAAGAAGAAACAAAAAGAAAAAGAAAGAGAGAAAGGTGTATGAAAAGAACGAGCTGGAAAGAAAGATGGCGACGTGAAGTGTCGTCTGCTCTCTCGGGATGGGATGCTTTGCGTAGACGCCATTTTGAGCGAAGTGCTTGCTCGGCGGCGCGCTTTCGGGGTCAATCTGACCGCGGAGATACATTTTGGTTGACTCGTAATAGCCGGCTCGCGATAACAGCGATAAAACGATCTCGGTCAAGAATTGGGCTTCGTATCGGTTTTTCTTTCTCTGGTTTTGTCCTCGTGCGTGCGCCGAACGTTTTGTGTTCCCGTGAGCGATGATCCGCGGAGGCAGAAGGGGGTGTCCGTTCAGGACGGAATGGTTTCGTCTGCTACGGTGGGCGCCATGTTGGCTGTTTTGACCTCGTTCGGGGAGGGCGGCTGGAGACGTGGCGGCATGGGGCACTCGTAATATTCGATTCCCCTCCCCTTCCTCCTGTTTTCTCGCCGCTTCAGCACATTCTTTTTTTTTTTTTTTTTCGATAACGACAGCGTGTGTTGCTGACGTTGGCTAGCAGCTCAAGTTTTTACCGAGATTTGTGCTTTGATTAGAATCGCTGGCGTGTTTGACCAATGCTTCGCTGCCTCTTTGTGGCCAGGCGGGCAGTCTGCGTGCAATCGATATTAGAGTGACGCCGACGTTTGTTTACGCTGTTGTTAACGCGCCACACGCGAAGGTCTGCGTCTGGCGCGCTGTCGCCGCTGGCAACCATGACTTCCGCTTTGACTCGAAATTGCAGAAGGTAAGCAAATTGGCGAAGGAAAAAAATCATACCTTTGGTTTTTAATTTTTAGGCTAGGTGGCGCCCGTTATAAAGGTTGCAGCCGTTAGCATCCACTCATACATCGAAGAGAAACGCTTAATCATATTTATGTATCAAAGGGAAACCTTAAATAACGTCAAGAAAACCGTTTGGAATTGGTATGGTGGCCAGTTTTCTGTCGTTTAAATGTGCACAATGTTGCAGTCATGGGCGGTATGTTTTTGAGCTGAGGTTGGAGGTGTTGCTCGGCTTTAGTCCTAATCGTGGCGGCCTCTTGGAGGAAGCGACAGAAAGAAAGATAACAATGTGCGAGGCCGCGCGCAATGGCGGCGGAGGCCCCTCCGCATGGGGTAGCCGCAAGGCCCCCCCGTCTTAAAATAAAATTTCCTGAGGAGAGTGTTGCAATTACGATTTTTTCCTCTCTCACTCTCGGATGTGGCGACGCCACGTCGGTGTCTCGCGTTGCCACGTTGGCAACGAGATCTCTTTTTTGTGACTATCCACGTTAACGTGCAATTTTTTTTTTATAATTATTATTGTGCTTCCTGCCACGTGCACTGAGAGAGAGGGGGGGGGGGGGGCAGCTTCCCTAAGCTCCCCAAGGTCAACTTTGTTTTAATAAAATCATTGATATACACCAGCCAAAAGCTTATATTTTGGTGACATAGCAAATATTGGGTCAACAAAATAGATATGGGCAACGTTTCGACCGTAGCGTCATATCTCAGCAGACTCCCCCCCCCCCCCCCCCCCCCCCCTCCCTTTTCCCCCTTCTCCGCCGGGCGAATGTCTACCGCCCCTCCCTGGCCTGACCCCATAAATCGGCCCCTGAGTGTATTCGGGCTTTTCTTTCGCAAGCTCAAGAAAAAAGACTGTTTAGACAAAGCTGCAAGAACGTTTATTCGTGCTGATTTCCATTCTCGACACATCGTAGGTTCCCATTGGCCTGCTACGTCGTGGAAAGTTTTCACATGCTTGCAAATTCCTGCTTTCCCTGACACTGTAATCGTCCCACTGTTTCATTTCGTCCGTAAGCAACTGGAAATACTAATCACGAGGTGGCCTTTTTGTGCGAGCCTAAAGAGTTAGTGAACGTGTTTTCCGGATGCAGACATGGGAGCCGTCCTTTGAGATACAGTGGAACGGGGTTTGCTTATCGCCAAGCAGCAGCCCGACTGATATCGGTCTGCTGTTGGCCTTGTTCGCGCTGATTCACACACAAACACGCAAAAAAAAAAAAAAGAAGATATATATATATATATATATATATATATATATATATATATATATATATATATAAATATATATATATATATATATAACGCGATTAACATTGCATTTTGCAACGATATTCTGGCTGCTTTACGCCACTCAACGGGAACTCGTTTCTTGCTATCACATAATGCAAACACAAACTGCGAGCGCAGGCGTTCAAACAAGGGCATTTTCCGCCCCGTTCCCCGAGACGCCGGTTGTATTTAGGCGAGGCTGTCAATATGGCGGCCGGTGAAGTGCTAGCGGACGACGGGCGATCCAGCGCCAGAGGAGAGCATCAAAAGAGGAGCAGACGACTCCCAAGCAAAGGTGCACCGCTCCCGGGGGGGAAGGGAAAGGGAACGCGCCCCGCAGCAGTCAGCAGGCGGCGGCGCGTTCGTTTGCTCCGCTCCATCAGCTTTGGGAGAGCCGCTTCGGTAATCACGCGGCGGTCGCTTTGGGTGTCTGCCGCTCGTGACGTCACGGGCTTCCCCCCTTCCCTTTCCTTCCCCTCTGTCGGAAGTGTAGGTGGTTCTTTGCACTGCTCGCCGCTGTTGGGCTGACTGGATGGATAGACAGACGGGCTGGCCGCCTCTGTGTTTGGGGTGCCTCATCCAAGCCGCCATTGCGAGACGGTGCAGTGGGCGGGAGGAGGCCGGCAGGCTACTCTCGGCAACTTGACCTGTTCGTGGCTTTAGCGCTGACTCGAGAGAAAACAAGAAAAGGGTCCTACGCCTGCTCGCAGGATTAAGCGAACGCGCCGTTCCGTCGTCCCTTTTTCTGGACGTAGGAACGAAGGCGCCAACAACAGCTGTGCATTGCAGGCACGGCGTAACTCATTTCAGATCTTGTTTCTCTCCCCAACCATTGCTGTTGCGCTCTAGGTATTTGTGACTAGCTGTAGCCGTCGTTATCGGCGAAAGATTTTTTTTTTTTTTTATAGTAAACTTTTATATGGCGGTTTCGTGCGTTTCACCGAACGCCCTTGCCTGTACCCTTCTTTTTGTCGTTATTGTTAATTGCCAACGTTGCTTTTCGTGTGACGACGTTACTCGACGGCGGGCATTTCTCGACAGTGGAACACGACACGTGTACGAGATGCGCCCGACCTCGGCGAGCTGCAGGAAGTTCTAATGGCCGAAAGGAACCTGCGGCTGCGCTCCCTCCCCGCGTTGGTTGTTGCGAATTTGGGGTGGCTGGCTGCTGCGCTGGCTGCGCAAACGGCGTCCACTCGGCCTTTGCTCTCTCGAATGGCTGGCCGCTTCGTTGCACGGGCAGAACCGCGCTTCAAGCCCGCTCGCTAGGTTTGAGACCACTGGATGATCGCCGCCGGTTTCGAACGTTGTTTGTCCAATCTGTAACCGACATGGTCGGGTTGTCAAGCCTAATAAACATGTACGCTGAGAAATGAATAACCGCAAAAGTACTTAAAAATAATATAAAAGCCTGCAGGAAGGGTCGGTTAGCAGAACTTCTGACTGCATTTGAGGACATATCTGTTCTTGCGCCCAGAGTCTCCGCTGCTGGGTACCTTTTCTCTTTTTCTTTTCCGTTGTGGCGGGGAATGGAAAGGGGGGGGGCACCCGATTTCGTTCTCTCGTTTTCTTCGCCCGCTCTTTCTCAGTCGGGTTGCCGTGCCGCTCTGCTCGCCTTCTCTGTGGCGCGGCGGCGCGCTTATGTCGGTACCCGAACCATTTTCTTCATGCGTTCGTGTATCGCACGCCTGTTTTTCTTCGTCTGCTATCTTTTTTTTTCTTTTTGTCTTCGCTTTTTATTTTGGTCGGTCGCCATCTTTGCTGACCCCCCCTCCTCCGTTCTGATCCTTCTTTTTCGGCGCTTCCTTTACCTTTCGAACCTCTTCGTTCATTTGTAGCACCCCCCTTCCTCCCCTGGGCGCATCTTTCTCTCGTCTCTTCTGGCGTTCATCTGTTGTCCTTTCTATCTGCTTCCTTCTCCTCTGCCGGCGTATGTATGTGTGTGCGTGCGTCTGTCTTTCCTTCGTCGACTGGCATCTTTCACTGGGCCCTCGGCGGCGTAGAGGTTCGCCTCTTCTCTCGTGCTTGCGTGTGTGTGTGTCGCGACGCATCGTGGCGGCTTCGTTCGCTCCTCCGCTCTGCGGCGCACGCACTGCTAGACGGACAGACAGACAGACGGGCCAACCGAGCGACCTCTCCGCGTGCCTGCTTGGTGCGGGGGGGAAAAAAAATCGGCCGCCTCGTCGCCGTCGTCGTTCGCTCGCTCGCGAGCCGCCACGCCGCCCGTAGTTAGCAGTGTGTGACTCGGCGTTCGCGTTTGGCTCGCGGCTGCTACGTCGCCGTCAACTGCCCACCCGTAAAGCTGTCGCCTGCCGGCCCCTCGTCCCAACCACGAGAGGCCAGCACCCCGTCGAGGGAGATCGGTACCCCGTCTCGATCGCTGCTGCCCTGCGGAGGAGCTGTTTGGGGGGTGGTGGAGGAAGCGGGTGTTCCCGTGCTGCTACGACGACGACGCTAGCTTTCTTGTCGGCGGCGAGGCTGGGAAGGCAGGCGCCCCTCCCCGGTACGACAACGGCCGCGCCATTTTGGAGAAAAAGGGTCTGGCGGCCGCTATGCATCGCTGCGGAGCCGCCGCGTGGGCCCTGAACAGCGGCGGCGCCGCTTGGGCTGTCCAGGCTCGACGCTGGATCCCGCTGGCCTAGGGTTCGACGGATGGGGTGATCTGTGCGCGAGCGGCGAGGCCAGACGAGGAGATCCTCCCCTGCCGGCGCCCATGTTTCTGACGCCGCTGTGCGCCTTCCAAAGGTGTGCTCCTTGGCTTTTCTGCCTGTCTGCGTGGTTGGTGCGTTTGTGTGCGCTTCTTCCCGTTGGATATGTTGTTGTCGTCGTCGATGATGTCGCCTGGGCCATCCTGGATTACCCTTTTGCCAGCCGGAGGAAGGTGAAACGAAGCGGTGACGACTGGAGCTTATTGATTTTTGTTTGTTTGTTGGCTTTTGGTGGTGGAGAGGGTACGCGTTGCGGCGCGTCGATCGGCTCGCAGCTATGGCTGATTGTATTACTCCGCTGCCGTTTTTGTGGTCATAGCGCTTATCATATCGGCGTCCCCCCCCCCCCCCCCCCCCTTTTTTTTTTCCTGAGGGGGGGGGGGTGTAGAGAGAGGGGGGAAGAGAGGAGAGGTGTGTTTACGAGTCTACGGCATTTTGTGTACTCTTGACTAGGTGCCTGCTTTCGCTTTGTTATCTTAGGTAGATTTTTTACTCGATATTTTTGGACGTTTCCGCTTCTCAAGGACGGGACCTGGATGGATAACGTTGCGGTGTTACTGCTCTCGCGTTTTTTTGTTTTTTTTTTCACTTGTAAGGAGCCGAGTTAGAATCGTCTTTATATTTTTTTTTTTTGGTTTTGTGTTCATTGTCGATAACTTTTTTACGACGTTGTTTATGGTGTTCGGCTACTTATGCGTTATAACCTCGACGCGACGAGGTGATATCGCGCGCGGCATTTAAATCGCGTCGTCCATTCTGCTAAACGGGTATCGCTTACATTTAAAACGATGACCGAGTACCTCCTTTGTCACCCCTTTGCTAATCTCCACCTCCCCCAAGTTTCTTTAATGCATTTTTTTTTTTTTTTTTTACCGCTGTGCTTAGGAGATTTCTTCCGAACAAACCATCAAAAGGGAATAAGTTGTCATCTCGTTGATTGGCGCAGGACGCGATAGTAGCTAGGGAAACGAACGGGAATCATGGGAAAGCGCGACGTCCACGGAGCACTACCGGAAGTGACGTTTGGTTGTTTTCATTCATTTTTCGGTCATGTCGTCTTTTCGTGTTTTTTTTTTTTTTTTTTTTTCGTTGGTTTTGTTTGTGGCGACGGCGGTTCCTCCCCGAATTCGCTCGCTGCTGTGATTAGGAGTAGGATGCTTCGCGGCGGCAACTGGCTCGCTCGACCTTCGTTCGTTCGTCTGTCTTGTTTCTCCCTGCTGCGGAGGATTTTCAGTATTAGTTTCGTCTTCTGTGTCTCCTCGTGCCGCCGTTTTGCATGGTTTTGAGCACATTTGGGACCATTAGTGGGAAGGGTTGCAGCGCCGTCTGCTTTCGTCCGCCGTCGTCTGCTTCGGTCGTTTGTTTGCCTTTGGCGTACGCCGATTGGTCGGACTGGGTGTTTTCCGCCGAATGGTCTCGTTCTATCGGTTTCGGGTGGGGCTGGGCATTTTTCATCGATTCGTGCTTTCGCGGCCGAGAATAGCTCTTGCGGAAGCATTGCAGATGTCCAGGGGGTAAAAGGAATTTAGCGTTGCCTTTCCACACGGGTGTTCAGCCGTCTGGAGTCTAAAAGCAGACGGCTCAAAAAAAGTTATAATTGTGTTTTAAAATTCTTCACTTGCTCCTCGTGTTTGTTTCATTCTGGTATAATTCTTGATGGCTTGTTTGGGCCATGGGTGGCCAGAGATTCCAGTTTTGCAAACCCAGTAAACGGGATATTAGTGTTCCGTTGAATTTATGAGTGCAAGGTGTAGCAGCCCTGACGGTCACGAACAATAATTTCACCGTGTCCGTAACTTCACATTGGTTACTTTTTAATAGAGCGTAAAAAGCGATATACTAAAACTCCCTAATGGGCGTCTGTTTCTGTTCTACTCTTTTTTTTTTTTCCTGGAGTACTTTAGTATTTTCCCCCATTACGTCTTTCAGTAATCTTTTTTTTTTTCTGTCAATTTTTTTTTATTATTATTATTGAGTGGTAGGAATGTGTCTCGTTGTGACCTTTCCTCAAAGGATCTGTCTCGCTCTCCCGCGTCCATTGTGTTTTTCCGGCGCCGTGCTACATTCGACAGTCTTTCGGCGACTTCGAAGCTACGGGCTGAAGTACGGCTGAGTGAGATTCGTGCTGCGCAGTGTTAGGAAGTACTTAAAGTTACATTGTACTTAAAATGCTACTTCAAGTATGTGTAGAAAACGTGTACTTTACTTGAAGTACATTCTCTGAGTATGGACTTGTACTTTTTTCTGGTGGTTTCCAAAGTTCCACCCCCCCCCCCCCCCCCAAAAAAAAAAAAAAAAATCGTTTTTACTTTATTTTTATTTTAATTGCAAAAAATAAACTACGCATCACCGAACACTTATTCTCCGCCAAAATGTAGCCCCAGCACCCCGAAACCAGGTGCCGAATATAACCGATTATCTCAAATATCCCGCCGGAAATTTCACAAAAGCTGAAAAATCAGAAAAGGTTATGCACGGCACGGCTGCGCATAACCTCTCTATTTACCAACTGAACCAACTAGCCCAAATTTCTACTTTGCTCTCATTTACTTTGTACTTCACGTACTTTTTAGACGTACTTTGCCCAACACGCATTGCGATATGCCTTGTGTCTACATTCGCGCCAGGCGATCCTGCCGCAGTTCATCGAATAAGCAGGTGCAAGGCACTAAATACAGTTGCGGACAGAAGAAGCCAGAACGGGAGGGGACACTGTGTCCGCGTCAGCCTCGCTTGTTTGGTTGCACCACACCTGTTAGCGGTACGAGACAGATGTTCATCGGCCCAAGGGCTCCTTTAAAATTCAATTCAATGAAATTCAATTCGATTCAAAACTTTCGTAGTAAGTAGACGCGAATGCCATGCTGCAGCGAAAGCTATTGGAGCAATCCGACCCCGTTGCGAGTGCCACGTGACCTGATGCGTTCACAGGCTGGATTGGCTATAGGAAGGCTGCTAACGTCAGGTTCCATCGTGAGCTGAAATGGGGCATGGATCAATCAAACCCTTTATCCTTTTTTTTTTTTTTTGTGTGTGTGTGTGTGTGTGTGTGTGTGTGTGTGTGTGTGTGTGTGTGTGTGTGTGTGTGTGTGTGTGTGTGTGTGTGTGTGTGTGTGTGTGTGTGTGTGGTGTGTGTGTGTGTGTGTGTGTTGTGAATTGACGAATGGGAGATTTTTCCAGTTAAAACAGACGAAAATCCCC